>NC_091706.1:62796617-63104852 GCF_041296265.1 Equus caballus | reverse complement strand
AATAGTGGTTATCTGAGAGCAGGAAAGGAAGAAGGGGTTATAATAGAAATGAGACATGTAGAAGGATTCTGGGACAGCTGAAAAGTTCTATTTCTTGGCCTGGGTGGTGTAGTTACAAAGATGTTTGCCTTATCAAAAAAAAAAAGTAGGTATGTGAGTGAGATTTTCTCCTTATTCTACAATAGAAAGATTAAAAATGCTAACTATGTAAAACAGAATACTTTGCCTTGGAGGTTTATAAGGCATCTGGAAGTAAAATCAATAGCAGAAAGGGCAAGGGGAGTGGAATGGAGTTAAACTGTTATATGGTTCTTGCATTTTTTTGAAAAGTACTAACAAACTGTAATAAATTAAGAAGGCAGACTGAAATATCTAGGGCAGCGGTTCTTAACCAGGGGTGATTTTGCCCCCCCAGGGAATATTTGGTAATGGCTGAAATGTTCACAACTGAGGCGGAGGGGGCTGCCACTGGTATCTAGTGGGTAGTGGCCAGAGATGTGCTAAACATCCTACAATACACAGGACAGCTCCCTATACCCCATAACAAAAAGTTATCTGGCCCCAAATATCAATACTGCTAAGGCTGAGGAACTCTGATCTAGGGTAACCACTAAAAACAAGTATAAGAATGTTCAACAAACAAAGAAAGAAGAAAAACATGGAACAATTTCACTTACATGAAGCTGAAAAACAGGCAAAATTAAATTATGGTGATATAAATCACTGGAATAACGGTTATGGGGAATGAGGGTACTGACTTGGAAGCGGTACAATGGTGTCTTCTTGGGCACTAAAAATCTCGTTCTGGGCAGAGTGTACACAGTAAAAATCAATTAAGCTTCACACTTAAGATATATACACTTTACTGTATGTATGTTATACGTTAATTTAAAAAAACTCTTAAGCAGATAATCAAAGATTACCATGAGAAAGTCTTTAACATGAAATACTTATCAAAAACAAATAACTTGGAAGAAACAGTCTATGAGGAAAAAGTAAACTTAAAAAAATAGATATATGTGTGTGTATATATACACACAATATATATGATGTCTTCAGAGTTAAGAGGAAACACTACAGCCATGACTCAAAAACACAATGTAATTTTTAAAAATCAGATATAAAGCTAGAACTCTCAGAAATTAAATAAAACAGCAGAAACAGATGTACACATCAAATTCCACTCCTAGGTATTAACCCAAAAGAAATAAATAAATGTCCACTAAAAGGCCTTAACAAGAATTTTCGTAACAGCTTCATAGAGAGTAGCCAAAAATTAGAAACAAGCCAAATGCCTATCAACAGAGAAATGGATAAACAAATTAGAGTGTACTGATACAATGGAATACATCAAAAGGAACAAAGTACTACACAGGTAACATGTAAATCTCAAAAACACTATGTTGAGCCAAAGAAGCCAGACCCAAGAATACATACTGTGTGATTTCATTTATATGAAGCGCTGGAACAGGCAAAACTAAGAGCTATGGGGAGAGAGCAGTGGTTGCTGGGGATAGTGTGGGAGGAAAATTATTGGAACTGGGTATAAGGGAACTTCCTGGAATGAGGGAAATGTTCTCTAATTTGTGGTGGTGGCTAAATGGGGTATATACATTTGTCAAAACTAATCAAATCACACACTTGAAATCAGTACATTTTACTGTAATTATATTTTTAAAATGCTACATAAAACAACAAAAATGAAAAACTCCATAGAAGAGACAGAAGATAAAGGTGAGATAATTATTTTTTAAAAAAAGCAAAAACACAAAGAAACTGAAAATCAAAGCAAAAGATGTTTTTAAATTAGAGAATTAATCTAGGTAGACCAATATCGGGATAACAGATGCTTCCAAAAGAGAACAGTAAAAATGTACAGGATAAAATACCATTGAAATAACTCAAAAAAATTTCCCAATGCTGAAGAATATGAGTTTCCAGATGAAAAGCACTCACAATAATGTGAAATTTCAGAACAATGGGAACACAAAGAAAATCCTGCAAACTTCCAGAAGAAAACAGTTCACATACAATGGACAGGATTTAGAATAGCTCTGAATTTCAAAGAGCACTTTTGGAACCAAGAAGACAATAGAGTAATAATCTCAAAATTCTAAAGCTACATGCGTTCCAATCTAGAATTCTATACCCTGCCAAGCAGTGCAAGTGTAAAGTTAGAATAAGAGCTCAAAAAATTTACCTGTTATCCACCCTTCCTCAAAAATCTACGGAAAGACGTGATATCCCAAAGCAAGAGAATGAACCAAAGACAGAAGCTATGGGGAAAACCACGCCAACACAGGTAGAAGGAGTATGGAATATCCAGGATGATGATGAAGGCAATGATTTCAAATGAGAGCTGTGAACTAGGTATAGAAGGCAACCATGCAGAAGGAAATTCAGAAAACTCCAAGAGACTGGTGAGAAAGTAAAATGCTGCAGCCACTTTGCAACAGTCTGGTAATTCCCCAAAAGGTTAAACATAGTTACCATATGATCCAGCAATTCCACTCCCAGGTATATACCCAAGAGAAATAAAAGTATGTCCACACAAAACTTGTACATAAATGTTCAAAGAAGCATTATTCACAACAGCCAAAAGTAGAAACAAGCCAAATGCCCAACAGATGGATAAACAAAATGCAGTATGCCCATACAATGGAACATTTTTCAGCAATAAAAATGAGGTACTGACACAAGCTATAACATGTATGAACCTTGAAAACATCGTGCTAAGTGAAAGAAGTCAGTCACAAAAGATCACACATTATATACCACATAATTTCCATTTATATGAAATGTCCAGAATAGGCAAATCTACACAGACAGCTGACTAGAGGTCACCTAGGGTTGAAGAAGTTGAGGGGAAATGGGGTGTAACTGCTAATAAGAGGTTTTCTTGGGGAGGAGGGGTAAGGTAAATATGCTAAACCTGATTGTGGCAACAATGGTTGCACAACTTTGTAAACATACTAAAAACCACTGAGTTATACACTTCAAATAGGTGAATTATTTATCAATAAAGCTGTTACTAAAAAATTCTTAGAATAAGTGACAAGTATATAGAAAACTAAGCCAAAAAAGACAATGATTACATGGAAAACAAAATATGTGGGAAATAAAGAATAATGTTTTACTACATCTTAAGACTGTAAGCAGTGAAGATCTAGAATTATGATATAACTTTACTGGGAGACTGGAGGAATGTATGTGCATGTATGTTAGAGAGAGAGAAAAAGAGGTGAAGGGAAAAGAAAAAAATCCTTATTTCCATGGTGGGCAATCATGGATAATGAATAAAATTTAAAAATCAAAAAGCAATGTAAGCACATTATTAAGAAGGAGATAAATGGCAAAATAATTAGCTAAAAGAATTAGAAGTTGTTTCTTGTGGAGTGGTGGAAATGGGGAGAAGGGTGTTGGGGGAATGCTATTTTATGCAATAACTTTGTGGAACCCATTTGATTCTTTAAACTAGAGACATATATACCTTTGATACAAAAAAAAAGGTTTTTTTAACTCAAAACAAAAAATTTAAAAGTTTAAGAAACTAGGAGAAAATTGGGAAGATATACAGGAGTTAAGTAAGTAGATGATATTTTACATGATCATCTTCCATACCAAAAAACCAGATAGCTTTTAAAGTACAAAAATCTATGGCATGGGGGCTGGCCCCGTGGCCGAGTGGTTAAGTTCGTGCGCTCCGCTGCAGGCGGCCCAGTGTTTCGTTAGTTCAAATCCTGGGCGCGGACATGGCACTGCTCATCAGACCACGCTGAGGCAGCGTCCCACATGCCACAACTAGAAGAACCCACAACGAAGAATACACAACTATGTACCAGGGGGCTTTGGGGAGAAAAAGGAAAAAATAAAATCTTTAAAAAAAAAAAAAAAATCAATGGCATGAAGTACTGAATTACTGACTTAAAATTGTTTAAAATGAGAAATTTTATGCTATGTATATTTTGCCACAACTTAAAAAATAAATTAGGAGGAGTGACATCAGCATCATGGCAGAGTGAGCTCTTCCCTTACACTCTCCCCACTAAGATACAATGAAAAGGAGATTCACAAACCAACAGAAGACATTCACATGATACAAAAGACATCTGAAAGACGCATGTTGCCACATGTCTGAAGGTGGAGGTGCTGGACCCCCTGGGAGGAAGTAGAAGGAGGTAAGGAGATCGCCTCTCTCTCCCCAGCAGCAACCTAAGGTGCAGGATCATGCATGGCCCTGAAGGGGGGGGGGGGGGGTCTCCATGGGAAGGCCTTCACTCTCCAAGTTCCCTCATAGGTGGTGGGAAAGCTCCACACAGAGGAGGCTAAGCTATTGCAGGGGTGTCTTCATTAAGCCAGCACCCCAGGAGGGCAGAGAGTGAGGGCAGAGCAAGAAAGCTCGCAGGATCACACACACAAAAGAAAGCACCCCTTCCTCCTACCAGGCACTCCAGCTCAGCTGGTCAGCCAGAGCAAGGGACCCCTGCCAAAGCACCTGAACATACATTAGTAAAGTAGCAGCTGGGAGTGGGCAGTTGCAAACAGGCCTGTCAGCATAGATTCCAAAGGAGAGGCACAGACACCAGGGATTGCAGCAGGCTCAGAATACAAAACTCCTGACCCCCAATGGCAGCAGGTGGAATCTGCAACCAGATACTATTACTATGCGAAGGCACAAATCCAGCCCACCAAATAAGATGAAGAAATAGAGTAAGAGTATTTCCAGACCAGAAGGAAAATGACACACACTCAGAAATCAATCCTGAAGGCACAGAAATTTGCAATCTAAATGACAGAGAATTCAAAATAGCTATCATAAAAAACTGTATGAGTTACAAGAAAATTCAGATAGTTCAATGAAATCAGGAATAAAATTAATGAACAGGGAGAATTCTTCACAAAAGAGATTGAAACCAATCAGAAATGTTGGAGATGAAAAACACAACGAATGAAAGAAAGAAAAATCTGGAGTCCTTGAATAACAAAGCTGATATATGATGGAGGACAGAATTAGCAATCTGGAGGACAGAAATATAGAAATGCTTCAGATGGAAGAGAGAGAACTAAGAATAAAAAGAAGTAAAGAAATTCTCCAAGAAATATCCAACTCAATTAGGAAATGCAACATAAGGATTATAGGTATTATAGAGGGGGAAGAGTGGCAGAAAGGAGGAGAAAGCTTGTTCAGAGAAATAATAGCTGAGAACTTCCAAAACCTGGGGAAGGAGCTGGAATTACAAGTAAAAGATGTTAATAGAACTCCTAATTTCATCAATGTAAAAAGACCTTCTCTAAGGCATACAGTATTAAAACTGGCAAAACTAATGACAAAGAAAATATATTAAGGGCAGCAATGCAGAAGAAAATAACTTACAAAGGAACCCCTATCAGACTTTCAGCAGATTTCTCAACAGAAACCTTACAGGCTAGCAGAGAGTGGAAAAACATATTCAAAATTCTGAAAGACAAAAACTTTCAGCCAAGAAGACTCTATCCAACAAAAATATTCTTCAGAAATGATAGAGAAATAAAAACTTTCCCAGATAAACAAAAGCTGAGGGAGTTCATCGCCACAACACCCCCACTACAAGAAATGATCAAGAAGGGCTTCGTACCTGAAAAAATTTTTAAAAAACGAAGTGTTTACAAAGCCTTGAGGAAGACGATAAATAGGCAGACAAAATCAGAAAATTGCAGCTCTCTATCAGGTTAGCAAATAATTATAACATTAAAGATAAAGGGAAGTAAAACATCAAAAATATATATAATCTCATCATTTTAATCACAAACTCACAACACAAAATGGGATACGTTGTGACAACAGTAACTTAGAAGGGGAAGAAGAAAGAGATGCAACCAGCTTAGACTAAGGAAATAAGAAGCTATCAGAAAATGGACTATCTCATCTATCAGATTTTTTATACAAATCTCACAGTAACCACTAAAAAAATAATCAAAACAGAGACACAAGAGGGCTGGCCCCCCGGCCAAGTGGTTAAGTTTGTGCACTCTGCTTTGGCAGCCCAGGGTTTCGCTAATTTGGATCCTGAGCACGGACCTAGCACTGATCATGAAGCCATGGTGAGGCAGTGTTCCACATGCCACAACTAGAAGGACCCACAACTAAAATATACAACTATGTACTGGGGGCTTTGGGGAGCAGAAGGAAATATTTCTTTTTTTAATTATTAAAAATGTTTAAAAAAGAAAACAGAGACACAAATGATAAATAAAGAGAAAATTGAGAAAATCATCACAGAGAACTACCAAACTGAACTGGCAGTCCAAAACACATGGGACAAAAAACAAGGCAAATACAAAACAACTGCAAAACGAGTGATAAAACGGCAGCATTAAGCCCTCATATATCAATGATCACTCTAAATGTAAACGGATTGCATTCTCCAATCAAAAGACACAGAGTGGCAGGACAGATTAAAAAATAAGACCCAGCAATATGCTGCCTCCAGGAAACATATCTCAGCTCTAACGACAAACACAGGCTCAGAGTGAAGGGATGGAAAACAATACTCCAAGCTAACAGCCAACAAAAGAAAGCAGGTGTTGCCATGCCTCTATCAGATGAAGTAGATTTCAAGACAAAAAAGGCAATGAGAGACAAAGAGGGGCAGTATATAATGATAAAAGGGACACTCCACCAAGAAGACATAACACTTACAAATATACATGCACCCAACACAGGAGCATGAAAGTACATAAAGCAACTATTAACAGACCTAAAAGGAGATATTAACAACAACACAATAATAGTAGGAGACCTTAACACCCCACTTACATCAGTGGATAGATCATCCAGACAGAAAATGAACAAGGAAATAATGGAATTAAATGAAAAACTAGGCCAGATGGAGTTAACAGATATATATAGAACATTCTATCCAAAAACAACAGAATACACATTCTTCTCAAGTGTGCATAGAACATTCTCAAGGATAGACCATATGTTGGGAAACAAAGCAAGCCACAATAAATTAAAGAAGACTGAAATCACATCAACCATATTTTCCGACCATAATGCTGTGAAACTATAAATCAACTACAAGAAAAAAGCTGAGAAAGTGACAAATATGTGGAGACTAAACAACATGCTACTGAACAACAAGGATCATTTAAGATATTAAAGGAGAAATAAAAAAATATCTGGAGACAAATGAAAATGAAAATACACCACATCAACTCATATGAGATACAGCAAAAGAGATCCTAGGAGGGAAATTCATAGCAATACAGGCCCACATTAACAAACAAGAAGTCTCAAATAACCAATCTTAAACTACACCTTACAGAATTAGAAAAAGAAGAACAAAGCCCAAACTCAACAGAAGGAAGAAAATAATAAAAATTACAGCAGAAATAAATGAAATTGAAACAAAAAAAAAATAGTAGAAAGGATCAATGAAACTAAGAGCTGATTCTTTGAGAAGATAAACAAAATTGACAAACCATCAGCCAGACTCACTAAGAAAAAAAAGAGAAGGTTCATTAAAATCTCATTTCTAAATAAAATTAGAAATGAAAGAGAAGAAATTACAACATATACCATAGAAATACAAAGGATTATAAGAGAATACTATGAAAAACTATATGCCAACAAATTGGACAATCTAGAAGAAATAGATAAATTCTTAGACTCATCCAACCTCCCAAAACTGAATCAAGAAGAAATAGAGAATCTGAATAAACCAATCACAAGTAAAGAGATTAAAACAGAAATCTTAAAAAACTCCCAAAAAATAAAACTCCAGGACCAGATGGCTTCTCTGGAGAATTCTACCAAACATTCAAAGAAGATTTAATACCTATCCTTCTCAAACTATTCCAAAAAAGTTGAAGATGATGGAACACTTCCTAACACATTTTAGGAGGCCAACACTGCTCCGATCCTAACACCAGACAAGGACAACACAAAGAAGGAAAATTACAGGCCAACATCGCTGATGAACATAGATGCAAAAATCCTCAACAAAATACTGGCGAACATAACACAGCAATACATTAAAAGAATCATCCACTCTGTATCTATTGAGGTGATCATGTGGTTTTTATTCCTCATTTTGTGAATGTGGTATATCAGACTGATTGATTTGCAGATGTTGAACCATTCCTGTGTCCCTGGTATAAAGCTCACTTGATCAGGGAGCATGATCTTTTAATAAATGGTGTTGGGAAAACTGGACAGCCACAAGAAAAAGAATGAAAGTAGACCATTATCTTTCCCCATACACAAAAATTAACTCAAGGGGCCGGCCTGGTGGTGCAGCAGTTAAGTGCACATGTTTCACTTTGGTGGCCTGGGGTTCACCAGTTCAGATCCCGGGTGCGGACATGGCACCACTTGGCAAGCCATGCTGTGGTAGCGTCCCACATATAAAGTGGAGGAAGATGGGCACGGATATTAGCTCAGGGCCAGTGTTCCTCAGAAAAAAAAAAAAAAAGAGGATTGGCAGCAGATGTTAGTTCAGGGCTAATCTCCCTCAAAAACAAAACTCAAAATGGATCAAAGAATTGAAGGTAAGACCTGAAACTGTAAAACTCCTAGAAGAAAATATAGGCAGTACATTCTTTCACATCAACCTTAGAAGGATCTTTTCCAATACCATGTCTACTCAGACAAAGGAAACCAAAAATAAGTAAGTGGGACTTCATCAGACTAAAGAGCTTCTGCACAGCAAAGGAAACGAGAACAAAACAAAAAGACAACCCACCAACAAGAAGAAAATATCTGTAAATCATATATCCGACAAGGGGTTCATCTCTAAAATATATAAAAGCTCATGCAACTCAATAACAAAAAAAAAACCACCAGATCAAAAACTGGGCAGAGGACCTGAACAGGCATTTTTCCAAAGAAGATGCACAGATGACCAACAGGCACATGAAGAGATGCTCAACATCACTAATCAGGGAAATGCAAATCAAAATAACACTAAGATCAAAATAACACTAAGATATCACTGTACATCTGTTAGAATGGCTATAATCACCAAGACAAAAAATAACAAATGTTGGAGAGGATATGGAGAAAAGGAAATCCTTATACACTGCTGGTGGGGATGCAAACTGGTGCAGCCACTATGGAAAACAGTATGGAGATTCTCAAAAAATTAAAAATAGAAATACCATGTGACCCAGCTATCCCACTCCTGGGTATTTACCTAAATAACCTGAAATCAACAATTCAAAGAGACTTAATGCACCCCTATGTTTACTGCACCATTATTCACAATAGCCAAGATGTGGAAGCAACCCAAGTGCCCATCGACTGATGATTTGATAAAGAAGATGTGGTATATATACATATATATGTATATATACAATGGAATACTACTCAGCCATAAAAAAGACAAAATCACCTCATTCGCAACAACATGGATGAATTTGAGGGTATTACTGTTAAGCAAAATAAGTAAGACAGAGAAACACAAACACTGTACGATTTCACTCATATGTGGAAGATAAACTAACACATGGACAAAGAGAACAGATTAGTGGTTACCAGAGGGGAAGGGAGTTGGGGGGTGGGCATAAGGGTAAAGGGGCACATTAATATGATGACTGACAATAATGTAAAACTGAAATTTTACAATGTTATGACCTCAATGAAATTTTTTTTAAAAGACATTATAGGATGTGAGCTTTAATAAAGTAAGTGAGGCAAAACATAATTAATAAATAAGTAAATTAATTAATTTAAAAAAACAAAACAAAATAAAACTCTGTGAAGTAGGACCAGGGATATGGGGAGGGGTGGTAGGGTAGCAGACATATAAAACTTTTCATCTAATATCATTCTATACTATTTTTACCTTGCACATGTATTACTTATAAAGTGAAAAGTACCACTTAAAACAGTGTTGCTAACACTAATAGCAACTAATACTTACTGAGTGCTTTTTACATGGCAGGAACATTCTAAGTACTTTTACATGTACTAACATTTAATTCTCACAGTATCCCATACAAGGTGGTTGCCGTACTTCCCCACTTTTACAGAAGAAACCAAGGCATACAGAGGTTAAATAATTTGCCCAAGATCACAGCTGGAGAGCCTGAACTGAAATCTAGCTGTCTGACTCTAGAGTCCATACTTTTAACCACTATATTATACTGCCTCTGCTACTTAACATTAAGAAGAATAAAACTCAAAGGATCACTAAAATACAAAAAGCCTACTCTCCAACTCCACCGAGAAATAAATATCAATAGTTTTACGTGGCAATCTTGAGGATATTGTCTCTGAAGTTGCTTGTAGACTCTAAAATCATAACCCATAAAAACCAGGAAATCAGTTGCACTAAACAGCACTTTAAAAACATCTAACCACAAGCCTTTACAACAGAAAAACATAATTCAACTTTTACTCACTGCTCTCTACTTGATTAACCCAGGAGGGCATACAAGAAAGAACAATACTGTGTCCTTCAGCTCTCCAGTTAAGTCAGATGCTCTTCCCTGGATTCTCATAGTTAGCTCTATCCCTTCCTTATGATTTTACTCCAAAAGTCACCTTTTCTCCAGACAAAAATGTCAAACACACAAAAAATTTTTTAATATCTTCTTCCCAACTTCAGACCCTACTTCACTGCTTCACTCTTTTCTCCTTAGCACATACCATTGTCTAAGATGCCATACACTTTTGGTTCCTTGTCTCTCTGTCCCACTAAAATGCAAGCTCCATGAAGAAGGAATTTTTTGTGTTTTGTTCACTGTATCCTCAGCACCTACAACACCCGACATATAGTAAGCACTCAATATTTGCTGATCAAAGTATAAATAAACAGAGTTCCCACGAGGTCTGAGCCTCACCAGCCCCTTCCCCAGGAGACCCTTGCAGGAGGCCAGCCCCTGCTCCACGGTAACAATGTGAGACTGAAAAGCTGTGATCAAAACTGCTAATATGTCGGAGGAGATGCAACAGGACTCAGTGGAGTGTGCTACTCAGGCACACTTCAGGCGGAGAAATATAACAGAGAGAAGAACACTGCAGCCCACATTAAGCAGGAATTTGACAGGGCCAGTCTGGTGGCATAGTGGTTAAGTTCACGTGCTCCACTTCAGTGACCTAAGGTTTGCAAGTTTGGATCCTGGGCACAGACCTATACACCACTCATCAAGCCATGCTGTGGTGGCATCCCACATACAAAACAGAGGAAGACTGCCATTGACGTTAGCTCAGCAACAATCTTCCTCAAGCAAAAAGAGGAAGACTGGCAACAGATGTTAGCTCAGGGCCAATCTTTCTAACAAAAAAAAAAAAGGAGTTTGACAAGAAATACAATCCCACCCAGCACTGTATCAGGCGGAGGAACTTCAGTAGTTAGGTGACACGAAACCAAACATTTCATCTACTTCTACCTGAGCCAAGTGGCCATTCTTCTGCTCAAATCTGGTTAAAAGCATGGACTATGTCACACACCCAGAAATCCATCCAAAAACAAGGACTGCAGCCTAACTTCCAAATACTAGAGACTGAAATCTTCAGCCTTGCCTAAGGGAACATCTCAATCTTTGAACGTTTATTGCGTTGTTTTGTACAAAGCATTCTCTATACTAATTTGATGTGGTTATAAAACAATTAGCAAACAAAACAAAAGGTATAAATAAAAATGACAAACTTTAAAAGTAAATGTTCTCCATAGTTTTGAAGTTAATATTGATAGTTTTAATTTTACACAAGAAAGAACACATTGATGGTTTACTTAGGCCCTAAACCCTTCTCTACATAGTAAAGCATTACCTAGGAAGTGAAAATATTCAGCTTAGCAATACTTTCTACTAATATTTCCATTTACTAAGGACATTTATTATTGACTGAGAAATATATTAGATATGCTTTGAAGTAATTTCCTTGCCTGAACAAAAACCAAAACCATCAACTGCTCATTAAAAACATCATACGCAAAAATCCTTGGAATAAAATTATGCAAGCTATTAACGTAAAAGTTCCAAAGCAAACAGAAAAATTTTGAGGTGTTTGTGCTTCATAGTAGGATGGAAGGATGGTACTTGGAGGTAGAGCAGAGAAGCCATACAAACATAACAGTGAATTTTAAAGTACCCGTGTTTTTTGGCTAATAAAGAACTTGTATCTTTGGAACAAAAAAAGCATTCTACTCATAAAATAAAGCAAAACAGAATACTGAATCTCAGGAATAGAAATCTTGCTTTACATCAGAATCACCTAGAGATGCACAACAGAGTCCCATGTCCTTCCCCAGAAGATTCTGATTCTATAAAATGTGAGGATGGAGCCAGGAATCTTTGTTTCTAAAAGTCTCCAACATGATTCTAAAGCAGTTTAACCACTCATGAGATGCTTAATATCCTCTTAGAACACACTGCCTCTAGGTGTCATCCAACATGTGTTTGACTATCCCCAGGGACAAAAAATTCACCACCTCCCAAAATACTGTATTGCTTATGTTGAAATGAAATCTGCCTTCTTTTACTTTTTCTCCTACCTCTAATTTCTATGTAACTGGGTATGAAACTGAAAGATATTAGTATTCAATATCAACAGTACTCAGGCACTGCATATCACTCAGGAAAGAAAAAAATCTAAATACCCTTCAGGAACTTGCTTCAATCTAATTTTGGGAAAATCTTATTAAATTTGTAAAAAGAAAAAAAAATCTTCAGATGTGAACATAATTGATCCATAAGATCTATTTTTAGGAATTTATCTAGAGATATACTAAACTGTATTTGTAGTATTTTGTGCCAAAACCTGGATGGCGGTTGCAATGGATCAAATATTTATGTCCCCCCAAAATTCACGGTGAAATCCTAACCCCAAATGCGATAGTATAAGAAGGTAGGGCTGGGGCCGGCTGGGTGGCACAGTGGTTAAGTGCACATGTTCCGCTCCAGTGGTCCAGGGTTCGCCGGTTCAGATCCCGGGTGCGGACATGGCACCGCTTGGCAAGCCATGATGTGGTAGGCATCCCACATATAAAAAGTAGAGGAAGATGGGCACGGATGTTAGCTCACAGCCAGTCTTCCTCAGCAACAAAGAGAAGGATTGGCAGCAGATGTTAGCTCGGGGCTAATCTTCCTCAAAAAAAAAAAGGAGGTAGGGCCTTTGGGAGGCAATTAGGTCTTGAGGGTGGAAGCCTCATGAATGGGATCAGCATCCTTAATAAAAGGGACCCAGAGAGCTGTCTTGCTCTCTTTTGACCATGTAAGGATACAGTAAGAAGTATGCAACCTGGAAGAGGGCCCTCATCAGAACTTGACCATGCTGGCACCCTGATCTCAGACTTCCAGCCTCCAGAACTATGAGAAACAAATTTCTGTTGTTTATAAGCTACTCAGTCTATGGTGCTTTGTTATGGAAGCTCAAATGTACCAAGACAGTGGTTATATGGATATTCATTACATTAATCCCTTTATTTCTAAATCCAAAATATTCCATTTCAAAAGAATTTAGAATTCTAAAGATGTACGTAGTAAGCTCCCTGCAACTTTGAGGAGAAAGTGCAAACAAATGTCTGCCAATAGGTCATCTGAATAAATTACAGTGTATACACTACATAGTAATTAAAAATTACAGTATACAAACTTTTTTTCGTGAAAAGATATAAAAAGCATATTACAAAACAGTTTCTGTAATATGATCCCAATTTATATATCTAGAAGGATGCAAAACGAAACATTACTCTGAGAAATGGGATCACGGGTAATTTCTTTTTCTATTTGTTTATCTATACTTTCTAAATTCTACATAATGAACGTTATCATAAGTGCAATTAAACGTTAAATAGTAGCTATTTAAAATCTAATATAGTGACATCCTAGAAGATGGTAGAGTAGGAAGCTCCAGGAATCCGTCCCTCCACCTAAACAACTATTGAGCTGGCAGGAACTGTCTGAAGTAACTATTGTGCAATTCTGAAGTCTTGTTAAACACTTGCAGCATCCAAGAGAGAACAGTAGTATTCACAATAGCCAAAAGGTAGAAACAGTCCAAGTTCCATCAACAGATGAGTGGATGAACAAAATGCGATATATACATACAATGGAATATTATTCGGCCATAAAAAAGGAATGAGATTCTGACACATGCTATAACACAGATAAACCTTGAAAACATTATACTAAGTCAAATAAGCCAGATGCAAAAAGACAAATATTGTATAATTCCACTTATGTGAGGTATCTAGAATAGGTAAATTCATAAATACAGAAGGTAGAACAGAGGTTACTAGGGGCCGGGGGCAGGGAAATTGGGGATTTATTATTTAATGAATAGAGATTCACTCTGGGATGATGAAAAGGTTCAGGGAAAAGATAGTGGTGATGGTTACACAACACTGTGAATGTATTTAATGTCCCTGAATTGTACACAAAAATGGGTGAAATAATAAACGTTATATATGTGGTGTCATCAAATATTTGAAAAGTGATCAAAGTAGTTTAAATAACCTCTGCCTCTCATAATCTTCCATTATTTAGACAACATTTTATTATAAGTGAACTGTCAAGCTCTTGTTAGAAACTTCCACAAATTTCAAATTAGTAGAATTCAAAATGAGGACAATTCATTGTATTACACAAAAACTTCTGGATAATTATCAGACGCATTTTCTACATTATACTTTGGTAGGAAAAAAATAATCTCACTTTGTTCTCACACACACAAGTAGGATATGCAAACTTCCCTGTTATTGTTTCAGTCACTTTTTCTTCTAAAAATCTGGATTATGCATTTATTAAAATTCATAGAACTATATACCTAAAAAAGATTAATTTTAATGTATGTAAATTTATTTCCACAGACTTGAATTCTAAAAGAATGAGTAGAATTAAAATTCAAGCAAAGGGTAAGAAATAATTTACTAGTGATTATTATACACTGATTCAATGAAATGAACATAATGAGACCCGAGGGGCTGGCCCCGTGGCCGAGTGGTTAAGGCAGCGTCCCACATGCCACAACTAGAAGGACCCACAACGAAGAATATACAACTATGTACTGGGGGGCTTTGGGGAGAAAAGGGAAAAAAAAAATTTAAAAAAAAGGAGACCGGAGTTGTATTGCTAGCTCTCTAATAAACTCTCCTTGTAACTTTTAAGCTCACCAATTCCTTCCCTAAGCCCTCACGTCCTTATTTATAAAATTAGGTGATCACTAAGGTCTCTCCCAACACCAATAACTAATCCTAGTTCTTAGATATGGTTAGACTGCAAGGTATTTTAAAAGCATGGAAAAAACCTCAGCACCTTTGAATGTCTGTTTTCTATTTAGCTAAGCATTATTAACCTTTAAAATCCTAGGGTTTGTGGTTTTTTTTTTGCTTTTTGAGGAAGAACAGCCCTGAAGAACATCAGCTGCCAATCCTCCTCTTTTTGCTGAGGAAGACTGGCCCTGAGCTAACATCCATGCCTATCTTCCTCTACTTTATATGCAGAACACCTGCCACAGCGTGGCTTGATAAGTGATGCGTAGGTCCGCACCTGGGATCCAAACCAGAAAACCCTGGGCCGCTGAAGGAGAACATACAAACTTAGCCGCTGCACCACGGGGCCGGCCCCACCTAGGACATTTTTTAAGTGAAAAACCACAGGTATAATAAAATTTCATGTGTTCAGATATTCATAATGTTGATCCTGGTGGAGAGTAGTTCTGGGTATAAACACAGGCCACATGGCTGAATGGATGCTGACCCTAGCAATATCCTATATAGTAGCTTCTTTAAAAAGTCCCTGACAGGGGCTGGCCCTGTGGCCAAGTGGTTAAGTTCATGCGCTCTGCTTCAGCAGCCTGGGATTTGCTGGTTCAGGTCCTGGGTGCAGACTTAACACACCACTCATCAGGCCGTGCTGAGGCAGCGTCCCACAAAGAACTAGAATGACTTACAACTGGGATATATAACTATGTACTGGGGCTTTGGGGAGGGGGAAAAAAAAGTCCCTGACAATGAACTGCATTCACTTATTTAGCTCATAGAACTTCAGAAACAGGTGCAGCTATGCAAGCACTCAGAAAATATAACAAAGCCATTCTGCATTTCTTTAAACAAGGACATTGTCTTTTTTCTTTTTTTATTTTACCTTATTTTTTCAGTTTTATTGAGGTATAATTGACAAAATTGTAAAATTATTAAATCTGCAATTTTTCTACTTTTCAAATTTACATATAGCAGTATTCACTTTCCTGGCACACACTTTTATAAGTTTTAGCAGTACATAGACTCTTGTAACCACTACCATAAACAGAACACAAAACAATTTCAACACTCCCAAAGAATTCCCTCACACTGCCCCTTTTAGTCAAACCCTCCCTCCACCCCTAAACCCTGGGCAACCTCTGATCTGTTCTCGGTGCCTATAGCTTTGTCTTTTTCAGAAGGTCATGTAAATGGAATCGTTCAGAATATAATCTTATGAGACTGCCATAATACCTTTAATATTCACACCCATGTTATTGGTGTATCAATAGTTGGTTCCTTTTTATTGCTAAATAGCACTCCATAATAGATATACCAGTTTCTTTATCCATTCACCCACAGGAGGATCTTTGGGTTGTTTCCAGTAGGGTTGCTAGAAACATTCACAGACATTCTTGTGCAAACATCAAGGTTATACTGCTCTAAGACAAATTTCTAGAAGTGGGATCATTGGGACATACGGTAATTGTATATTTAACTTTGTAACAAACTGCCAGACTTTTTCCAGAGTCTGCATTCTCACCAGCAGCAGGAGAGTTCTAGTTAATTCTCATCCTTATCAACACTCAGTACTGTCAGAATTTTTTTATTTTAGCCATTCTAAAAGGGATGTAAATGGTACCTCACTGTGGTTTTAACTTGCATTTCCCTAATGACTAATGATGAGCATCTTTGCATGTGCTTATATGCCATCCAAATATCATCTTCAGGGAAACGTCTGTTCAAATCTTTCATCCATTTTTAAAATTGGGTTGTCAAGTTTTCTTTTTTCGCCCATGTTGAGTTTGGAAAGTTCTTCGTAAATTCTGGATACAAGTCCCTTCTCAGATATGTCGTTTATAAATACATTCTCTCAGTTCATGGCTTATCTTTTCATTCTCTTAACTGTGTTCTTCACAGAAAAAAGTTTTAAATTTTGATGAAGTTCATTTCATCAATTTTTCCTTTCATGGATCACGCTTTTTGGTGCTGTTATCTAAGAGCTCTTTGCCAAAACAAAGGTCAAGAAGACTTTTTCCAATGCTTTCTTCCAAGGGTTTTATTGCTTTGTGTTTTACATTTAGGTTTATGATCCGTTTTGAGTTAATTTTTGTATATATTATATATTATATAGGTTGAGGCTCACTTTTTAACATACTGATGGCCCAGTTTTTCCAACACCATATATTGAAAAGACTGTCCTTTTTCCATGGAATTATGTTTGCATTTGTGTCAAAAAACTAGTTGACTCTATTTGTGTAAGTCTATTTCTGGGCTCTCTATTCCATTTCTTTAGCGAATATATCACACTGTCTTCATTAGCGTAGTTTTTCATACATCTTAAAATTGGATATTGTGAGTCTTCTCCCTTTGTAGTTCTTTTTCAGAATTGTTTTGGCTATTCTAGTTCCTTTAAGTTTCCATACATAATTTTTTTAAATCAAGGCCATAGTAGCCACTTCATTAGTGGTTTCCTTGCCCTCCAGAAAATCACCATTTTTACTGTTGCACTTTATCTTGTCAAAACCAGTTCAGGGACCAGCCCCATGGTGGAGTGGTTAAGTTCACGTGTTCCACTTTGGCGGCCCAGGGTTTCGCCGGTTTGAATCCTGGGCGTGGGAATGGCAACGCTCATCAAGCCATGCTGAGGCGGCGTCCACATGCCCCAACTAGAAGGACCCACAGCTAAATATACACAACTAGGTACTAGAGGTCTTTGGGGAGAAAAAGGAAAAATAAAATGTTATGAAAACACCCAGTTCAAAATTTCTCTAAATATGATATTATATAGATGTTCATAATTTTTGTTTTTTTGAGTAAGACTAGCCCTGAGCTAACATCTGTGCCCATCTTCTTCTACTTTATATGTGGGACACCTGCCACAGCATGGCTTGATAAGCAATGCGTAGGTCCACACCCGGAATCCAAACCCCAGGCCGCCAAAGCAGAGTGCGCAAACTTAACCACTATACCACTGGGCCGGCCCCTAGATGTTCATAACTTTTAACCCAATACATCCAGTACCAAAAACTTATCTGAAAAACACAAACATAGATATAAAAATGTGTTCTACGTAGTATCATTTACAAAGCAAAAATAGATCTCCAAGTCCAACAAAAGGGAAAAGGTTAAATGATGGATAGTGGTGAAAATGTTCAGAATACGTTAAGTTAAAAAAATAGGTATACAGTATGCAATTTCTTTTGATGAAATATAGCATATTTCAGAAGAAAATATACTAAAAGTATTATTTCTGGATAGCATTATTACACATGACTTTTGTCTTCACAGTTTCAGGAAGTTTTAAAACTTTCTACAATGAACATGTGTCAACTTAAAATGGGATAAAAACTTTATTTTATTAAAAAAAAGTTACTACCACTCACACAGCAAAATACAGGTACTTCTGTATTAGCTTGTACATTATTAGCATCAAGTTTGTTTACAGGATATGAATAATCCACATGATAATGTTTTAGGAGAGTTTACTCTAAACCCTACAAATTCTTCTATTCTACTTGTCATGACAGTGACAACACGATTTTCTCTATGCTTGCCTTCATGTTTAACTTTGGACAGAATTCTACGCACGTTAATATTTTAAATTACACCATTAATGAATGACACATACGGAAAAGATATTTGCAACATGTAATACATCTGACAAATGACTAAGTCCCTTTATGCAAGCAGTCTTTATCTTATTTAAAACGAAAAAATCTAAAACAATGGGCAAAGGACAAGTATACATAATTTGCATAAATATTACAAAAGGCCAGCGACATGAAAGTAAGCTAAATTTCATTCAAAATTAAAAGAAATAAGCATCAGAAAGGCTGATTTATCAGAATTGCAAATTTTATAGTTTGACAATACTCATGTATGTTATAGAATATAAACATATTTTTGAAGGGTAATTTGATTATCTAGTAAAATTTAAATACACATACCCTTTAATCCAGCAGATCCATTTACAAAAGTATAAAAGATGTGTAAAAATGTCCCTTTCAGCTTTGTTTATAAGAGTAAAAAACTGAAAACAATTGTCCATGAATAAGGGAATAGCTAAATAGTTAAAATACAGCCTTAACAATTGGAATATTGTGCAAGTTACAAATAATGACATAATCCATAAATATTGATAATTGAATGCTCTCCAAGATAACCTGATAAGTCTAAAAAAAAGCAATATGCAGAAAAATATTTATAATATAACCACATTTATAGTTTAACAATGCATATATATGTTTGTATATAAACAGCACATTTCTGGGGAATTACACAACAAATAGTTAAATGATTTTCCAGGGAGAGAAAGGACTTTCATACTGAACTGTTTTCCTAAAGAAAAATAATAAATGAACGCCCTTAATATCATGTCCCTCATTACATCTTTAATGTTAAGAAATTTAAATTCCTGTATGATAGGTTAACTCCATAATGAACTTAGTATTTTTTCCCACCAAATCAACTAACCTAAATTTAAATAGCTCCAAGCTGAAGATGAGATATGACAAGGTCTCGCATGGGAAGGTTTATAAATTAAAGCAGAGAAGAAATAATGTGGAAAAAATAGGTAGCTAACTAGGTCTGGGGCTAGAACGTTCCATGATTACTTTATAACAAATGTCTGATGACGTCCAGTGTTAGAAACACAGTAACTTTCCACTACTTTTAGTACTATAATAATATCCTTTCGTTTGTAATAAAATATATTATCACCAGTCCAATAGTGAATTCATTAAAACTGAAGACAGTAGTTAAGCAGTTGAACACATTCAATTACCAACAAATAAATTTCTTTTTTAAAAAAGAGAGAACAAGTGTTGGTGAAGACATAGAGAAATTAGAACCCTCATAGACTGTTGGTAAAATGGTGCAGCTACTTTGGAAAACAGTCTGGCAGTTCCTCAAATGGTTACACTTAAGAGTTATCATATGACCCAGTAATTCTATACCTGGGTAAATACCCAAGAGAAATTAAAATATATGTCCACAGTGCAACTGGTATACAAATGTTCACATCAGCATTATAATAGCCAATTAGTGGAAAACAACCCAAATGTCCATCAACTTTGAATAGATAAATGAAACGTCCATACAATGAAACATTATTTAACAATAAAAAGGAATGAGGTACTGACACATGCCACAACATATACGAACCTTGAAAACACTATGCTAGGTGAAAGAAGCCAGTAACAGAAGACCATGTATGATTCCATTTATATGAAATGTAAACCTATACATTTACAGAATAGGCAAATCTACAGTCACAGAAAGTAGACTGGTTGCCTACGGATTGGGGAGAAATGAGGAGTGACTGCTAATGGGTTTAGGATTTCTTTTTTGGGTGATGAAAATGTTCTAAAATTGATTGTGGTGATGGTTGTACCACTCTGTCATTATACTAAAAACCACTAATTGTACATTTAAATGGGTGAATTTTATGGTATATCAATTATATCTCAATAAAGCTGTTGTTTTTTTCTAAAAAAAAAAAAAGAGGAAGGGAAATCTATTCAGTAACTCTTAAGAGGCGTATCAATCAAATGCAACTGTGAACCTTATTTTGTCCTTGATTCAAACTAACTTAAACGTCTATCTATGAGACACCTGAGGAAATATGAACACTGATTAGACGGAGGATAATACTAAGGTATTATTGTTTATTAAGTGTAAGAATACTACAATTACGTTTTTTAACTTATCTTTTAGGGACTCCAGCATAAGGATATGATGTCTGGGGTTTACTTTAAAACAATCTAATTGTGGAGAGAGGGGGTAAGAGGGAGAGAACCTATGAGCTTATTCACAGTAAACTGAGTCTTAAAATATAAGTTGGAGTTCACCAGGCTAAAGAGGGCAGGAGAAAAATTGAAACGGGCATTCCAGACAGATAACAGCTTAGGCAATGGCACTGTCAAAGAAGATCATGAAGGGCTTTGTATGTCACACAAAGGAATTTTTAGGGGCCAGCCCAGGGGCGCAGCGGTTAAGTTCTCATGTTCCGCTTCTCGGCAGCCCCGGGTTTGCCAATTCGGATCCCAAGTGTGGACACAGCACCGTTTGGCAAAAGCCATGCTGTGGTAGACGTCCCACATATAAAGCACAGGAAAATGGGCATGGACGTTAGCTCAGGGCCAGTCTTCCTCAGCTAAGGGCTAATCTTCTTCTTCTTCAAAAAAAGGAATTTTTACTTAATTTTTTGGAAGATGAGCTGACAGCTTCTTTCTTTTTTTTTTTTGTGGGGACAAGTCAAATTAGAGATTTAGAAAGGGTTAGTCTAGTGATATCATAGACTGGAGGGGCATAAAACAGAGTAAAGAGGCGACTGTCACTATCCAAGTGAGTACAACTGAGCATGAACTTACACAGTGGCAGTAGGAATGAAGAGGAGGAGCTAAATACCAAAGACATGAAGCACTAAAAATAATCGGATATGTAGCAAGAGGAAGCAGAAATGATCTGAAGTGGTTTCCAGCTTCAGGCTTGTGTGACTGGGTAGACACTGTCCAATATCCAAGAGAGTGAAGACAGCAGAGGCTTATGGGAAGAGGTAGAGTCCAGTGTAGTGTTTACGTCTTTAGTGTAAATAGGACATACTGGTGGAAACGTCTAACAGGCAGGCAAAAACTCAAAACAGGTCTAATTAGAGAAGCAGACTTAAAAGTCTTCAGGACATATCTGGTAGCTGGAACAATAACCCAGGGGAGCTTGTTTGGGACAATTCACACACCATAGAAATTAAACCTATTTTACAAGTTCCCTCCCTACTCCATCTTGTTAAGAATTAATTCATTCAAGGTATATACATGGGCAAGATGTGCTTAATCTTATATTTAGAAGGCTTTATATATATTGAGGAGGAGAAAAACTACACATATATTTGCTAAACTTGACCAAAATTATTATTTAACAAAATGCATACATGCAGTGTGTTATCAAAACACAAATACAGCTATAAAAATGTACTTTTCTGGGGCCGGCCCAGTGGTGCAGCAGTTAAGTTTGCACATTCTACTTCAGCAGCCCGGGGTTCGCCAGTTCAGATCCCGGGTGTGGCCATGGCACCGCTTGGCAAGCCATGCTGTGGTAGGCATCCCACATATAAAGTAGGGGAAGATGGGCATGGATGTTAGCTCAGGGCCAGTCTTCCTCAGCAAAAAAAAAAAAGAGGATTGGCAGCAGTTAGCTCAGGGCTAATCTTCCACCAAAAAAAGGTGGGGGTGGGGCCACCCAGTGGCGCAGTGGTTAAGTGCGCACGCTCCACTTCTCAGCAGGCCCGGGTTCGCCGGTTCAGATCCTGGATGCAGACATGGCACTGCTTGGCAAAAGCCATGCTGTGATAGGCGTCCCATATATAAAGTAGAGGAAGATGGGCATGGATGTTAGCTCAGGGCCAGTCTTCCTCAGCAAAAAGAGGAGGATTGGCAGCAGTTAGCTCAGGGCTAATCTTCCTAAAAAAAAAAAAAGTACTTTTCTAATTATTCTGATTCTTTTAATGTATCAAGAACCATAAGAACACTCATAACATTTACAGTTACTAAAAATTCTCCACTTTTTAAGACATTCTGCACTTCTAAACTGCACTTCTAGTCTGTTTTTAAAAGATCTAATGTTAACTGATATTCTAAAAAGTAAGGGTCAAACAGAACTGAGTTTAATTGTTGTTTTCTTCATTAGATTTTCCAAATGAAGTTAAGTAATCTTCACCTTCATGGGACTACAGAAGTCAAGGCTGGTATAGCTAGCAGGTTTTGCTGATGCCTGTCGTTATTGCTGCTCCAAAATTCTTAACCTCTCTTAAATAGGTTTTATAATATTTAAATTACAAGAGGAGCCCTATACAAAGATCCTAATTTGCTATATTACTATATAACCAAGATTTCAATCTTAATTATTGTCTAGCTAAACCTTCAGTCACCAAGACCATCAGATCTAATTGAGGCAACCTGGCAACTATAGATAACATGTCACTGATGGAAAAACCCAAATAAAATTCAATTTCTTCCCAAAAGGAAAAGCACAACTAGAGGAACTGAGCAGTCCAAATATTCAGCCACTAGTCTACCACTATGTTCTAGACTAGGGGTTGAACAACCAAGGCCTATGGAGAAAATTCAACATCAGTAATGCCTTGAAATTGCATGCAGAATTTGGAGGAAGGGGGGCTGTCATGCTCAAAGGATGTGAATCTCCCAAAAGATTAAGTATTACTCTTTTAGCTCAATGCCAAATGCTAAGGAAATTCAAAGATAAGTAAGAGCCAGCGGCATTTCTTAAAGAGCTCATAATCTAAGAGTTTATTTAGACTCACACTACCAGGTTTGGTCACAGCAGAGGAAAAATTTTTTAAGCTAGAAATAAGTGATTTCCTCAATACAATACTTATATGTCCTTAGTAATTTTTCCAGTTTTACCATTTACTAGCATCGTTTTTTTATTTAAGGAACCTCTCTGTACAAAATTTATTCCACAATTTACCAATAAAAAAATAACTTCGGGGGAGGCCCCATGGCCGAGCGGTTAAGGTCGCACCCTCCAACTCAGCGGCCCAGGGTTGCACCAGTTCAAATCCTGGGCACAGACATGGCACCGCTTGTTGAGCCATGCAGAGGCGGCATCCCACATGCCACAATTAGAATGACCCACAATTATGTACCGGGGGGCTTTGGGGAGAACAAGGAAAAATAAAATCTTTTAAAAAAAAAAAAAAAACTTCGAAAAACACGGTTATAAAAGAAAGGTGAGGACTTAGTTAAAAACTCAGGAAGTGCTCTCCTCATTTTAAAGCCCTATTAACATAAGATTCCTTACATCTTAATCTGAATTCTACAGAATTTCAATATCTTCAGTAAGACTTTTCTTTGTCTAGCAAATCTTCTGTCATTCTTATTTAGAGCAAATATTGAAACATGATTAACAAATTCCAAAGAACTCAGAGTAGAAACCCTGAGGACACAGTTATTATACTTTTTTTTTTTTTAACATTAGCCCTGAAGTTGTTCCACAGGGCTTAATCCTTAATGGCTTAAATACATCATTATTCTCATCCCTTTTTAGCCAATGGGAGAAACAGCAGTTAAAGTGGTAAGACCAAGATAGGCCTTCTTAAGTAATAAGTGTTTTGTTTTTTTTAAACTCAACTACCAGAACTCAAATGAGCTTTGCCCCCTTCCACGTCAGAAGGGTGGCTATACACCCACTCCAACAGTGCTACACTGCCACTGCTCAAAAGAATTCAGAATTCCTTTTCTGAGAACTGCCTTCAGAGCCTATTGTACAACTTCTTAATGAACTTATCAGTGGCAAATCTTTACTACTTTAGTATGGACTTTGTTTTGTTTAACATCCAAAAGTGATTCAGATTCAACTTGGTAGATAAGGTAAATAATCTGAGTTAATACTATTTTTTAGTAAAAAATGGCATATGACTATAAAGTATTACACAAATTTTACCTGTTCCTCTAATAATTTCAAAATAAAAGTTTCAAATTACACAAAAAATATTCTTTTGAATAATAAAACTCCTTTTGTTTTGCCTTATAAGTAACTCCAAAACCAGTTTTCTAAGCTTTAAGTCATTCTGTTTCTCTAAAGGATTACTACATATCGTCCAAGTTTTTGTAACTTTGCCAATTCTTAATAGTATCTTATAAATGGAGCCATGGTTATTTTCAACAAGGTAGTAATCATTCACTGTTTACAATCCAAATTACTATGTATGCTAATAAGTGAGCAACACAATACAAATTATTTCAAGTATTTATCCCTCAAATTAAATATAAACTGCCCATGCAGCAAATATAGCAAAGCAGATAACTAAAGAATTATGAAATCTGGAAATCCAAATACAGAACAGACTAAAACTATGGCACTGGAGCCAGCCCTGTGGCCGAGTGGTTAAGTTCGCACGGTCTGCTTCGGCGGTCCAGGGTTTCACTGGTTTGGAACATGGGCGCGCACATGGTGCACTGCTCATCTAGCCATGCTGAGGTGGCGTCCCACATGCCACAGCTAGAAGGACCCACAACTAAAAATATACAACTATGTACCAGGGAGCTTTGGGGAGAAAAAGGAAAATAAAAATCTTAAAAAAAAAAACTTTCTGCAATATGATTTATCATTCTCTAATTCAAGTAATCCAAGAACACACAAAAAAATTCCAATTTTTCCAATGGATTTAAGAGATGTAATCGGAAGACATCATAACGATCTCCCCCCACAATTTAGAGGGGCAGATAATTACCCTTGTGACCTTTACATTTAAGTGAAATTTAAAATAGTTCCTTATAAAATGTTCCATAAACTTAATTTTCTTAAAATTCCACTTTCATACCTTCAAACATCATCCTAAGTGGTCAAAGATCTCAGTAATAGAATAACACAGGCTTTAGGGTCAAGCAGTCTAGCTTTACAACTTTCTAGCTGAGGACCTCTGGGTAAGTTAAATGAGCTCTATGTGACTCAGTTTCTCTCTATATAAAACGAAAGTAATAGTAACCATACCTCATAGGAGGATTATATGAGACATTCTATATAAAGTATACGGCACATAGTAAGCACTCAATAAACGTTAGCTAGTAATACCTACATTACTGTACTAAGGGTAGTAGCGTGTATCTGGAATTAGATACGGCATTCAAAGTTTTAGCATATTTTGGGGCTGGCCCCGTGGCCGAGTGGTTAAGTTCGCGCGCTCCGCTGCAGGCGGCCCAGTGTTTCGTCGGTTCGAATCCTGGGCACGGACATGGCACTGCTCGTCAGACCACGCTGAGGCAGCGTCCCACATGCCACAACTAGAGGAACCCACAACGAAGAATACACAACTATGTACCGGGGGGCTTTGGGGAGAAAAAGGAAAAAATAAAATCTTAAAAAAAAAAAAAAAAAAAAAAATTAAAAAAAAAAAAAAGTTTTAGCATATTTTAAGTGCTCACTCTACTTACCGTGCCAATAGGTTCACAACAGTAACCCAATGTATTATTTGTGTTATAACAAAAACATCTGTATATCTGTTATTAAAACAAATCAAGATTTTTCACAACAGTAACCCAATGTATTATTTGTGTTATAACAAAAACATCTGTATATCTGTTATTAAAACAAATCAAGATTTTTTTTTAATTAATTTTTTTTTGAGGAAGATTAGCCCTGAGCTAACATCTGCTGCCAATCCTCCTCTTTTTGCTGAGGAAGACTGGCTCTGAGCTAACATCCGTGCCCATCCTCCTCTACTTTCTATGTGAGATGCCTACCATAGCATGGCTTGCCAAGTAGTGCCATGTCCACCCCTGGGATCTGAAACTGGCGAACTCCAGGCCGCCAAGCAGTATGTGCACACTTAACTGCTGTGCCACCGGGCCGGCCCCCCAAGTAAAGATGTTTAAAGTGGACTATTCACTTTCTATCTTAAATACATATTCCAAAATCTAAATTTTCCAATTCTCATATTGAAGAATATTTAAATAATATCAAACCTTGGCAATCTGAACTAAAATTACCCCTTCAATTTAGTATCTATCATTCCATTTACTTCAGAATTAACTTATTTAAATGTACATAAGCATGAACTATGAGTAACGATTTCTCAATGAATAAAGTTGAAATAAACTAGTTCTGTGTTGTCAGAACACATTCAAAAGGCTCCATCTTACTCAGACATCTATGTAGTTGTATGTGAAACAGTTCAAAAGAAGTTCAGGGACATAAAGCATTAAACCTTTTAAATATGACCTTTCAGCATGATGGAGTTCTGTAGTCCTAAACCCTGAATTTATAACTCTTCCTGACTGTTATTTTCTCATAACTAGATTAGCAGAGGTGGACCAATTTGTAGGATGGCCTCTTTTATTTCACCTGTCTCGAACAGACAGGTTCTTCTGGAACCTTAGACTACAACCATTAATATGAAGTTGTAAAGATGGAACAGAATGTTCTGTCTGGTAGATCATGGTTATGTTGACAAATGTTCTAACTGGCCTTAAAACTTTAAAAGCTTTTGATTTTAACTACCATTTACAATTGCATCAGTAACACCTAAGTCTCACATTTCTGTATTTTAAAGTGTGCACAAAGATTTTTATGAAGATCATTCATAAAAGCTCTAAGGTTACGAATACCTTGTACTTTCTCTTAGTATCTATAAGGCGCTGACTCTTCCTACAGTGCTTTGCCTGGGATGAGTGCTCAATAAACACTGTTTACTAACACAAATCTCTGAAAAGAGGAATCAACATGCTGCAAAAAAGTATTAATTAGGGCCCAAATCCTTCGTTCAAAAAGAAATAATTCGGGGCCGGGCCGGCCCGGGGGGTGCAGCGGTTAAGTTCGCACGTTCCGCTTCTGCACAGCCCGGGGTTCGCCGGTTCGGATCCCGGGTGCGGACATGGCACCGCTCGGCAAGCCACGCTGTGGTAGGCGTCCCACATATAAAGCAGAGGAAGATGGGCACGGATGTTAGCTCAGGGCCAGGCTTCCTCAGCAAAAGAGAGGAGGACTGGCAGTAGATGTTAGCTCAGGGCTCATCTTCCTCATACCACAGCGTGGCTTGCCGAGCGGTGCCATGTCCGCACCCGGGATCCGAACCGGCGAATCCCGGGCCGTGCAGAAGCGGAACGTGCGAACTTAACCGCTGCGCCCCCCGGGCCGGCCCCGAAATAACTGTTATTTTATCAAATTTAAGACAATGATGCTGGCATTTTAAAAATTTTTATCACAAGATTTCAATGGAAGGTTCTCTCACAACCAGGTCACAAGCGCCACGTGGCTGATGGCAAGTGTAAGACTTCACAGATTCTAAGACACATCTCAATTTCAGACAAGTTAAAAACTAGAAAAATATGCATTATGAAATCAACTTAACAGGGTAAAGGCATAGTCTATAAAATACTGAGGTGCTATCATTTGACATGAAAAAAACCAAAATGCTAAAATTTCACTTAGCCCGCAAAGCCACAGGACATTAACTATGTTTCCATTTACAATGTTACCTTAGCTCACAGCACTCAAGACAAGTTCAGCTTCCAGAAAAGGTTACAACTAAAAGCCTTAAGAGGCATTCTCAAAGCGACCGGGGAAAAATTAAAAAATAAGAAATTTTTAACTGACTGAAAGACTCATCATACAATTGCTTAAAAAAATAGCATTACCTACACAATCTTAAAGTTGTTTAATTTTGTCTTTAAGTTGCCTATCCAAATCCCTTAAAACAGAGATTCTTAATACATCAGTTAACCCTTTGAAAATGTATACAAACTAGTCTGTGTGTGCACATTTTTTCCCCTGGGGAAAATTCATCCATTTCTCAAAAAGATTCATATACCAAAAAGACTAAAATTCACTTTCTTAAAAGAACGGTTTTAACTTTACATTAAGAACTACAGAGTCATAAAAATAGAGTACACTATAATCTGAAGGACACTGCCAGGCACAAAGGTTAAGTTTGGTGGGCTGTTTGGTTGGAGGTGGGGGGGCCGGGGGGCCCCACACACACACAGAAAATAGATTAGTTTATTCTAGAACAAATGAAAATGTATACCTTTTATTTTAAAAAACAACTATTATTTAATAAGTTCCTTAATATAAATCGAAGTGTTAAGTCTGATAAAGAAGCTGCTATTAAGGAAAACTTTGAGTATATAACAAATACTTCCTAAATTATCAGTTTGGAGTTTTCTAAAAATGAAACACACCTATATTTAATTCTCTCAATCAGATTACTGAATAAAGTCAAAACTACAAAAAGCGAAGTGCAGTACTTCAAGCTTTCTATAGCGTTTAAACTTCTATGCTATGCACATCATGAAAGAGACAGGCTTTCTTTCTGATCTCTAGACTCACTGCTATCATGCTTTTAGATAAATAATGAAGGAGTTCCGAGAAGGTTCTATACCAAACCAGTCACACTAAGTTATGATCATTATCAGGAGTTATTTGAAAAGATAGTTCTTTTTAAAGGAATGGGGGTGAACTTGTAAAAAGTCATCATTAACAGCTGACTTGATCAACAATTTATTCTTCCAGTAACATAATAAAATTCCAACTTGCTCCACAGTAGCAAAATTAAGTTCAGAGGTGTTCTCGGTGTTCTAAGCCATCTCTTACTTTGTATTTTGTAATCATTGATGCCCCCCGCCCCCAGAGGAAAAATTCAAAGTAGCAAAGAAATTCAGTTGGTAAATCAATAAGATCAAGAAACTGGACAAAACGATAACAAAGCCAAAAATGATTTTATAATATGCAGAAAAAAAGACTCAAGAAACTACCTTTGCCCAACATACATCCAAACCTTCCCCCCTCAAAGCTAAGAATCACATGGATTTGATATTTAAAAAACAAAAGTAGGATGAATCAAAAAAATTTTGTGAAATACAGGTCTTACAAGTCTCTACCACAACAGATGCCATAGTCAAGAGACTGGAACCAACTATTTCATGGTGAAAAAGATCAGTTAGAAGTCTATTAATATGTAAAAGTTAAAGGAGTTAAATAAGAAAAATTTAAAGAATGGCAGTCCCACTGCCTTCAGAAACTAATTTGCAAAACAGAGAAAAGAGTTTAATTCGAAAACAAACTATACTAAACGTTCGAGGACTATCATTTGATAAGAGAGAACAGTGGCAGAGAAAGGTCTGTGCCAACTTTTAACTGCAGCTGTAGAGGAACACACTAAAAGCCTTGTTTTAAAACAAAAGCAGTAAAATAAAAAACAATGGTTTTAAACCTACCACCAGTGCTAACTGCTCATGACTATAAATTTGCCTTCTTCCAGCAAAGGACCTTTGGGATAAAAGGCCATACAATAAGGAAAAAAGTAGAAGAAAATGAAATTGAACAAAATTCTCTTACAAGACTAAAACATAAAACCTGTCTAAGAATTTTCATACATTTTTTACATGTGACAAAGGTAAAAACACTCAAAGTTTAAGAAATCTAACACATACAACGAAACTGGAGATTAAACTATTCCTTTTAAATAGCAATGAAATTAAAAAGCTTCTAATTTAAATCACATATGCTACAGAGAATCTTCCTTCCATACTGCCTATTCCAAACTGAGGGTTCTCCACACTCCTTTCCAGTTATTTCAGCAAAAATATTACAATTTGCAAGCCATTATTTCCTTTCATTTACAGTTTTTATTTTGTTTTTAACAAACTACACTGGAGTAAGATTATTCTAACTAGTATCCATTTACCCTATCAATTGTCTCAGACATGATACTTTTTGGAAATTAAACTTTATTTCACCAAAGTTACCCAGTATATTATGCTAAAGAATGTTTTGCTAGAAAAGTTATCACAAAATTCCATTTTGTGCAACTAATTGTCCCAGTATCTATAAATGAAAATTTATACAAGAGAATGTTCCTAAACATGGACACGGCAATACTTTCTTCAATCTGTCACTAATAACTTGTATGTTTACTTAGAGACTTTAAATATCTGCATCTGAAAAGTATGGTGACTACAAAAGATAAGTACACATGGGAAGAGTACCCTTCTTACACAATATTCTAACATGCTTTTACTAGGTATTCAGTGACTATCACAGGCGTGAATATTAAACATTCCCCTATCAATTCTTCACATTTTCCACAAAGTTGACCCAATTTCAAGCCTGAAACTGAGGCTTCTACCTTTAGAAGGGTAGAAAAACAGAAGTAATTGGGTAGTCCTAAAAATACACATCATAAGTACATGACTAAGATATTCATTTAAAACTTTTGCCAAGTTAGCCCCTCCCTTCAAAACAAACTAAGACTGACTCACTGCTCTACTTCACTTAATTCTGGAAATAAAAAAAAAAAGATTAAATTAAATGGATTCTTAAGCACTCATTTCCTCTGTCTCTGCCTCCATCATTTAAAATATTCAATCTTCAACCTGTGATTCGTCCCTTCAAAAATGGTAAAATAAAAACAAAAACAAAATTCTCAGTGTCTCCAAGCTATCCACCTTGGAATAAATTTAAAAAAAAAACAGTCACTGGTTTCAGGAATGGTAATAACCACTGTTGTAAAATTATGGAAAACAATAGAAACAATGTCTATGGTTGCTAAGGAGCCGTCCTACTCAGTGAAACCCTCTCACCTCCGATGATACTTTCCCCTCTGGGACCATCCCATTTGCTCGAGTCAAACACCTGAGCAAAAGGTTTCAATTTTTTCTCCCTAAAGTGGGAAACTACCAATCTCCCTATATACCATGTTCCACCCTCTGTAGCTATTTCTACACGTGGGGGGGGGGGGGGGGAGGCAGTCAAGTTGGTGGCAGGGTGAGGACAAAGGGCATTCTGAAACAGCACTGAAGTAAACAGAGAACAAGGACAGAAAGGGGGGTAAATTAAGTTCCCCCCAGTGGATCAGGGCAAGAAGACGCAGGGCCCCCCCCCACCCCCCAGCTTACCACCCCTAGGTTCCTCGTCCTCCTCACCACCCACTGGAATGCCAAGTTGGAACCACCACCACGCCAGAAGCCCATCAAACGCTCAAAATGTCAGGTCACTAGGCGGCCTCTGGAATGACAGGCCAGTACCCCTCCCCCACCCCCACCCCCCAAAAAATAAAGACCCAATCCAGTAAGGGCAGGTCACTCTGCCCTCTGGGGCAGTTCCAGCCGGCGCAGGGATGGTCCTGATGGGGGGGCGGGAGGGAACGGACACACAGACCACCTCTCCGCCCGCACCCCCTCAGCTGGGGAAACAAAACAAAGACGGCCCTCCTCCTCCGGGAGCGCTGCCCTCCCCGGAGAGGCTTTCCTCTTTCCCGGGGCCGGCTGGCCTCCCGCCCCCGCCCCCATGACAAAGAAAAGGCCCCGGGTGAGCCAGGGCCTTCCTGCCTCCACGGGCGGGGGAGGGGGCTGCCGAGGCGAGGAACCCCCCTCACCCGCGCTCCCTCTCGGCCCCGAAAACTGCCGAGCGCGGCGCGGAGCGGGGCCTCGGCGGGGAGGCCTGGGCCGGGGTTGGGGGGGGTACCTTGAAGTAGCCGCCTTCGTAGAGGGTGTTGGGGGGTCCGAAGATGGCCACCTCCCAGTTGTAGAGGTCGGACTCGTCCACCAGGGTGATCCGGAAGCCCTCCACCGGCTCCTCCTGCAGGGACTTCAGCTCGAGCATCAGGGCCTTCTGCGAGCTGGTCATCTGCTGCTGGGCCATCGCGGCGGCGGCGGCGGCGGCGGCGGCGGCGGCGGCGGGCCGGGCCCCAGTCCTCGCGCACCGGCCGGGCCGGACCAGGCCCCTCCCCTCCGCTCCTTCGGCCGGGCCGCCCCGGGCCCCTGTCTTCACACGCCCGGCGGGCCGGACCAGGCCCAGACGGCCCGTGGGCCGGCCCGGGTCCTCCTCACCCTCGACGCGGGCCGGGCCGGGCCCCCCTCCTCACGCTCGGGCCCGGCGGGGGAGGGGCTGAGGGAGTTGGGGGAATCCGCTCCCGGTCCCGGGCCTCCCCCCCCCGGAGGGGGCCTCAACCTGGGGGGGGGGAGAGGAGGTGGAGGCGGAGGACGGCGGCGGAGGGCCGGCGATGGTGAGGGGAGGGGGCTGGGCCGGCCCGGGGCGCCGCGCTCGCTCGCCCTCTCGTTCTCCTCGGAGGCCGCCGGGGCCGAAGGGCGCGCGGGGCCGAAGGGCGGGGGAGCGCGGCGCGCGGGGGTCTCGCGGCGGCGGAGGAGGAGAAGAGCGAGAGCGCCGCGCGCCGCGGGAGCGACGGAGCCGAGAAGAAGGAGGAGGGAGGGAGAGAGGGAGGAGGGGCGCGCGCCGGCAGGGAGGGAGGGAGGGAGGGAGGGAGGGAGGGCGGCTCTCGGCGGCTGGCGGCCCGACGCGCGTGCGCGTGCGCGCGCCCCTCCCTCCCCCTTCCTCTCCCTCCTCCTCCTCCTCCCACCTCCCCGCCTCCTCTCCGCCGCCCGGCGCGGTGGCGGCGCTTTGTGACGCCAGCGCGTGTCCCCCACCCTTAAAGGGCCAAGCGACTCTGGGGGCCGGGGGTGGCCGCAGGGGATGCCCTTGGCCCTAACGTGAGGTTGTGCGGCTCGACGCCTTGGTTCCCAAAGCGCGCCCGGGAAGGGACCTCTGGTCCTAGAGTTGTCAGCGCCCTCCTCCCCCAAGTGTATCCACAGGCCTCCGCTCTGGTCCCGTGCAGGCCTCTCCTCGTGACACACAGTCGGCCTCCCTGCACTCAGTAGGTGCTTAACAAGGATGTGCTGAGAATGTGGGTGTTATTGGTGGGAATAAGCGTCCTGGCATCGTTTCCCTCAGGTTCGGCCCTGACGCCAGTGGGTCCTTGGAGGGCAGTGTGTCGCCCGCTTGGGAGGGTGGAGGGCAGTTTCCCATCTAAGAAATGGGGAAGGCAGATGGACCGGCCTCTACTTCCCTTCTTAACTGCAAAGAGGAAGTTGTGGGAAGTAGAGAAATAATAATACACACTGAGCCTGGGTTCCTGGCCCTTTTCTGTGTGATTGGGGCAAGTGCTCTGGCTATCCCTCAGTTTACCCATTTGTAAAATGAAGTCTGGTGGTTGAACTTTGACCCTCTAACAGATGCTCTCAGCTTTAAGGTCCAACCTGGAACTGAGGGACTTTTAAAATAAGCATGACTGAAGTGAGATGTGGAGACAGTCTTCAATCCCATGATTTAAAAGACCCCTTTCTCTCAGGAAGGCATGTCCTATGACAACTGCTTAAATGTTTCCTAGAAAAGCCAGGATACTGTGAGAGTTCCACACTTAGAATTTGGGGATCAGAAAGATCCTTGGTTCCAACCCTGGCTCCACTATTTAGATTACCTCTTCCTTTTTCATCAGCTTCTATGAAAAAGGGCTAATTATACCTAACCTAAGCAACTGTAAAGATTAAATGAGATCATCTATATACAATGTTTAGCTCCATGACTGGCACATGGTAAATGATCTATAAATAGAAACTTAAAGAAAAAAATTTTAAAGGCATGGCTGCATTCTGGATACCACCCCCTCCATTTTTTAATAGACTTTTTTTTTTACAACAGTTTTAGATTTATAGAAAAATTAAGAAGATAGTACAGAGAGTTCCCATATACCTGGCACCCAATTTCCCCTATTTAACATCTTACATTAGCATAGTATATTACAATTAATGAAACAGTATTGATATATTATTAACTACAGTCTTTACTGACATTTCCTTAGTTGTTACCTACTGTCCTTTTCCTGTTCCAAGATCCCATTCTGGAAGCCACACTATATTTAGTTTTCATGTTTTGTTAGGCTCCTCCTGTGATTTTCCTTGTTTTTGATGACCTCGACAGTTTTGGAGAGTATTAGTCAAGTATGTTGTAGGACGTCCCTCAGTTAGGATTTGATTCAACTGGGGTTATAAGTTTTTGAGGGGAAAATCACAGAAGTAAAATGACATTTTCATTATATTATATCAAGGGCACATAATATCAACATGACTTATCAGTGTTGATATTGACCTCAATCACCTGGCTAAAGTAGCGTGTCAGGTTTCTCCACTGTAAAGTTACTCTTTTTACCTCCTTTTTATACTGTACTCTTTAAAAGGAAGCCACTATGTACAATCCACACTGAAGGAGCCCCTTCATCTTTTAGTTATTTTTTCTCAGAGATGAGGTGCCAGTATTTTAAAGAATCATTCCCTAGCTTCCAGTTCTACTCTCTAGGTCTTGAGACCAAACTCCACTGGAATTAGAGCTCACTTCAGAGGAGGAGGAGTGTCTTAATCAATGCAGCTTCTCCTCCCAAAATGATGGTGTATGACCTGTTCTGACTTCGCCTCCTCCACCACTCAATTAGGGACAAGAAGATTGCTGACCTGGAAAGGTGGAACACCTTTAATAACAAGGGTATGAGTAGACAAATAGGCAAAGTTCATCTTCAAAGCATTTCACCCACATAAACTCATCACAGCCCCACCCTAACCCGGAAGATGGTAGATCCCCAGCCTAAGCCACTGGAACCTACATCTGGCACCCAGACCAGAAGCTGCTCCCTGGGCTCAAATCAACTCGCAGGCTCATACTACATAGCCACAATGGCCATGGCCCTAAGATGGGTAGCTAATAAATGTGTACCTGTCTGGAAGTTCTCACAGCCTAGCGAGTTAATGAATTGTATACTTAAGGCTCTCCTTTATCACGTCAGAGGAATTCGAATTCCACAGAGCTTGTCTCATGCCTTTTTATCCTAGCAGGTAAAACATTGTTTATTAGTAAGTTGCAAGTGTGTCTTATTCATCCTTGGATCCTCAGCAAACAGCACACTGTCTGACACAAAGTAGACACTAAGTAATTGTTCTCATGGGCTCACAGCCAAGGGCAGGAAGACAATCAGTAACAACAACAATAAAGACACAAATAGAACAGCATCCTCCACCCCCATGTCTAATAGCATCTCTCAGACACATAGTAGGTGCTCAAGAGTATAAATTCCATAAGGACAAGTCCTGTTCATAACCATATACACGCTACCACCATGTTTGGCACATACTAGTAAACACTTAAAACATTTATCAAAAGAATGAATGGCAGAAACACCTTCCCATATTGTTTCATAATGACAGGTAGAGATTGACTTGACTGACTGGTGCCCTCTGGTGGTAAAGAAAACAGGACATTTACCCTCAGTCTCTAAGGCATCACCTGGTACTCTCTCCAAGGAGGGATCTTCTGAAGAATCAATTACTTTTCTTCCAAAGAGAAAAGATATGGAAATCTCGGTAGGATAAATGAGAGGGAGGGGTATTTACTTTAGAAAGGTTAATTCTGACCTTACAGAATGACTCTTTTAAAGGGCCAACATTTTTTTCCTTCTGCACATGTTAACATGTCTAAGTCTTGAATAGCGCTCTTAAGGAGCCATAATCTTACTTGAATAATAGCTAACATTTGTTGTGTATCAGTATGTGACAGGCTCTTTACATACAGTATCCTATTCTCACAAAAATCCATGACATGGTCATTACCAGAGTGTCTATTTTACTGAGTATAATAAGGCTTAGAGAGGTTAAGAAAGTTACCCAAGGTCACCCAGCGAGTAAATGACAAAACCCATAGTTGAACCTTGACCATCCTACTTTAGTGTGACTGCTCTTAACCACCATGCTATAATGTTCCTAGTCTAACTTGCCCACAGCAATCTGTACATATCATATCCCCCCAGTGTTATATTGTACTGCAATTACTTGTTTACACCTTTCTCCCAGCCTCTGAGGTGCTCTTAAGAAGGAGCCATTCATACATTCAACAAATGCTTATTGAGCACCTGCTATGTGACAGGTCTTGTGCTAAATGCCAAGGATGCAGTAGTGAATGAGACAAATCATTGGATCCTGCCCTCATGGAGCTTACATTCTAGTGGCTGAGACAGAAACAGACAAAAACAAGTAATTAGTAGACAAATAGTATCATCACAAGTTTTAGTGAGTACTAATGAAGGTGATTAAAGGGGGTTACAATTTTAAAGGGAGGCAGGGCAGGGGCAGAAGAAACTTCTGTGAGGTTACATTTAAATGAATAGAGGGACAAGCCTGTGAAATGTAAGGGCAAGGGCATTATTCCAGCTTTCTGGTTTGTGATTATCCTGTCATATTTATCTCTTCATCCCTGACACTGAGCACAGGGCTTGACATCGTCAGCTAATGTGGAATGAATGGGCACCTAATCTCCCAGCCCTTTGGTCTTCCTCAGACTTCAATGGTGCTGCTTCCTCTTCTCAGTCACTTCAACTCAAATCATGCTTCAAAACTTAGCACAAGCCCCATCTCCTCCAGGAAACCTTCCTTAACAATAAAAACATTCTTCACCCATAAAGAAGAAGGAAATCCTGCCATTTGTGACAACATGGATGAACAATATGCTAAGAGAAATGTCAGAGAAAGACAAATACAAATACTGTATGATCTCACTTATATGTGGAACCTAAAAAAGCCAAACTCCGTAGAAACAGAGAGTAGAATGGTGGTTACCAGTGGGTGGAGAGTGGGGAAAATGAATAGATGTTGGTTAAAGGGCACACCTTCCAGTTATACAAGGAATAAGTTCAGGGGATCTAAGGTACAGCATGGTGACTATAGTTAACAATGTTGTATACTTGAAAGTTGCTAAGAAAGTAGATCTTAAATATTCTCACCATAACAATAACAACAAAATGTAATTATGTGAGGTGAAGGATGTGTTAAATGTATTAACTAACCTTAACTGTGGTAATCATTTTGCAATATATACATGTAACAAATAATGACATTGTACACCTTAAACAACATTATATACCACTTATATCTCAATAAAGCTGGAGAAAAAGAACAATCAAAACGTTCTGAGCAAGGAGGGCAGGAAGTTCAAAGGCCCAGGACAAGAAAGCAAGACAGAGTGGAGAAACTCCAAGTAATTCAATATGGCTGGGGCATAAAATTTGACTGAGACAATGGAGGGAGACAAAGCTGGAAGGTTGACAGTGGTCACATTCATTCAGTAAACATTTATTGACTATTTACAGTATGCTAGGCATTGGGCATGTAGACCTGGTCCTTGTCTTAATAGATTCACAGTAAAGGGCAAAGAGAGAGACAATTGATAAACAATCAAAAATTGTAAAAAAAAAAAAAAAAAAGTGCTAAAAAAGGAAATTTTAAATAGGGTGATGAGATAAGGGAAAACATATTTCAGATGAGGTGGTCAGTGACTGCCTAACAGTGAATGCTGAGAGCTGAAGGATGAAAAGAAGAAAAAGTCAAAGTCAAGAAAAAGCATTCCAGACAGAGCAGTTTGGCTCAAGTCTCTGAGATGGGAAAGAACTTGCTGCAACTAAGGAATTGAAGGAAAGCTGATGTTGCTGGAGCTAAGCGACAAGGGGTGGAGTATCAAGAAAAATGATGGGAGCCAGCACTGATGGCCTAGTGGCTAAAATTTGGCGCTCACCATTTCAGTGGCCTGGGTTCCCTTTCCAGTTGCAGAACCACACCACCTATCTGTCAGTTGCCATGCTGTGGCAGTGGCTCACATGGAACTAGAACAACTTACAACTAGCATGAGCAACCATGTACTGGGGCTTTAGAGAAGAAAAGAAAAAGGAGGAAGATTGGCAACAGACATTAGCTCAGGGTGAATCTTTCCCTGCAAAAAAAAAAAAAAAAAAAAGGATGGGATAGTGAGTGAGGGACTGAGGGACTTTATTGATCATGGCCTTGTAGAAGTTTGTATTTCATTCTAAATATAATTGGGAGCACTGATGGGTATGAGTTTTTAAAAGGAGGGTGACATGATAGGATTTTAGTTTCAGAAAACTCATTCTGGCAACCATGTGGAGACCGATCGAAGAAGGACCACTCTCATGAAAGTTCCTTTAAAAACTATTGCATAAACTAATCTATACTAGTAGAAGTCAGGATAGTGGTTATTGTTAAGGGATAGTGACCAGAAGGCAGCATGAGGGGAGAAGCTAAAGGTGCAGGAAATGTTCTGCTTCTTTTCTGGGAGCTGATTACATGGGTATGTTTGGTTTATGAATATTCAAGCTGTACCCTTATGTGAATTTTTCTATATGTTTATTGTACTTCAATAAAAGATTTTAAAAGAAAAAGCTATTGAATGAAACTGTCTTATATTCTTCAAAAATGTTGTCATAAAAGACCAAAAAAGGGAGAGCTCAGGGAATGTTTCAGATTGAGAGAAAAGAAACATGAAGACAAAACTGATGCATGATCTTGCATCCGGAAATAAAACATTCCAACATAAAAGATATTATTGGGATATGTAATTGGCAAAACTTGAATATGGACGTTATATAATAGTATTGAATCAGGGTTACATTTCCTGAATTTTATAATTGGACTATGATTATGTAAGAGATAGTCCTTGTTCTTAGTAGATACATGCCAAAGTATTTGGGATGTGTGCAACTGATTCTCAAATGTTTCTGCAAAATAATGATAACACATAAATACCTAAAGACAAAGCAAATTTGGCAAAACGTTAGCACTAAGTTATGATGGGTATATGGGTATTCATTATATTAGTATTGCAACACTTCAACAGATTTGGAAAATTTAATAATAAACTGGAGAGAAGCTATTATCTAGGCACAAGGGTAGACGACTGGGACTAAACTTGGCGGTAAAGACAGAGAAGAGTGAACAAATTCGAAATACATTTTGGAGGTAGAACTGACAAAACTGGTTAACTGATAAGATGTGTTGGATGGCGAAAGGGCTCTCTAAATCACTGGTGTAAACACAGTAGATGCCCCTTATCGGCTCAGGATAGTTCCAAGGCTCTCAATAGATGCCTGAAACTGCATGTAGTATAGACTCATATATATACATATAAACTACGGTTTTTCTTATACATAAGTACATACCTATGATAAGGTTTAATTTATAAATTAGGCACAGTAAGAGATTAACAACAATAATAGAACAATTATAAGAATATACTGTAACAAAAGTTACCCTAGATCTTAGCAACCTCAGCAAGTGATTTTTTCCCCCTTCCTTGTTAAGACAGTAACTTTCACCTTTTCACTCACAGGAAGCACTTTACCGCTTCTCTTTGGCATGTCTAAATTGCCAACATCACTGCTCTTGCACTTTGGGGCCATTGTTAAGTAAAATAAGGGTTACTTGAACACAAGCACTGCCGTAACTTGACAGTCAAGCTGACAACCCAGAGGCTCGCAGCATATAGCGTGCCTGTGCTGGACAAAGGGGACAGCGAGGGACAGACCCCAACCGCCCAAGATTTTACCACGCTACTCAGGCGGCCAATTTAAAATTTATGAATTATTTAATTCTAGAACTTTTCCATTTAATATTTTCAAACCGAGGTTGACCAACGGTAACCAAAACCTCGGAAAGAAAAAACGGGCATCGGCGTGGTGAACTACTGTAAACAAGCCCCGTCCCAAAAAGCCCAAACTAGCTCCGCCTATCCCCTTTCCTCCCAAGCGGAGGAAGTGAGGAAAAGGCAGCGACCGCCAAGCTACCGGCAGGCTTCCGGTCTGGCGTCGCAAAGAGGCCGTAAATCGAACCCTGTTTAGCCCCTCCCCTATAATTGGCGATTCTGGGGAGTGACGGAAATCAATGGCGAGCGACACAGGCTGCACTCACCCAATGGCTCAGGAGCTGGGCGGAGTCTTGCGACACGTGCTTCCGGGGGTCCGCCCGGAACCCCAGCAGATCTCCGCAGGGCACCCCCGCAGATCTCGGCAGGGCCCCCTTGCAGATCTCGGCAGGGTCCTAGCAGATCTCGGCAGGGCCCCCAACAGACCTTGGCATGGTCCCCGCAGATCTCGGCAGGGCCCTCCCACAGATCTGCTGCGCCTCGTGGACGCTCTGCTGAGGGCCGCCGCGGTTCTGCCTAGGGCTTCGGCAGCGTCTCCGGCGCTTCTGCGGAGCATCTTCGCCCTTCTGCAGAGGGGCTTTGGCCCTTCTGCGGAGCATCTTCGGCGCTTCTGCGGAGGGCCTTTGGCCCTTCTGCCCAGGACTTAGGCAGTTCTGCCGACGTGGAAGAAGTGTGCCGAGCACACCGGCCTTAAACCCCAAAGTGCGGGAGCGAGACCTGGACCCGGACGGATGGGGCCGGCGCCTGCGGGAGCGCAGGTTCGCGGAGCTGCTGGGGAGCCGGAGGTGGGTGAGCCATTTGGAGGAAGGGATGCTCAACGTGCCAGAGAGGGCAGAACCTGACAGTGACAGCTTGCTGGCGAAGAGCACGAGGGCGGTCCCCTCTGGAGGAGCCCCTTTGCCCCGCTGCTTCCAGCGTGGGGCACTGAGACAGACAGAGCTTGCTAGGGGAGATGGAACCTGGCATTATTTGGATAGGAGTAGTAAAGCCTGTTCAGCTTCTCCCTTCGCGAGCTCTGCACCTTGAAGTTGAAGGGACCCCTCGGAGCTTGGATATTTCCCTGATCAGTCCTTCTTCTTGACATTAGGGTGGGATCTTCTCTCTTGTGCTCAATTTTGTGCTCCCTGCTGTAACGAAGGGCACATGGTGGTGCTCCCGGAGCGCTCCAGTAAGGCTCTACGGGTACCGGGCCGTGGAGTGGGGCAGGGCCCAGGGCTGTAGGGGAGAAGGTTTGGGATCCCGCAGACAGGGGTTTGAAGCCTGCTCACAATCTAGGCGTACTAACTGGAACCTCGATTTCACCTGGTTTCCTTCAAACGTCCGTTTTCTGTTACGGTTATTGTGAGGATTGAATCACCTACTGAGTGTATCCTCCGCAGCCACTAGGTTCTAGCTCTTTCCATCGTTGAGCATCTAATATATACTGCTGCAGTGTGTAGTCGGGGCTTGCTAGGGGAAGTGGAACCTGGCAGGATTTGGATAGGGCAAGAGTGAAGATGCGATTTGTGAAGTCCCAGGACTAACCTAGCAGGAGGAGGCTCCCTGATGCATGGTACCTGGAAATACAAGGAGCTCGGGCATTGCTTATGGCAGGGCCGAGTTGGCTACTACCCCTACCATCTCCAAGCAGGGCTCGGTGCTTGTACTGCAGGTAGACAGGAAACCCTCAGCTCCAGAAGTTTTCAGTCTAGAGCTCAGTACTCTTCTTCTAAGTATGATTATCCTGAGTTTTACACAGTCTGACTCCCATTCAAAAGAGGGAGCAGGTGAAGTTTTTACCCACATCCTATCATGGTGGCACTTCAGGCAGTGGATGCTAGACACTGATGATCTCACACTGGCTTCTTTTTTTTTTTTTTTTAAGATTTTATTTTTCCTTTTTCTCCCAAAGCCCCCTGGTGCATAGTTGTGTATTTTTTTTTAAAAGATCTTATTTTTCCTTTTTCTCCCAAAGCCCCCCGGTACATAGTTGTGTATTTTTTTAGTTGTGGGTCCTTCTAGTTGTGGCATGTGGGATGCGGCCTCAACATGGCCTGACGAGCGGTGCCATGTCCACACCCAGGATTTGAACCAGCAAAATCCTGGGCCGCCGAAGTGGAGCACGCAAACTTAACCACTCGGCCATGGGGCTGGCCCCTCACACTGTTCTTTCTCTCGCTGGCCACAGGTGATGGAGCCAGCTCTGGAAGGTACAGGCAAGAAGGGGAAGAAAGGATCCTCAAAGAAGCGTACAGTGGCTGGGTCTCCAGGGGAGGGCCTCCTACAGCCTGTAAAGCTCAGCCGGGCAGAACTGTACAAGGAGCCTACCAATGAGGAGCTGAACCGCCTTCGGGAGACCGAGAGTCTGTTCCACTCCAGCTTGCTTCGTTTACAGGTACCGTTGGGTGGCTGAGGGTTGAATTACAGGGGCAGGCCTGGGACTCTGAGGCTGAAAGATTCTCTGTCGCCCATTGTTATAGGTAGAGGAGCTGCTGAAGGAAGTGAGGCTGTCCGAGAAGAAAAAGGAGCGGATCGATGCTTTCTTACGGGAGGTCAACCAGCGGATCATGAGGATACCCTCAACCCCTGAGACAGAGGTAAGGCAGGTGATGTGGGGAACTGGAAAGCCCGGAAGTCCCCAGTCAGGGCCTCTGAAGCAGGGGCCTAGCTATTCTCTGGAGGGGTTGGGGTGCTAGGGAGCTCATTCTCACTGCCAAGAGGCTCAGCTAGGAGCGTCGTCACTTGTGTGTTCATTCAATCAGTAAACACTTATGTGCTTGTGATAGTTGTATCCTTAGGAGGTGTCAGTGAATAAAGTAGCCTATGTTCTAGTGTTGGGGTAATGGACAGTAGATAATAAGCATGACCAGGAAACCACATGGTGGTGTTAAAAGGTGGAAAGCACTATGGAAAAAGGAAAAAGTAGGCCTAGATAAGGGGATTGTGGGACTGTCAGATGATAGGAATGGTTTGCAGTTTTAAATAGGGTTGTTGAGGTAGGCCTCATTGAAGTGACATTTGTGTGAAGATTTGAAGGAAGTGAGTCAGCCATATAGATATCTAAGAAAGGAAGAGCATTCTAGTAAGGGGAAGCAGCCGACACAAGGGCTGAAAGGCAGGAGTAGGTCTGGTACGTTCCTTGGAATAAATAAGGAGACAACAGAAGGAGATGAGTTCAGAAAGGTCAGGGAGGAAGGTGGCATTTCATGCAGGGCCTTGTGTACCAAAACGAGGACTTTGGCTGTTGCTCTGTGTGAAGTGGGGAGCCACTGCAGGGTGTGTTTATAGAGTAGTGATGTGATCTAACTTCAATTTTAAAAAGTTCACTCAGGCTGTTGTGTTGAAAGTAACATGGAGGGGGGCAAGGGTGAAATCAGGGAGACTAGTTAGGAATCTTGTGCAGTGATCCACTGAAAAATGGTAGTGGCTCAGACTAGAGTAGAGAAGTGGAGAAGCGGTTAGTGTCTGGATGCCTTTTGAAAGTGAGATGGGGGGCCAGCCCCATGGCCGAGTGGTTAAGTTCGTGCACTCTGCTTTGGTGGCCCAGGGTTTCACCAGTTCAGATCCTGGGCGCAGACATGGCACCACTCATCAGGCCATGCTGAGGTGGTGTCCCACATAGCACAACCAGAGGCACTCACAATTGAAATACATGACTATGTAACTATGTACTAGGGGGGCTTTGGGGGAAAAAAAAGTGAGATGCATGTTCTGAACAGAGATGGATCGAGGTGATTTAAATGTTTTTGGCTTGAGCAACTAACATGGAGTTGCCATGGGGACTGTGGGAAGACATGTTTATGGGAGGATCAGGAGTTTGGTTTCAAACATGTTGACATGTTGAATTTGAGATGTCTACTAGACATCAGGGGGACGTGTTAGGAAGGCAATCAAATCAATATGTATCACTATCTGTGTCCCCACAGCTGACTGACCAGGCATGGCTCCCGGCTGGGGTGCAAGTCCCCCTCCACCAAGTGCCCTATGCCGTGAAGGGCTGTTTCCGCTTCCTGCCCCCAGCCCAGGTCACTGTTGTGGGCAGCTACCTGCTGGGCACCTGCATCCGGCCGGACGTCAATGTGGATGTGGCACTGACCATGCCCAGGGTGAGGTCCAGAATTTAGGGGATAGAGAGGCCTGCCACTTCACCACTTAGAAATTCCTGGGTCCCTCTTTCTTTCCCACCTGCCACTTGTCAGGAGATTGAAATCTGAATTCTAAATCAAAAGAGTAGATCACTGTAGTCATCCTGAGGGCAGCTTAGATGTGCCTGTGGGTCAGTTGCTACCCCTTTGGAACCTTGCCTTCCTTATTTGAGAAGTGGGTATGGGGTTGCTAGCCCTGGCTCGGGCCCGCTGGCCAGCGGAGAATCCCTGGGGTTGCTAAGCTATGACTCTCACCTTGGCCTCATTGTGGCCCCCAAGCTCTCCAACAATAAGCACTTAAGTGTCTGGTCATCTCTCTCTTCTGATCCCCTCTAGGAGATCCTACAGGACAAAGATGGGCTGAACCAGCGCTACTTCCGCAAGCGTGCCCTCTACCTTGCTCACTTAGCTCACCACCTGGCCCAAGACCCCCTCTTTGGCAGTGTTCACTTCTCCTACACCAATGGCTGCCATCTGAAACCCTCGCTGCTGCTACGGCCACATGGTGGGAGGCACACACAGGACCGAGGGCACAGTATGGGGTGATACATCTGGGGGGGGAGGCACACACAGGACTGAGGGCACAGTATGGGGTGACATATCTGGCGGGGGAGGCACAGGGCCCTCAAGTCCAAGGTGAGAGGCTTGGGCCTCTAGTTTGAGGGAGAAGATATAGGGACTTCAGGTTCCAAGGTGAGAGGGCATGGGCCCTCAAGCAGAAGGATGGTGGTGCAGGAACCCCTCTGGCCCCAGGGGGCTGGAGGGTCTCAGCACCCCTGTCTTCCCTCAGGGAAGGATGAGCGCCTGGTCACTGTACGCCTGCATCCATGCCCTCCGCCTGACTTCTTCCGCCCCTGCCGTCTGCTGCCATCCAAGAACAATGTGCGCTCTGCCTGGTACCGAGGGCAGAGTCCTCCAGGGAATGGTGAGCAGGCACTGGTGTCAAGGGGGAGCTTGATGGAAGGTTGTTGTGGGGACTTCTCCTCTCATGGCTTCCCCTTTCCTCCCACAGGTAGCCCAGAGCCCCCCACCCCCCACTATAACACATGGGTCCTGCAGGACACAGCCCTTGAGTCCCACATGCAGCTGCTGTCAACCGTGCTGGGCTCAGCCTTGGGGCTGAAGGATGGTGTGGCACTTCTGAAGATCTGGCTGCGGCAGCGGGAACTGGACAAGGTGACTTGGGAGTGGCCCAGCTTCCCTGCCTCACTGAGTGGTGGGCTGGCTCTGAGCTTGGGCCTCTCTCTCCATCTCTTTTTCAGGGCCTGGGAGGGTTCAGTGGGTTCCTTGTCTCCATGCTGGTTGCCTTCCTTGTGTCCACACGCAAGATCCACACCACCATGAGCGGCTACCAGGTCCTGAGAAGCGTCTTGCAGTTTCTGGGTAAGGTGGCTAGACTCAAAAAGGCCAAGGGTTCCACTCATCCTGGGAATCCTCTCATCTCATCAAGGGTCATTTGAATTCTTGCTGTCAGACAGATGAGCAAACTGAATCCTGGAGGCAGGCAGTTGCAGCCACCTGGCCAGAGGGAGGGTGTCATTAGGGCTGAGTCCCCGTGGAGGGGATACCCGCTGACATACTCACCTTCTCTGGTTCACTTCAGCCACCACAGACCTGACGGTCAACGGGATCAGTTTATGTCTCAGCTCAGATCCCTCCTTGGTGAGTGGGGTATGGCCGAGTCTGGGCACGGAGGCCTGAAGGTAAAGCCCCCACCCTGACTGCTTCTCTCTCCCCTCCAAGCCGGCCCTGGCTGACTTCCACCAGGCCTTCCCTGTCGTCTTCCTGGACTCCTCAGGCCGTCTCAACCTGTGTGCGGATGTCACTGCCTCCACTTACCACCAGGTACCAGTGGTCCCTCACTCCTGGGTTCCCCAAATGGCCCAGCCTAGACTCTGTCCCTTCTGTCAGCACCAGAAGCCCAGAAAGTCCTCTCCAAAGAGCTTAGGTCAGGCATGTCTGTTGTTGTGAGCCCTCAGATCAATGAGGGGAGGCTGCAGTGGTGGTAGGCCCCCATCTGAGTTCCCGCCTTACGCTCTGGCCCAGGTGCAGCACGAGGCACGGCTGTCTATGGTGTTGCTAGACAGCAAAGCTGACGATGGATTCCAGCTGCTGTTGATGACTCCCAAACCGATGATTCGAGCTTTTGACCATGTCCTACAGTAAGTTCACGGGTGACAGGGTATGTCAGTAGGTTCTGTCTCCATGGGGCTAAGGTGATGGGACAGAGGTCCTCAGGCAGGTGCTCAGATCTTCCTGGTTGGGGGAGGGTGATACTTGGGGCCAGCAGTACCTGATTCCCCCTTTGACTCTCTATGCCCTCCCAGTCTCCATCCACTGAGTCGCCTGCAGGCTGCATGTCACCGGCTGAAGCTGTGGCCAGAACTGCAGGATCATGGTGGGGACTATGTCTCAGCTGCTTTGGGCCCACTAACCACCCTCCTGGAGCAGGGCCTGGGGTCTCGGCTGCACCTGCTGGCCCACTCTCGGCCACCAGTCTCAGAGGTGAGGTGGTATGGGGCGGGAAGTTGGTGGTTCTGACGGGCTTGGGTCCAGGGCCCCAGGAGATAGGAAAGACACACCATCCTTCTAGCTAGAAAGTAGGGTTCCAGAATAAGCTGGGGAATTCTTGAGTTGAGCTCAGCATTTTCTACACCCTACAGTGGGACATCAGCCAGGATCCGCCGAAGCACAGAGACTCTGGGACTCTGACCCTGGGATTGCTCCTCCGGCCTGAGGGGCTGACCAGTGTCCTCGAGCTGGGTCCAGAGGCCGACCAGCCCGAGGTGAGGAGCCCTGGGATCTGGGCATGATTGGGCCCTGTCTTGGGAAGCCCAGCATGTGCATTGGGAGGAGTGGGGTGGATTGTCCTCATGCCACTTGGATTAAGGCCTGTTGGGGAGATTTCCGACAGAGCCCGTTTTTGTTGATCTCTCACCCCTTTCCTCCTCAGGCTGCTGACTTCCGCCAGTTCTGGGGATCTCGCTCAGAGCTTCGGCGTTTCCAGGATGGAGCCATTCGGGAAGCTGTGGTCTGGGAGGCAGCCTCTATGGCCCAGAAGCGCCTCATTCCCCACCAGGTGGTCACCCACCTCTTGGCACTGTGAGTTTAGTATCTGAATGCCAGGAGGCAACCATGGCTGGGAAGCCTTTTAGGAGGGTCTGGCCTGAGCTTTTGAGGTGAGCAGCTCACGGCCAGCAGGTCACTTCATAGCCCCCAAGGCCCACACTGTCTGTATCCCTTTTCCAGCCATGCTGACATCCCAGATACCTGTGTCCACTATATGGGGGGCCTCTTGGACGTGCTAATGCAAGGCCTGAAAGAGGTAAGGGCGCTGGTTCAGGGCTGGGGTCAAGCCTGGGATTGTAGAGTACCCTGTGTGGCCTGATTGGGTGAGGGCATGGAGAACGTCCATCTCAGCCAGGTTGTGCTTCCTGGAGTGTCCAGCAGAGGGGGCACGCTCTCTGCAGCAGCCGAGCCAGGGCAGAATCCCTGGTGGTGATGGAGTTCTGTGGGGTCCTGGCCTGCTGACTGTCTTCTCCCTCTCAGACCTCCAGCACAGGTGAGGAGGCCCTCGCAGCTGCGGTGCGTTGCTATGATGACCTCAGCCGCCTGCTTTGGGGGCTGGAAGGTCTCCCGCTGACTGTGTCTGCTGTGCAGGGAGCTCACCCAGTGCTGCGCTACACTGAGGTGAGGTGTGAGGGGCAGGGAGCCCTCTCTGCTTGGTGACCCCCACCTCTACTCCACTCACTCAGTATTCTCCCTCCCACCTCCTGACTGTGGACACTCCCTCCCAGCCCCAGACCCCTTCCTCAGCCCCCCTTTCTCCATAGGTGTTCCCACCAGCCCCAATCCAGCCAGCCTACTCCTTCTTTGAGCACCTGCGAGAGCAGGCCTCACTCTTGCCCCGGCCAGACAAGCCCTGTCCAGCCTACGTGGAACCCATGACTGGTGAGGGGGCTCTTGGGAGGGGGTAAGAGGAACTCTTCCCACCCCAGGCCACAGCCTGAGACCTCTCACTCTTCTCTCCAGTGATTTGTCACCTAGAGGGCAGTGGTCAGTGGCCACAGGATGCTGAGGCCATACGGCGGGTCCGAGCTGCCTTCCAGCTGCGTCTGGCAGAGCTGCTGACACAACAGCATGGGCTGCGGTGCCGTGCCACAGCCACGCACACTGATGTCCTCAAGGTTAGGCTGATGCAAGGCAGGGATACCCCCAGGGAGGGAGGGGACGGGGGTGTCAGGGTACCCCAGGCCAACATGTACCTCCCCATCCCGTACCCTCTTCCAACAGGATGGGTTTGTGTTCCGGATTTGTGTGGCCTATCAGCGGGAGCCCCAGATCCTGAAGGAGATGCGGAGCCCCGAGGGGATGATCTCACTGAGGGACACACCCGCCTCCCTCTGCCTTGAGAGGGCCACAAGACAGTTGCCCCTGCTCACCAGTGCCTTGCATGGGTATGGTCACCTGCGTAGGCTCTTCTATCCACAGACCCTTTCCTGCCCCATTCTGCTCTCCTGGCCACCTGTCTCTCTGGGAGGCCAGAGATGGTGTAATAGCTAGAGAGAGGACTTCTGGAGTCAGGCAAGTTCTAGAATCCTGGCCCTGCCACTTCATGGCTGTGTCCCTTTGGGCAGGATTCCCCCCTGGATCTTGTTTTTCTCTTCTGTAAAATGGAAATAATGCTGGGACCAACCTCTTGAGGCATTAGTTAGGAGAATGTAACACATTAGCACGGGGGCCAGTGTTGGGTAGAGGTTGAATACACAGTGGCTGTAGGGCTGAACCTGTTCTTGGGCCCTGAATGTGTGGGTCTCATTGTCACTGCCTTCTTCCTGCTGCAGACTCCAACAGCAGCACCCAGCCTTCTCGGGTGTGGCTCGGCTGGCCAAGCGGTGGGTGCGCGCCCAGCTTCTAGGTGAGGGGTTCACCGATGAGAGCCTGGACCTGGTGGCTGCTGCCCTTTTCCTGCACCCTGAGCCCTTCACCCCTCCCAGGTGATTCCCTCCACCTTTTCCCTAGCCAAGAAGTTCCCCTGGGGCCAGCTTTTATCCCTCATGCTGGGAGAGGGTGGCTAAAGCAAGTGACAGAAGGGGTCCTAAGACACCCCCACTATCCATGCCGAGGGGTCTAGGCTTCCGAGACTGTTGGGGTAGCCTAGGGGGTGTGACTGGGCTCCAGACTGTTTGCTCACTCGTTCCCCTCAGCTCTCCCGAGGTGGGCTTCCTTCGGTTCCTTTTCCTGGTATCCACCTTTGATTGGAAGAACAACCCCCTTATTGTCAACCTCAACAATGAGCTCACTGGTAAGTGGGAGGACTGGGGTCAGACAGCTGGAAGAACTACCCTTCTGGATTGCAGAGTGGGGCTGGCAAGGGTTTCCCTGTCAATTGGTGAGGTTTTCTTTCTTCTGCTCCATCCGAGATATCTTTCCCTGACTCTGACTGCCTTGGGGTGGGGAATTATTAGGAGGAAAAGGCCAAGATCAAGTCTTCAGGGAGCTCTGAGGCCATAGAGATATGGTTTGCCCACGTGATGATCAGAAACACAATGGGCTGGGGAGGGTCAGCAGGCCACTGGGGGCCTGGGAAGGGAAGAGGCAAGTGGAAGGGGAACTCTGAACACCGGGTGGGAAGTCTTGTGGTGGGGAACAGGAAAGGGGCCAGATTAGGATAGATGCCCTGAGCTCTTGGGGCTGGGAGTAATGATTTCTGTTGTAATATGAGGAGCTCCTGGTCCCAGCAGCGATGAGGGTGTCAGCTTCCTAATTCCCCAGGTGTGTGGGAGCACAGGGAGGGAGGGGGCCAGGGGCAGGCCTCAGCTTGTGCTGGCCCGGAAACTGGACTAGGGTGCCAGGCAGTGGAAAATTCTGCCTCTGGGCTGAGGCTGGGAGTTTAACGCCCCACCCGATTGAGGTAAATGCGGTGTCCTTTTCATCACTTTTGCCGCTTGGGGGAGGGGCATTGGAAAATCCCTGTGATGGGCAGCTGCTGGGTGTACAGTAGGAGGACCTGGACAGTAGAGGGTATCCTGGGGAGAGGGCCAGCTGACCCAGAAATCGCCGAGTGCTTCTGACCCAAGACCCCTTTTGTCCACAGTGGAGGAGCAGGTGGAGATCCGCAGTGGCTTCCTGGCAACTCGATTACAACTCCCTGTCATGGTCGTCTATACCCCCCAGGATCGCAAAAGCTCTGTATGGACGCAGGATGGACCCTCGCCCCAGGTTCAGTCCCATCCCTGCCCCTAAATGTGTGGTTTTCTCCCCCAAGGGAAAAACAGGCCAGCCTGACCTAAGAGAGACCTGTGGTCGGGTCTGACCTGATGTGTGTGTGTATCCCCCAGATCCTACAGCGGCTCGTGGTCCTGGCAGCTGAGGCCTTGCCTGTCCTAGAGAAACAGCTAATGGATCCCCGGGGGCCTGGGGACATCAGGGTAAGCCCCTGACCAAGGCTGACTCCAGGGGCCCTGGGGATTCTACCTTTAAACCATGGAATCCCAGAGCTCTAGGGGCCCTCACGAGATGCCTAGACCCCTTATTTGGTGAGACTGAATCCCAAGAAGGCATTGAAGCTGCCCACAGTGCCTGGCAGTGGTGGAGCCTGGAGGAGAACCAGGGCCCCAGCTCCATCCAGGCCTCGTGCTTCTAGGCTGTACTCCTCCTGCTAGACCCAAGCTAGCGTCACCTGGGTCTTAATGTTCCTGCCTTCATATGAGCATTCGGGTCCAAATTGAGGGGGTCAGACAAAGGGGAAGGAGGGAGCCATGATGGGCGGGTCGAGGGGTTTGTAATCCAGCTCCCAACTCCCAAGTGGGCACTGCTGACCCCTCCCTACGCTTCCTTAGACAGTGTTCCGGCCACCCTTGGACATGTATGATGTGCTGATCCGCCTGTCTCCCCGCCACATCCCCCGGCACCGCCAGGCTGTGGACTCGCCAGCTGCCTCCTTCTGCCGTGGCCTGCTCAGTGAGCCAGGGTCCTTATCCCTGATGCCCGTGCTGGGCTACGATCCTCCTCAGCTCTATCTGGCACAGCTCAGGGTAGGTCCTAAAGGGCCGACTGACCCTGAGGAGGGGACTTCCAGGTGGAGCTTGAGCCATGGAGGTGGCTCTTAGGTGCCCACCTGTAACCTTGTCTCTGTCTTACCCTTTCCTAGGAGGCCTTTGGGCACCTGGCCCTTTTCTTCTATGACCAGCATGGCGGAGAGGTGATCGGTGTCCTCTGGAAGCCTGCCAGCTTCCAGCCTCAGCCTTTCAAGGTGTGCTGGCTGGTGACAGCCCTCTGTTCCTGAGTGTGAATATGTGGTTCCATGTGGGCATGCATATCTGTGTGTGGCCTGCTCCATGAGTGACCCTGTGTCAGCTGGGAAGCATGTGTGTCTTGGTGTTTCTGGGTGTGCCTTTGTGACACCTCAATCCACATTTCTCTGATTCCCCCAGGCCTCCAACACAAAGGGTCGCATGGTGGTGTCTCAAGGTGAGGAGCTGGTGCTGGTGCCCAATGTAGAAGCCATCCTGGAGGACTTTGCCATCCTGGGTGAAGGCCTGGTGCAGGCTGTGGAGGCCCGAAGTGAGCGGTGGACTGTGTGATCTCTAGCCCCAGGAGCAAGCTGTAGATGGACGGCAGGACTTCAGACCTCTGGAGCAAGATGTCCAAGATGTCTGGAGCAAGACGGCGTGATCTCCACCCTCGTTGCATATGGACCCCCATGGAGGGCCTGCTGGCCTGAACACATTGAATCATCCCCAGCAAAAGCCCTGCCCCAGCTTTCCTTCTGATGCCCCAGCATTGGGGCAGGGGCCATGGTGTCCTACAGAGTCCCCTGGGCTTGACCGTCTGAACTCCCTGAAGAGGAGTGGGAGCCAGCTCAGAGAGGGAGCTGAATGGACCCCAGATGAACTCCATCCAACTGTCAGCCCTGGCCTGGACCTTTTTTTTCCCTTCCTAGGCTGCTCCCAGAAGCCTGGAGAGGAGGGCATGTGCCCAGGGCTGAGGCTCTGTCCCCTTCCCATTACCAGGGTGTGTGCCTGGACCTCAGTGTGCCTTCAGTGCAGCATCAGGCCTTTAAATGGGGTCCAGAGAAGGTGTGGCTCTTCCTGAGGGTCACAGAGTACCACCATTGAGCAGTGAAGAGGGGGCTGTGTGTGATGAATAGACCACATTGAAGGGGGACACAATGCCTTCCTGTGTTGGTTCTGCTGCTTCCCTGGGTGGTAACATGGAAAAGCACAGAGGACAGGAAGGGGCTGCGTGGAGGAAGGCATGAGGGGACTGGTGGTCCCTAGTCCAGGAGAGATGCGGAAATCGCCGAGTGCTGCCCTGGCCTCTCATTGTCTGAGCCCCTCCAACTCTGTGTGTCTGCCTGTTCATGTCACAAACTGCCCCACTGTGCTCCTGCAGCAGGGGTCAGAGGTGAGCCAGACACAAGTCCTGCTCTCCCGGAGATCCCAGTGCCCTGGGAGAGGGAGATGCTGCTTCCTTTCAGCCTGGTCCACACCCTCCTTCCAGCAGCCTCTCCCTTCGTCTTCCCTAATCCTGGCTGTTTTTCCAGACTCAGCTCAAATAGTGCCTCCTCCTTAAACCCTTCTCTCGACCCCAGCCTGAGGCACTCTTTCCCTCCACTGAAACATTAGAGCAATTACTGTCTGGTTGGATCCTTCGCGGTCATGTCCAGCGTCATGAACTCTTCTGTTGCCTTAAACTCTGATTTAAAATTAAATCACTTCATTTCCCCATGTTCTTGGCTTGTCTGCCTTTTTCACATGGTTTTGACCGTGTCCCCTATCTGGAAGCTCTAGGGGCAGGGAACATGTTTGAACACTGGTTTCCTGGCACCTGGTATGGTGCTCTGCTCCAGCAGGAGACAGGTGTGTGCAGACGGGGCCCCCAGCCCAGGCAGATGGAGGCCAGGGAAGGCCACAGGAAGACTTCAAGGGGAAAGGAGTCATCATTTGTGATCTCTCCCTAGAGTAGGTGGGTGGTGATGGTGAAAGATAAAGTAATGAAAAGTTGCTAATATTGAGTGACTTACAGTGCTGGGCACTGTCATTTTACATGTCTTCTGTATGGGAATTTGATCACAGTCATACTGGCCCTCAAGTATGTATTTTTAATTATCCTTACTTTCTGAGTGAGGGAAGGGGGTCCACGGCAGGCAGGGGCCCATTTGTGGAGGGGCTTTGATGCCTGGTTATCAGGCATCATCCTCTGAAGGATGAGCCACACGTGGGAACTCTGGTCTTCAATTTTGTCCCAATTCTGTTAGTCTTTGTGAACCTTTGCCAGTCCCTACTTGTCATGGGACAGCTTGGCCAGTGGTTGAACTTAGCACAGTGGATGCATTGATCGACTGTGCAAGCTAGGGTCTACAGCTCTATCCCCCTGCTCTTCATTCATCAATCCCAGATGCCAGCTGGCCAGGCTTTATTTTCCGTGAAAGAAGTGCAGTCCCTGCCTCACGGAGCCCTGCGTCCATGGCTATCTTTGGCCCCTCCTCAGTCTCCTTTTTCCTTGGTCCCACACACCTTGCTGGGCTCAGCCTCCCCACCTCTAAAATGGGCATGATAATGGCTTTGTTGGGTGTCCCATGTGGCTAGGGAAGAGGGCGGAGAACCCAAGGAGCTGCACCATCCTTTCTGTATTCCCTGCTTCAGCCTAGAGGGTGGGGTGTCGGGGGAGCAGGAAGCCCGGGCTCCCATTCCAATCCCTCATGTTGAGGCTCCCACCTGTTTCCTCAGATTTCCTTTGGGAAGTAGTTGAGGAAGCTGGTGTGGTCTAAGATGGCTCTGTGGGGCGCAGGGGTATGAGGAGCCGGACCCTTGGGGTGGGAAGAGGCCTAGAAGGAACTCCTCTGTGGGCCAGGGTGTGCAGGGTGATGGTCACGGATCCCCGTGGGTGTGTCCGCCTCTGTGAGCCTCTGCGTTTAACTTGGCAGGTGGACCTGGATGGGGTGGGAGTCTGGTCTGATGTAGGACGTGATTTGTCTGCTCCGTGTGTGTTGGGGGGCGTGTACGCGTCTGTATGCACTAGCCTGTGTGTGCAGGGTTTTGCCTCTAGCTCTGGGTTGCTGTCAAAGGGGAAATCCACTCCGTTTTCAAAGAGTAAGTCAGGACAAAAAGCTCTCAGTAAGAGACAAGGATTCCTTCCGGTGGCTTTAAATTATTTTAAATAAAGCCTTCCCCTTCTTGGGGTTCATTTTCCCCCGTTCTGTCAGAACTTCTAAGCCTCTCTATGTAGTTACATTTAGTGAATTCTCAAAGGGTCTTCCCTTCTGGCTGTGGTATCTGACAACCTCTCTAAACCAGAATCCTTTTAGCTGAAGACTGTTTTCCCCAGCCCAGCTTCTTACTTTGCAGAAAAAGAGCAAGACCCCAAGACCTAGGGGTCCTTGCAGCAGGTTACATTCAACGAAGTCCTGAGGGCTGCTTGGTCCCCGACCTATTAAGTTAGATTTGGGCTAGTCTGAGCACCCCCTCCCCTAATAAATATACACACATACCCACCCCCCAACATCCGGTACTCACTTTGTGAGTCACAGATTAATCCAGGTGAGCTGATAAAGGGGAGGGGAAGCCTGAGGCACGTGAGTCACCCCTGCCCTCCACAGGAAAGGCCACCTCCCATCCCCCTGCTGCAGGGAAGGAGGGAGGAGAAGGCGGCATCTTAGCCTGCCCCAGGGAACTGAGGGGGCCAGGGTGTTCAAGTCCACTTCCCTCTCTCACTTCAACTGCAGGGAGGGAGACAGGGAGGATAATTTTTCTGGTTTGCATGAGGTCCAGAGAGGTGTAGGAACTTGTCCAGAGTCACACAGGGAGGTGGGGGTGGAACCACAGAGAATCGAGGCATCCTGGCTCCAGGCTTGCCTGCTGAGCGTGGGCTTACCTGGGGCCAAGGGGTGTGTGAAGAGGGATAAAGGAGTAGAGAGGCCTGAGCTCCAGCTCTCTCTGGTTGTGGCCCCCCGAGGAGTGAAAATGCTGGCTCCCTCCCCCGTTCTGGGCTGCCTGCCCCTTGCCCCTCTCCCTCTGCCCAAGGCATGGACTGAAGCTGTTATCAGCAAGACCCAGAGAAGCAGGGGACGGAGGGGGGTAGGGAGTGGGAGGTGAGCACGCTGGTCCACCTCAGCTCTGAGCCTAACTCTCCTCTGTTCCCCTTACTGGGACTCCTCAAAACAGGACCCAGCTCTCCTCTAGTCCCCCAGACTGGAAACCTGCACAGGACAGGGCCTGGGCCTCCTAAAGACCGACGAGGCCAAGGTTGGGCCCTGACTGAGGGGGAAGAGGGTGTTGAGACCCAGCCCCTGTTCCACTTGATGACCAATGGTTTGGATGGAAAAGATAGATCTCTGGGGTGGGGGTAGGACAGAGGTTGTTTAAGGGTATAAACTGGCAATGAGTCGTAAATAATGCCCTAGCGATCTAATACATACTATCATGAATATAGACACAAATATCATTATTATAAGCAACAAACTTAGTGAGAGACTAGAACTTAATTAGTCCAACCACTCAAAAAAGGATAATTATGTAGTGTGATAGAAGTCTAATTATCGCTAAAATGGCAATCATATTACACTATATAAATGTAACAAATTAACATGTTATACATCTTAAATTTACACAATATGTCAAATATATTTCAATTAAAAAAGAAAAAGAAAAAGATAGTCAGATACAGCATCCTGGCCTTTCCCCGATCTCCCTCCACAACACCCCCACTCCCATCTCTCCCCAGTAGGGTCTCCTTGGAGCCCAGTTGCCACTGACCCCAGGTCTAGAGACCCTCAGAAGTCATTCCTGAAGTCTGACTGCAGAATCTCCTGCTGTAGCCTAACCCCTGGCCTGGATCCCTCCCCTGTGACTCCTCTCCACTAGGGCAGCTGGTGGCTGCCCTGTAATTAGCCCCTAGACTGGGTTGGGATGAGGGGAGAGTATACCAGGGCCCATCGCCTTTCTGGAACGCCAGATGCAGAGCCTCCTTCCACCACCTGTCTCCCATCCTCGCCCCCTTCAGACCACAGGCATCTCAGAGAGCAGCTGTCCTGGGCCCCACCTCAGGTTCAGGTTCCTGTCTACCCAATTCTGCACGCCTCCAACTTCAGCTTCTTTCTGCCCTGCCCTGCCCACTCTGCCTCCTAAATCCCAAACTCAAGCCCTCATCCCTCACTCCAGCCATAGCTCTGCATCTGGCCTTTCCTTCTTCTGTGGCCTCCTTCCAGGCCTTCTGGATTCAGTCTCTCCCCTGCCAACCTGTCATTCACTCAGCAGCTGGAGTGACCCTTCTAAATGGCAAAGGGAGACCGTGTCAGCCCTCTGCTTAAAACCCTCAGGTCTGGGGCCGGATCCGAGGCCAAGTGGTTAAGTTTGCGCGCTCTGCTTTGGCGGCCCAGGGTTTCGCCAGTTCAGATCCTGGGTGCGGACGTGGCACCGCTCATCAAGCCATGCTGAGGCAGTGTCCCACATGCCACAACTAGAAGGACCCACAACTAAAAATATGCAACTATGTACCAGGGGGCTTTGGGGAGAAAAAGGAAAAATAAAAAATCTTTTAAAAAAAACCCTCAGGTCTCCCATTAGCTATTGTTCTTAGCGGTGGAATATTTGTCAGTTGTAATCCTGTTCAGAACCCTCCTGTAAAATGATTAAGATGCTGTGATTGAGCAGGAGGTGGGGCCAGGGCTCTGCCTCCTTGGCTTCCCTCTCCCTGTCTCCAGCTGCCGCAGTCCCTGTGAGAGCTTCCTCAGAGCCCTGGGCTTAAAGGAACTCAGCTTCTTGGCGTAGAAGCCAAGGCCCCTCCTGTGCTTTCTGTGTCCCTCCCCAGCCTCACCACGGCTGCTCTCATCCTGTACCAGGCCAGCAGTCATCCCTATCAGGGCCTGGCCCAGCAGTCTCTCACCTGGAAGACCCTCCACAAAATCCCCAGCCAAATCTTTCCTCCTCCAGGAAGCCCTCTGGTTGCCTCAGCCCAAAGGATGCTCCATGCCTTCTTCCTGGTTTCAGAGGCCAGGCAAATGCTGGGTCCTGGTTCAGGCCCCCTCCCAGCCCCCCGTCCCCGGCCCAAAATCTGTGAGCTTTCCTGCTCTCCTCCACCTCTGGTCCTGACCCCTCCTCCTCTGAAACAACCCCACCCTGGTTCCAGGAGCTTTCTTGTCAGTGAGGAGGGAGATGGGAAATCAGAAAGCCCAGGGGCTCTGGGGATCTGGTCCCTGAGATGTGAACTGGAGCCCTCCAGGCACCATAGGCCTATCGGCAGTGATGGCCTGGTCTGTGTCAGCTCCATGTCACTAGTCACCAGCTCCTCTTTCCCCAGGCCAGCAAGGGGCAGGCCCAAATGTCCAGCCTGTCCATCTCCAGATTCCTCAACAGATCCCCATATCCTATCACTGGCTTCTATAAACACTGCACCCAGACCCCCAGCCAGGCCCAGACAGGAACGCACACAGATATGCACACAGACCCCCAGCCAGGCCCAGACAGGAACGCACACAGATATGCACACAGACCCCCAGCCAGGCCTAGACAGGAACACACACAGATATGCACACAGACCCCCCCTTGGACACACACATGCACACACAGGCCCTCATAGACACACACGTGAATGCGTGGACCCCATGGTCACCCAAATGTACACACAGACCTCCATGGATACATGCATATACCCAGCAAGGAACACACCTGCATGCACATGGACAGTCGCACACGAGGATGTGTGGCTCTGATTAAGCAGGCAGCTTCTGGAATGAATCTTTCTTTCTCTGTTGACTGTGTAACACAGTTTCAAGGCCTGAAACATCCACACTCTTGTTTGATTCTTAGAGAGGCCCTGCGGGTGGGGGAGGAACTCCATCTGAAACCTCCAGGTGACTGATAAGAAACTGAGACTCTGAGGTTGAGGGAAGAGAGCTGTCTAGGTTGCCTGACTGGTCCGTGGCCAAGCCAGGCTTGGAGCTGAGATACTGGGTCTGCGAGGGGGCTCTGCCCACAGCAGCCCAGTCCCCATGACTCTGGACCCTTCCTCAGCAAGGGTCTAGGCCTCTGCCCCGTCCCTATACCTCCTCTCTCTGACTTCTGCTGTCCTCAAAGGGTGCCAGGGCTCAGCTCAGGGACGCCAGAAGGAGAACCTAGAGTCCTCAGGATATGGGTCAAAAGGTAGATTTTCTCAGGGTCCAGCTGGACATCTGGCTGGAGGCGCCCGAAGGGGCAGTTTGTGCTCACGAGCTCTCCGCCATCTCGTCTGTCTGGAGACAGGGCTTCCACTGCTGGCGTGGAAGGAGGAGCTGCTCACCCGCTCCCCAGTCCAGGAACCCTCGTAATAGGGTGATTCATCTCTGCTCTCCACTCCCCATTCTTGTCTAGAGTCAGCCCCCGACCCTCAAGGCCCAGAAGCAGGAGTAGAGTCTCGCAGTAGCCTAAGAGTGGGGCGCACTCTAGAAAGAGGCCTCAAGCATGGAGGGACTCGACAGGTTCCCAGGCCCTGGCTCCCTGCCCCACCGTGCCCTCTTCACCTCTGCTCCCCATCCCCGTGGAGTATCAGTCCCAGAGTGAGACCTTAGCAGGTGACTTCTCTCCAAACCTCAGTTTTGTCATTTGTGAAAGGGGGACAATACACCCACTTTTGGAGGGTGTTTTGCACACAGGAGGAAGTGCTTTTGAAACTTGAAAACGTCTGTGTGTCTGTTTTGGTCTGCCCTTCCCCCACTCTGCTCCAAAGCTCTGGAAGAGGTTGGGGGGTTCAGGAGGCTGGGGGGCCTGGAGCATGATTTATTTTCTATGCCTTCACTCTTCTCCACCCCACTTACTGATGGCAAGGCCCATGTCTTCTTCTCTGCTGGTTCTGGCTGCTCCCATTCAGGCAAAAAGAGTTTAAGGGGCAGGAAATGAAGGGCGTGCCACCCCCACCCCTTCCAGGGCCCCAGCCAGCCCCTCTGGTCCAGCAGGCTGGGACTTGCGTCTTCAGCCCTTCCCCTGCCTGGGAACCCACTCCCCCAGCTCTGACCTCAAGGAGTCACGGCCTCCCACAGGGTGGATGGGCTGTGGAGGCCCCTTCCTGGGCTCAGCCTTCCCGCCCGCCTGGGTGAGACACAGGCCTTGCTCAAGATGCCCTGGGAGGAGGTGAGGCCTCCTCACCTGCCTACTCCTGGAGCTCCCAGTGGGCTGGCTTCCAGCCTGCACTTGGCCCTGGCTTTCATTCCCAAAGCAAGAGAGGGAGCCCAGAGGGCTCTGGGTAAGCCGTGTGACTCAGTCAGGGCCTTTCCAAGCTGTCTCTTCTCTGTGAAGCCGTGCTTCCTTTTGCCTTCTGCTCTAGGGGGCGCCTTTCACATACCATGAGAACATGTCCTCTGCATCGAATTGTGCATGAGGTCCTGCTTCTGCCCCCTGAACTCAGGCCAGCCTGACACTCTGGACAAGCATCCTCAGGCCCTGACCCTTCTTAATCTCAGATGACCCAAGGAGGGGTGACAGGAATAACGTACCCTTGAAGGCATTGCCTCCTTCGCCTCCTCCAGGCAGGGTCCTCGCAGGCCCACTAAAGCAGGAAGACCTCCCCATACCTTCTCAGCTCCAGCCCTAACCCCTCCCAATGTGTATGTGTATGTACACACAGGAACATGTGTGTACATGCTAGTTATAGACACGAATGAGTTTGGTGGGAGTAAATGGGTCATGGTCCTGGAGGTTGGGCCCTGATTTGGGGCTAGGAGACATTGAGAGCCAGCTTTTGTGCCACTTGCCAAGCCATGTGCCTTGGCATAGGCTGCATCCACCAGAGGGGGTCACAAGGATGCTGTAGGTGAGCTGCAGCCCTGGGATTATATGTAGGCACACACACGCATGCACACATGTAGGAGGACATGTAGGTGCACGTGTTTTAAATGCTACTTAAGATACACAAATCCACAGGTGTGTGTGACCTGCTCGCTCCTGGTGCAGCACACGTGAACACCTATGTGAGCTGAGTGCAAACACGTGTGCACAGGGGCTTTGTGTATGCCTGCTGGTGGCAGAGCTGCCGCTGTTTTCTTTCCTGCTCTGGTTCTCAGGCCAGGCTCGGCTGCTGGCAGGCCCAGATGGGGCAGGGTGAGGATGGGGGGCTGTGGGCTGGGGTTCCCCCCTTTCTTTCAGTGTGGAGGAGCCCTTTGCTAGTTCCTGCCCTGGGCAGTGGGGGGCTGCAAAGCACACCACGGCGTGGGGAGAAGAGAGGGCACATGCACCCATATTCCAAGTCTGGGCTTTGGCATCAGGAGTCTAGGGCTCTGTCCTGAGGCACAGACTGGCAGTGGGGCCAGTGGGCAAGTACTCAGTGATGGCTCCCTGATGCATCACGGGGCCTCCCAGCCCATGGGGGCCCAGGAGGTGGGGAGCATCTCTCTGGACCAAGGGCCATGAGAGACCCTGTGTGTGGGTTCCATACACCTGTGAGTCTATGGCCAGGCACTCATGTAAATGGGACCCCATGAGTATGTGAGCAGAGCTCAGTGTCTACAGGTGAGTGTGGCTGCCAGCCTCAGGGTGTGTGGGTGTGTGCACACGTGTGTGAATCTACTCTATGTATTGCTACATCCCATCTCTTTGGGCATGAGTCACTTCTAGAGACCTCATTTCTGACAGCCATTCCTCAAGGGGCAGATCCCCAGGGCCTTAGCCCACCTGGATTAAGTCCCTTTGGGTAATGGGGTTTCTTTGGTCTCCGTGGCAATGCTGCCACAGAGACTAGGGTGAGGGCATATTTGCTCCCAGTCCTGTGGGAGTGGGGCTCAGGCTGCCACACCTCAGTTTCTCAATTATTAAATGCAGCATAGGGAGCAGGGTTGCCCCATGACCCCCTCAGATGGGGCTGACACCCCCATAGTTTAACTAGCTTAATCTCTTAAAAGGACAGACTCTCGCCTGGCTGAGGATCAGCCAGAGTAGGAGAGGAGAGGGTTAAAAACAGCTGGGACTCACCCTGTTGGCAAGCGTGTGGCAGGTGGCATGCCAGGACAACTTCAGCTCACCCTCTGGAGCCATGTGCAACATGCACGCAGGTACACGTGTGACAAACTCAGCTAACCCAGCTGTGTTCAACAGGCATGTGCACAGCCATGAGAAATGCCAGCAAGTGTGACCGGGCACACAGAACAGATATTATGTGTGGACAGAGTTGGTCAGGACACAGGTGACCAGCTTATGTGACATGTACTCACAGCCCAAGGAGCCAGGACCCACACACTCTGGCTGGAACTCAGCATGTGTGTTCTGTGTGTCCTCCTGGGCCTGGACTAGGAGAGGGTCTCTTCTCACTTGGAGCCTACCACCTCCTCCCTCCTGCCTCCTATTGAGGACATGCTGGGTCCACCATTCTGTAGAGTGGGTGCCACTTCCTTTCCTTTCTGACGTGTGTCCTCTCACCCCCACCGCGGTGGGGATAACAGCAGGGCTCACTGCGATGGGCCAAGAAGGGCTCTTTGGCAGCTCCATTCTCCCCAGCCACGGTCCTGCTCATGCCTCTACCCCTCCACTGGCTCTCAGACCCCCAAATCGCCTCTCAGCAATCAAGACACCTCCCCTAAGTGCCCTCCCGGGCCGACGCCACCCCCAGAGCTCCTCACCCCCCATGACCCTCCACCTTCCTCATCGGCTCTCTCCGCAACCCAGCGTCCCCACCCTGCAAGGTGTGGGGTGGCCGCCCACTCCTCCCGCCGGCGCAGGGCTGGGCGGGCGGGGCTGCGGCGGGCGGGGCGCGTGCCTCCCGCGCTCCTATAAAGGGCGCCACCCCGCGCTCGGGGCCACTGCTGCTGCCCCGCCGCCCGCGCCGCCTGCCGCCGCCATGGGTCGACAGAAGGAGCTGGTGTCCCGCTGCGGAGAGATGCTCCACATCCGCTACCGGCTGCTCCGCCAGGCGCTGGCTGAGTGCCTGGGGACCCTCATCCTTGTGGTGAGTGCAGGCACCTGGAGAAGCCCTTCTCTCTCCAGCCCCCACACTCCCCAGTCCTTCTGGTCTCCGGAGGGGCTGTGTTTTCAAGAGAGCCCTGATGCTGTCCCTCCCTGAGCCCCGGGGCTTGACCCCTTCCAGAATGCTGACCCCAAAGCCCTCGTGTCCCCATCTCTGACAGTTCTGACTCTTCCCAGAATGACAGCTGGTTACTCTCCAGTGACAGCTCTGATCCTCCACCCTCCCAACAGCGACCCAGCCCACAAGCAGCGTTGTCCCTGTGGTCTGGCACCTCCAGCCCCTTCTGCTGGTTCCCGCAGCTCCCCAGGTTCCCAGAGTCCCAGCCCCGGGAGGCAGTGTGGCAGGTGGAAAATGGGCTCCTATTGGGATATTTGGGTCCTGGATGCCTAGCCCCTAAGGAATAATTAAGCCTCAGCAAGTCCAAAAGTTCCCGTGATGTGAGGACAGTTTGCCACAGATCGGGGCAGAGGGCAGAGGCCACACAAGGTGCAAACAGCAGAGCAGGGAAGAAGGGAGGACCCTGAAGATAGGAGGCTGTGCAAGGCAGCTGTGCCCCAGGCACAAAGGAAGTGGTGTGTGGCACTAGAGTTGCTCCCCTCCAGCCCAGCGGTTCCCAGACCCTGTCAGTTACCCAGACAGATTCTGTGTCAGCTTCTGTGTGGAAGCACTCTGAGCTGCTCCCAGCCTCTCACTTCCTCTGTGGGTTCCCTGACTGGTTCCTCCCCAGTCCCAGTTACTCCCTGGTTACACCAGTTTCGCCCCTGTTTTGTTCCCGTGTGACTCCGTTTGCGCTTCTTGGGTCTGGCAGACACACCAGTTACGGTCTCCATTTCCTGTCCCAGTTACTCTCTGATTTCCAGCCGCTTATGTGGTTACACCTGTTTTCCCCTGGGTTACTTCTGGGTTCAGTCGCTCCATTGCAGTGGGTGGGTCACTCCATTCCTGCCCCAGCCCCCACCCTAGGTAATGCAGACCTGCCAGCCACCTGTGGAGGAGGAAGCTTAACCAGGGGCAAGTAGGGCTGGGGTGGCCCACCCCAAATGGGTGGTGGTGGTGGAGCTGGCTCTCTGGGGGAGAGAAGGCTGAGACCCACCTCTGGCTTCCAGAAACAGGAAGAGGGAAAGCCACAGCCCCTCACAAGCCTAGTGGCCCTACAGACTCCCCATCCCTTCTTTGCCCTGTGCCAAGAAGCGGGTAGGGACAGGTGCTTACCACGCTCCTGCCCAGAGCCTTGCACCCCCTACTCCCTCTCTGATTCACGGTCCAGCCCCCTGTTTGAGAGCAGCCAGGACAGGGGAAAGGTGTCTTCCACATGGAGGGCCTTCCGATCCCCTCCCAAGTCTCAGCTCGCCTCCCCCACAAAGGAGCAGTCAGGCCTCGCGCTGAGCCTCAGGGTCATTTGGCTTATCCCCAAACCACGAACCACAAGGAGGGTGTTACATTTGTGAAGGCTTTCAGGCTCAGGTGGGTGTGAGGCATCAGGTGTCAGGGAAAAGCAAGGGCTGCCCTAAGAGGAGTAGCCAGGCCTGGGGGCCCCTGAGTGCTGGGCGAGGGTTGGGGACCTAGAGCCTGCAGTGGCAGAATTGGGGCTGGCTTGGTGGCGAGGGAAGCCCCCTTCTCTAGGCACCTAGTAAAGGTTGGAGGAGAAGAAGGGGGAGAAAGGGGAAGATTAGCTCCAAGGTGGTGGAACTGGCTCTGACAGCTTCTCCCTCCAAGGCCTCCTGGGATGGAGCCAGGGTTGGGCCTCAGGCAAGCAGGAAGCTGAGGCCAGGGCCTGCCAAATCAGGCAGGGTGCCCCAGACCCTCATGTGCCTGCTCACTCCCCCTCTTGTCCCCCCCCCCCCCCCCCACATCCTCACAATCTCTGTTTTTGTTCTCACCTGGCTGCACGCCTTTGGCCTGCATCACTGCTGCTGCCTTCCCCGCTATCTCTTGGTCTTTCTGAGGGATGATAATCAAAATCCTTAACAACCCGGTACAACAGGACACTGACCCATCAGAATGGACAAGGACCCTTAGCACAGGTCTTAGAGACTGCCTGCTGGGAGTTATAGGAAGGTGGAAGAGGAGACCCGGGGCAGGGAGAGCAGCTTTGGGGGATACTCGGGGGCTCAGGGCAATAGCTCTTTACAGCTGGTACAGAAGTATTTTTACATTTGAACAAGGGGAACAGACATGCAGCACGTTCTGTACTTGCAGGACATCAGGGACCTTAGTCCTCTTAGACCGCGCCCTTATCCCTGGCAGGGAGCTTAGAACCAATCTCCTGGCTTCCACTGCCCTGGGTCCTGGACTGGGGCTAGTGAGAGGAGCCACTCAGGTCTCTGTCTTTAGGACCTCCAAATCTGAGGGGGGAACCTGGACCCCTGAGGGCAGAGGGGTCAGGGCGGCTAGAGAGAGGAGGCTCTGGGACAGAGACAGGTCAAGGAGGTTGAGGGTGCTGAGAAGGGGTGTGGGGAGAGCCAGGGGCAGGGCAGGGGCTCTGACATCCCAGATTCAGAAGTGGATTCAACCTGACTTCTGGCTTCCTCCCTATTTCTTTGTGTACTGCCCACCCCATCACCACTGCCACCACCCGAACTTTTCTCTGGGGCAAAGAGGGAGGCAACTGCAGGTGGGGCATGAGGGAGAGCCTTTTCACCTCTATGGGCCAGGCCCATGGTCCTGGGGAGAAAATGCTAGGGTGAAAGTGTCCTCTACACCCTACTCCTATTGAGAGTCCAGAAAAATCACTGAAGATGGTTTGAGCATCTTCTGGGCTCCCAGGTCCAGACTCCGCTTCCAGTCCCTTCCATAGGGCCCTGTTATATTAGAGTCGGGACATTGGGGGTGGGAGGGCACGTCCGCTTCTTCTGCAGGGGCAGCAGCAGGGGCTTGGGCTGGATTCCAGAAAGGCCTCACGTCCTCCCCATGGCGGCAAGTGGAGGTTGCTGGCTTCACCCCTTCCCTCTGGAGTGGAGATGCTGGTCCTCAGCGGGGCCTCACCCTCTCTGCCTTGTTCTGTTTCCCGACACAGATGTTTGGCTGTGGCTCCGTGGCCCAGGTCGTGCTCAGCCGTGGCACTCACGGTGGTTTCCTCACCATCAACCTGGCCTTCGGCTTCGCTGTCACCCTGGGCATCCTTGTCGCTGGCCAGGTCTCCGGTAAGGCCTAACCTCCACTCTCAGTCATCACCCCTCAACAACTTTCCCACAAGGTGTGCCCTGGAGAGTGGGGCGGGAGGGCATTCCCCAGGGCAGTGCATAGCTGTGGCCTCGGCTTTGGGCCCTTGGAATAGGAGAGTGGAGAAGGAACTTGATACTTAGCCTTCAGCTCTCACCTTGGAATCAGAAGCTATCAGAGTTGGCCTGTTACATAGTCCAACCCGCCGTCTGGTTCAAGAAACCCTTCTCTGCGCCCCACTTCACCAGGGCCAGAGAGGGGGCACATGGGGGTCTGGGATCCTGGCCTCCCACTGTGGCAGGCTGTGGCTAATAGGCCCTATCTCTCCTCTGCCCAGGGGCGCACCTGAACCCTGCTGTGACCTTTGCCATGTGCTTCCTGGCCCGCGAGCCCTGGATCAAGCTGCCCATCTACACCCTGGCTCAGACGCTGGGAGCCTTCCTGGGTGCTGGGATCATTTTTGGGCTGTATTATGGTGAGCATTCCCCACCCTGCTCTCCTCCACTAACCCCCTCCCTCTGCTTGGGACCTGCTGGCACCAGGCCTTTCCATGACAGACGGCTAGGGCCTGCCCAGGCCCCGGGCTTGTGACTCACTCATTCACACACATTAGGCCCAAGGTGGTGGGCACGGGGAGAAAGGAATGGGTTGAGCAACAACAGAGCCACAGGCCCTCCACCCCACCCACGCCATCCCTCCGACTCCAGAGTGGTGCAGCGTGGTTATACTGACCCATGACCCCTGGAGGGAGCCCAGCTTGGGAGGGGAGACAGGCTTGCGCCTCTGCCCTCACCCACCCCGGGTCTAATCTGTCACCAGACGCAATCTGGGCCTTCGCCAACAACCAGCTTATAGTCTCGGGCCCCAATGGCACCGCTGGCATCTTTGCCACCTACCCCTCTGGACACTTGGACATGGTCAATGGCTTCTTCGACCAGGTACACTGGGGACGTGTGTGGGAGCACAGGGAGGGGGACCAAGCTGCCCTGGGTTGTTTATGGGCTAGCTGGGGGACAGGACTCCTTGTCTGTAGCAGGGTTTCTCAGTGTGTGGGGACACCTACAGAAGATCATGGTGGCAGGTACTTATAAAACATGCAGATGATTATAAAACATCCTAGGACTCTGCATATTTAACCAGCTCCCCAGAGGATCCTAATGCACGCAATAATTCTAGCATCGCTGCTGTAGAGAGCAGAGCACGGGTGACAAGAGCTGGAGGGAAGCCAGAGGACAGAGGGAGGGACCAGAGGGTGGGACGGGGGCTGCACCTCACCCGTTGTCCCCCCTGCCCAGTTCATTGGCACAGCTGCCCTCATCGTGTGTGTGCTGGCCATTGTTGACCCCTACAACAACCCCGTCCCCCGAGGCCTGGAGGCCTTCACTGTGGGCCTGGTGGTCCTGGTCATCGGCACCTCCATGGGCTTCAACTCTGGCTACGCCGTCAACCCTGCCCGGGACTTCGGCCCCCGCCTTTTCACCGCTATCGCTGGCTGGGGCTCCGAAGTCTTCACGTGAGTGCAGCCCCTCCCCAGCCTGCCCCAGCCTGCGTCCCCGCTCCCCTGTCCCACCTGCCTCTGACCATATACATCTGTCCCCAGGACCGGCCGCCACTGGTGGTGGGTGCCCATCATCTCTCCGCTCCTGGGCTCCATTGCGGGCGTCTTCGTGTACCAGCTCATGATCGGCTGCCACCTGGAGCAGCCCCCACCCTCCACTGAGCAGGAGAACGTGAAGCTGGCCCATGTGAAGCACAAGGAGCAGATCTGAGTGGGCAGGGGCCCTTCCACCCGCCCCCACTCCCCGGAGCATCCAGTGACTTTGCAGGGGCAGCTCCCCCAGGCTTCACGATCCCCCTCCCAGGCTGAGAAGCTCCTTGTCTACCCTCACCCCACTGGACGGCCCCCTCCAGGATTTTCCCCTGGGCCCTCCCCACATGGGACCTTAAGCTGAGGTGGGGCAGGGATTAGGGCCACCGTCTCTGAATGGGCAGCAGGTGTGTGAGTGTGTGTGCACGTACATGTGTGTGGTTTCCCAGATATTCAGGGCAAGGGACCAAGTGGAAAGGAGTCAGGCTGCGGGGGAGCCCCGAGGGAGGGGGCTGGTGATGTGTCCGTCTGTGGGCAAGGAGAGTGCCGGGGGTCTGCACGTTTCACGGGCTCCATGGGAGGAGGGTCCAAATCTATGTGTTTCTGAGTCTGTGTGTTTTTCTAAGCGAGGGGCTTCTGTAGGCTTTGGGGGAGGCAGGGTGGGACAGTGGGTAGGACTGGGGGCGGGGCCACAGCCCAGGTGTGGGGCTCTGGCAGAGTGACGTGTTTCTGTCATAATGTGGGCATGAGGGATGGGGTGAGGTCCAGGTCACAAGTTTCATGTTGGCTTTTTTTTTTATTGTATATGGCAGATGTTACAGTTTTAGGGAGACTCTAAGTAGGGTCTTCACTCCTTTAATCCTCACTCAACATATGTACTCTTTTGCCTTTTGTAAGAAAACAATAAAATGTATAAAACCTATGCCTAAAACTGTCGATTGTGTGAATCTCTCTGCTTGCTCTGCTCTTGATCTGGGGCCGGTTAAGGAGCTTCAGTGTGTCTGGCCACAAATACCCAGGGGGTCCGGCGGGGTGTCTCCCCTGGCCAGGGCACCCTGGGGGGAGTCCTCTGGCCCTGCCCTGGGGGACAGGGGACAGTCACACAGACAAAGCAGAGTGCCTCTTCACCAAGACTCTCAGCTTGAACTCAGTGGTCCCACACTTTCCCCCAAGCTTCCAGCCTCCTGGGAGCTCCCAGCCCACTGAATGGCATCTCCTTGCCAATCCCTGCACCCACTCATCACCCCCAGAAAGCAGGCTCGAGCCTGGCTTAGGGAAGAACTTTCTCCCAGGGAGAGCTGCCCAAAGGGGAGGACTCCTACCCAAGAAGTAGTGAGCTTCCCGTTGCTGGAGGAGACCAATCAGACTGGGAACGTGTATTGTCTTCTACAGCTCGCAGCTGTTCAGGCTCCCTCACCTCCACCCAGACCTTGGCTGCAGCCCCCTCAGCAGCCTCCCCGCCTCCAGGCCTGCCCCAGTCAGTCCAGACAGCAACTAGAGGGATCTTGCTGAAACCCTTGCTGAAAGGGGGCCTCTTTCCAACCCTCTCCTTGCTGTCCAGAGACAATCCCAAACTATATCTCCCGCATTCAGGTCCTCCAGGACCTGACCCCTGGCCCCAACCATCCTGCACAATGCTCCATCCACCCCAGACCACCTTGTGCACCCCTGTGCCTTCCTACCCTCAGACCTTGGCTCCCAAGTGCACACTCCCTAAAATCTTCCTGATCTGCTCTGGTGCCTCCTCCTCCAGAAAGGCCTCCCGGCCCTCCCCACTCTTGCACCATCCTCCTGATCAGTTGTCTGAGCCCAGAGACCACGGCACATTCATCCCCGTCTCCCCCTCTGCTTCGGTCGCCCTCTGCATCCTGTAAAGCTGGGTTGGACTGACCGACTCTGGCACCCTGACAGCCCAGGGAGGCAAGAGGCTCCACACACTTGAGCCCAGGAAGTTCTGTCAGGAAATCACGTGCCTCTTCTCACCTCCTTCCTTACCGGATCCTCCTCAAGTTTCACTAGGAATAAAAGGGAGGGGGGCCCCCACCCAGGCCCTCCTGCAGAGTTAACCCGGTGCCAGCCAGAGTGTCCCTGAGTCCAGCAGGGGAACTCTGGTTTTTGGAGGCTAAGCCAGCTCTTGCTCCTCGGCCCTTTCCCAGATGAGGAGACCATGGCCCAGAGAGGGTGGGTGGCAAATGAGGGGTCACACAGCCAGGACTCTGGGGAGGTGGAGGTGGAAGACAACAGCTCTGTCTCAAGTCTCCACCTCTTCCTTGTCCCCAGCTCCCAAGAGGCGTGTCTGGAATGTTGAAGGCACCTGAGCCAGAGGGAGTGTCCCCTTTCCAGGCCCTGGGGGAAGGAAGGGCAAACCTTGGGAGGGGACTGAGGCTTCAGAGTTTCATTCCAGCCACACTGGTCCCACCTTTGGTGCCCCCACGCTGCTGTCCTCCCCAGCATGCCCCATGACCTTCTGTCACCCCTTCCTCTCAAATCCTCCAGTTGAACCTGACCATCAGCCCAGGGGCTGGTGGGAGGCCTTCCCGTGCAGTGGGAAGGAGTAGCAACCCTGGATTCCGGGCCCAGCTGGGCCGCTCTCTAGATGTGTGACCTCGAGGTGGTCATTTTCTTCCCTGAACATCAGTTTCCTCATCTGTGGATCGGGAGACATTGAGAGAAGGAGGTAATGGAACACAATTCATGACAGGGACTTGGCACAGTGACCAGCAGATGGTAAATAGTCAATAAATGTCACCGCGTGATTTTTCCTGCAGAATTGGGGGGGCGGTGGTGGAGGAGAGATGCTGAAGGCTGTTTTTTAAAGGTCATTGAATTCAACATCCTCTTCCGCCTCAGATTTCTCCCACGGATTCTGAATTTCCTGAGGTGGGGGAGGGAGAGTGCAGTGATGGCTTGCTGTGCCCTGACCTGAGGTGGCTTTTGGGGAGGGTTAGAGGGGGGACAAAAAAGGGGGCCACTGCACAGGTGTACGGGGCAGAGGAGCATGCAGCCAAGGGAACATGGATGGAGGGTGAGACTGCGTGAGAAGGGGTAAGCCTGGCGGGGCCAGGAGCCGCGAGTCAGGGCAGGGCTGGGAGCGACAAGGGCCAAGCAGCAGTGTGTGACCCCTGGGGGCAGGAGGGGAGCATCCCACCTCCCCACTCACTTCCAGGATGTGCCTCCTCTCAGCAGTTCTGGCTGATAGCAAGTTCTAGAAAGAAACCTCTTCATCTCCTTGAGGAAAGTATCTTAATTTATGACTTGGAGGGAGAACGGCCTATGGGAGGGTGGACAGGTCCCAGGCCTCATCTGGTCCCTCCTCCTGAGCCAAGCCCTCTGAGCTAACATCTGCTGCCAATCCTCCTCTTTTTGCTGAGGAAGACTGGCCCTGAGCTAACATCCATGCCCATCTTCCTCCACTTTATATGTGGGACGCTTACCACAGCATGGCTTGCCAAGCGGTGCCATGTCCGCCCCTGGGATCCGAACCAGTGAACCCGGGGCCGCCGAAACAGAACGTGCACACCTAACCATTGAACCACCGGGTCAGCCCCCGCGTGTTTCCTTAAAGTTCTGACTTGTTTGGTTTAATCCTGTTCCCTTGTGTGTCCGCCTGTTTGTGTGTGCACACGTGCAAGTGTGAGCGGCCGTGTTTTGGGGTGTGCCTGCCTTTCTCTGTATGCCCGGTTATGTCTCTGTGGCTCTGTGTCGCTGCTCTGTGGCAGCCTGACTCTGGGTCTGGCTCTTTCTTTGTGTACTTCTAGGGAGACCGTCTTGTGTACCTCGGCCCAGCTTGGCGTGGATCTGGGAGGGACTCTCCATCCTGCCCAGCCCAGCCCTGCTCATCTTACCTCAGGGCAGGCCACCTCCTTAATTCCTGCTAATGAGCTCCCTCCTGCTTGCTAACTCTTTCCCCTTGATTTTGTTTGTCTGAAAACCTGGGTGGGGCCCCCCAGGCTTGGGGAAGCATAGGTGGGGTAGAGCTGGGTGGGGTGGGAAGGGGAGGGACTCCTCCACCCGAGACACAGACCCAGGAGGCCAGAGACGCTCTTAATCCCCCAAGGAAGGGTCTGCAGGTGCTGGCCTGGCAGGCCCTGACCGCCTCACTGGGAGGAGGGAGCCGGTCCTGGGATGGGGTCCCCAAGTCGTGTCACAGCCATGGAATGCTGGCAGTGCAGAGGGAGGAGAGCCTGGGGCACTGGGGCCCTCAGGGGGCTGAAGGGGGCTCACCGTGGAATACCTCTGAGCCCTGAGGGGGCAAAGGAATGGGTGTGTCAGCCCAGCAGCTGGGGGGGGCCTCCTCAGGGACTCAGTGTTTCCATACTTGGGCCTCAGCATTTGGTGCCAGGTTGATTTGAGGTAAGAAGGAGGGTGGCAGGGGGGACAGAGGCTCTGTCTGGTCTGGGCACCTTGGCTGTCCCGGAGTGGCATCCACCTCCTCTTTGTGGTAGAGAGGAACCTGAAGCCCAGCGTCCCACTCAGGGTCACAGAGCAGTGCGGCAGAGCCTGGACTAGATCCTGGCCTCTCCCCAACCTGGGTCCCCTCAGCCCCACTCCCAGACAGCACGTTGTGACATCTGTGTCCAGATCACCTGAGAAAGGCCAGCCCTCTTCACCACATTCTAGCAACACTGCTCTCCTCTCTCTTCCTCTGGCTGAGGAGGGAGGGAGTGCCTGCTGTTAGTCCCCGGGCCATCCCTGGTTGACGCCTGTGACCCTGTCCCCCGCTCTGTCAACAACAAGCTCTCTTCAGTGAAGCACCCCCTCCATCCCAGGATATACTGTTCCTGCTGGATCCTGACAGAGTCCACCTCTCTGCTCGTCAGTTTCTTCATCTGTAAAATGGGGGCATGGCTAGCCCCAGTGGCCTAGTGGCTAAGTTTGGTGTGCTCCACTTTGGTAGCACAGGTTTTGTTCCTGGGTGCGGACCTACACGACTGCTCTGACGGAAGCCATGCTGCGGTGGCAGCTCACATAGAAAAAGAGGAAGACTGGCAGAGGGTGTTAGTTCAGGGTGAATCTTCTGCAGCAAAAAAAAAAAAAAAAAAAAAAAAAAGGAGCAGGGCAGAAATAGTACTGACCTCATCAGGTTGCACAAGGTGAGGATTAAATGAGTTAACATCTGGGCAGAATAATGCCAGCTGTAGCAGTAAGTGCTCTAGAATGTAGAAAAAGAAGAAAAACATTCTTATTACTAATACTGTCATGCTTCCTTGGGAGCTCCCTGGATCCTGTGGGGAGGGAAAGTGGGAAGCCAGGCTTGGAGTCAGACACCTCGCTCCCCAAGGCCTCCCCCTCAGTCTGCAGGCTGCTTGGAGCCTCCGTGGGCCCTTGGTGAGCCTGGGAGTCCAGCCTTGTCCCTCCAGCTCGAGTGGAGCCAGCTCTCCCAGGAAGACGGGGGCCACGGCTCCTTTCCCACCCAGGCTCTCCTCTAGGGAGCTCGAGCTCCTGAGAAAGGGAGAGGTGGGTGCCCCCCTTTTGTGGGGCTCCGGAGCTCTGGTAGGGGTTGAGAGTGGCAGTGGGGATGAATCAGGGGTTCAGAGGGGAGTATATGTGGGGTCAGGGGAGAGAGTCAATCCTGGGGAGGTTGAAGGCAGGAGCAACATCCCAATCTGCGTTTCCTACTCTTGTTTCACAGCCTTATCAGGAAGTCCTTCCTCAGGTCTCACTGCCATCCTGCTTCAGCTCCTCAAGAACGGGGCAGAAACCAGGACAATTCCTGTGACTCTGGGGGCCTTTTCCAGCTCTCACCAATGTACTGGGAGCTCCAGCAGCTTCGGGAGCAGGAAGAGGGTCTGTGTCCCGCCCCCCTGCCATCCCTGCATGTGGCCAAAGCACGGGAGGCCTGGGGGGCACTGATGGGGGGGTCTTAAGGGACAGCCAAGGTTGCCAGCAGGAGGAGGTTATGAGTGGGCTGAACACTGACTAAGCTGACCCCTCTCGGGGCCACTCCCTTGACGCCTGGTCACACCCTCGGGTCAGGGTGGGATATGATGTGTGGAGAAGCATGGGCGAGACCGTCCTGTCTCTGGCACACTCTGGGGATGAAGCCTTAAACCAGACTCAGTCACCTCGACCAGCTGCTCCCATCTCCTGCTCTGCGCAGTTGTTTTGGATACTCCCTCCGTCCTCTAGCCTCCACCTTTTTTCTGGAAGCCTCTGCAAGGAGTGACGGGCTCTTGCCAGGCTCCTCACTGCACTCAGAGCCAAGGAGGCCTGGAAGGGAGAGGCTGGGAGAGGAGGAGAGCACTGTAGGAGCCCGGATAATCATCTGGACATGGTCCACCACTCGTCTCCATGGAGATGCCCCCTATAGCCGAGGAGGCCTCTGGAATGTCCTGCCCACCACCCTCATCCTTTGCCTCTCCTCTCAGGGTCACTGCCAGGGCCTGGCCGGAAACAGGCCGAGGGAGGGGAGCAGGTGGCGTCGCCTGAGTGGGGAGGCTGGCTGCAGGCCCCCGTCTGACGGAGCTCTTTCCTGTCTTTAGCTGAGGGATCCCCTGTTCCACATCAGGGGTGGAGAGGGGAGAGGGACCCTGGCCTGCGGACGAAGTCTTGCCTTTATCGGACTGAGGGTCTATAGCTCGAGCCACCTTCAGCCCCTGGAGGTGCATGTGTGCCCACTCGCACATAAGGGTGTGTCTGCTGTCACTGGTAAAGGACGGAGGGGTGTGCATGCTCCCACAAGCATGCCTACACTCTCACTCACTCACTCAGTGACACACTCATTCACTCCATGCTCAACCCACCTATACTCACACATGCACACTCACTCTGACATTGACACACTCAGATACTCACACTCAGATAGACTCACGTGCACTCAGGAACTTCCACATTCACACTCTGGCGCACACACCTACAGTCCATGTCCTTACGCTCACACACTCTCACAGTCATGCACGCTTAAACATGTCTACACGTCTTAAGTGCACTCACACTTGAATACACACTCAGCACTCACAGTGGAATTCACTCCTGCTGGCGGGTCGCCAGAAGCCACCCATCTGTGCAATGAGTCCGTCAGGCTGGAAGTGTGTGTGGGGTGAGCGCAAAGAGAAGGATAAAGAAATGGGGGTCACAGGGGTCAGGACGCGGGGTTGGGAAGCCTTTAGGTTTTGAGGTCACAAGCCAGATTTTCAGAGCACAGAGTCAAGAAGCAGGAGGTTTAAAGAATGTCACCGTGAGTCCCAGTGTCTGGGCTGCCGACAAATATTTGCTGAATGAGGGAACGGCGGGATTGACTCAAACTCCCCAGTTCCAGCTGGCCGAACTGCCTGTCTGTCTCACAGAAGTTTCTAATCCCAGGGCCGTCTCCGCCTCTGCAGTCAAAGGGTGCACAACCTCACTGCCACTCTACAGAGCAGGGGGCTGAGTCTCAAATACAGGTGACTTGCACGAAGGCACGGGGAAGGCAGTGGCCAGTCCAGGCCTGGGTCCCCCGTCTCAGGGTACAGCTTCTAAGGCCAGGGACTCCCAACTGTAGAGAGAAGCCACAGTGGGCCCAGCTGCCTGGGGACAAACAGAAAGTGACTAAGCTCTGGGCTGTCCCAGGGATTTGAGTCCTAGCCAGGAAAAGGGGGAATGAGTGGGGGTCCCTTGAGGTAGGCAGCATGGAGGAGACCAGCAGAAAGTCTGCAGAAAGCCTCCTGGAAGCGTCTCGTGTAAAGTAGTGCGTCTGGTCTTGCTTGAGTTTAATTCATTTATTTGTTTATTATTTCATCAAATATTTATTGAGGATCTTTTTATGCCAGGTTGTGGTAGGTACCAGGGATATTATAATGAGCAAGATATATACAATATCAGGCATGAAGCATCTGGATGCAAAAAAGAGGAAATCTGACTCAAAGTGGCTTGGGCAGCAACAGTAATTCATTGGCTCACATAACTGAAAAATCAGAGGAAAACTTCAGGTGAGGCTTGATCCAGCACCCATGCCCTTTCTGTTTTTCCTCTCTTCCTTCCATGGTGTCAGCCTCATCCTAAGCTTGGATCCTCTTGTGGTTCCAAGACCCTGGGCAGTATCTCCAGGCTACATGCTTCTTGTTAATATCTAGTAGGGAAGAGGAAGCATCTTCATCACAGCAGGGCCAGCAAATGCCCAGAGGTGCACTTTGATTGGACCAGCTTGGTCACATGCCCAGCCCTGAGTATGAGGATGGCCTGACCCCATTGGATTAGCCTATGTCACACGTTCCACCTCTGGCCCAGAGAGAGATGTCAGCTCCATCTGAACAAAATAGATTCCCAAATGGAAAGAGGGCTATTAGGAAATGAGAAAGCAGAGCTTACCAAATGGCTCCTGCCATTTGTCAGATGGGAAGGGTTTTTTTATTTTTTATTTTTGATTGGCACCTGAGCTAACAACTCTTGCCAATCTTTTTTCTTTTTTCTTCTTTTTCTCCCCAAATCCCCCCAGTACATAGTTGTATATTTTAGTTGTGGGTCCTTCTAGTTGAGGCAAGTGGAATGATGCTTCAGCACGGCCTGACGAGTGCTGCCATGTCCGTGCCCAGGATCCGAAACAGCGAAACCCTGGGCCACCGAAGCGGAGCATGTGAACTTAACCACTCAGCCACGGGACTGGCCTCAGGATTTTTTTTTTAAGATAAGTTTATTTTGATTATTTCATTGCTTCCAACTATAAACTTAAAGTTTGGAACTTAAAGTCTAATTACTGGAGGAGACTACAAATGCAAGCAAGCAAAGGGAACTGGGAATTAGGACATTTTACCAGAACAAAATACCTCTACGAGACCGGCTACATAATTTGTAGGGCCCAGTGAAAAATGAAAATGCAGGCCTTTTATTCAAAAATTATTTAGAATTTCAAGATAGCAACAGTATTAAAGCAAGAGTGGGGCTCTTTTAAGGTTCTGATCACTTGCCTATAAAGCCAGCCCTGAATCTCTATATTGAAACCTGAGAGATGAGAAAGAACTAGCCAGGTGGGGTGCTCCAGGTAACAGCGTGTGCAAAGGCCTGGCGGCAGGAGATCAGGTGCCCTGGGAAAGCTGGAGGGAGTTCAGTGTGGATGCAGCTTAGGAAGGGCGGCGGGGATGGGGGACAGGTCAGGCAGAATCTGGGTCACGGAGGATCTGGGAAACTAAAGCCTCCTAGGGCTCTTGCTTAGTGGCCCCTGTAAGCTTGTCCATCATCAAGCTAGGGAGGCAGGGAGGGGTCAGCCGGGGCCAGAAGCTGCCTTAGATGGAGACCAGGTAGATACACAGTGTACAGATCAGGGTGGTGTGGCAAGAGGCCCAGGTGTCAAGAGCTCCAGGTTACTCTGAGACCCAGAACAAGTTTCAGCACAAGCCTGCCTCAGTTTCCCCCTCAGGACCACAGCGGTGTTGCATGAGATGATTTGATCCTTAACTTCCTCTTCTGGGGTTCCTATCAGTCTTAGATTCAGATGATAGAAGCAAGGAAGGAAAGAAAGGAGAGAGAGAAAGAGAGGGAGAGAGAAAGAAAGAAAGAAAAAAGAAAAAGGGCGAGCAATCCCCTTTCCATGGCAGGTCTTCATGTTGATCACAAACTGCTGAATGCTAGGGGAGATAGAGGGAGTTTCCTTTGAAACCCAACCTGCTCAAGCTGAATATCAGACATCCCTGCCCTTGCAGGTCATTCTGGCTTCTGCACAGTGGCCACTTCCCACTGGCACCTTTCTCCATCCTATTTTGCAGCCTAACCTCTGGCCACATCGCTGCTGCTCTTTCCCTCTTGTCTCCCCTCCTCACTTGCTCCCTCCTGATTGCTCACCATACTCTAAAGTTTTCTGTAAAGCGTTGAGCCTAGGGAAAGGTGGAAGGGTCCCTAGCATGGGTCCCGAGACATCCTTGATGGGACCCTCTCTCTTCAGGTTTAAAAGGCAGCTCTCCCCTCTATTACAAGGGAATAGCACTCTCTCCCCACGGCGCCTGCCATTTACGTGTCTGTCCCCCAGACGGAGCTTCCTGGAGACAGGAGACATGCGTCTGGAAGTAAAAGCCAGCTCCTAGGATGTTGCAAGGGGCTCAGTAAATATCTGTGGGATGAATGGATGGGATTATTCAGAGTCCCCTCACCCCCGTGAGGCCCACCTTCTTTTCTCTCTCCTGCCAGGGAATGGTTGTGACAAAGCATTAGACTGCCCAGAAATTGCTAATGAGGTCAGCCGTGGAAGAAGCTGGTGGAATAGACAAACCTAGGATGGTTGTGTTCAGCAAGGAGAGGGAGGTTAAGGGCTCTTGGTGGACCTCAGATTGGGGTGGACGTGGAGCCAGGAGGGAGGAGGCAGAGAGGACACTGAGGCTTCATGCCTGGGTCCCTTGTTGGGCCTGGGCACAGCCAGGAGAGGCAGCCAGCCAGCCCCCCTGGCACTGGCTCCACCTGGCGATCTTATCTGGGACCTGGCTGATGCATGGTAGTGAGTCATGGGACCTGCATCCTAGGAACATCAGTGTTGAAACAGGCCCAGGGGAGAGGGCAGGGTGGGTGTCTCTAGTTTGCCATCAGCACAGATATCATCACCACCCACGTTTCTTGTCACTCCTAGATCACCTTCATTATCACTGCTCATCTCTGACCTTGTCACTCACTTGTCACCCTCACCGTCATCCTGGCATCACAACAACTGCCCCTCTCTTAAACATGTGTCACTTGACCCAAGTCACATCACCACGTTACCTTCTCCAGCATTGTCACCATCCCTGTCCCAGCCCCAACCCTGTCACTAGCTAGTTCCATACCCATCTCCCCTGTCACCTTGACTGTCACCACGTACCCCAGTCCCTGTCGCCTCCGGACGTCATCTCCTTTCCCCATCCCCTCTGTGAGTTCACCAGCACTGCCCATCTCTGCCTCCTCCACGTCACTATGACCCACATCCTCATCCAGGGCCGGAAGTGGGCTCTCCCCTCTGGTGTAGACGTTCTCAACGTGTGCCCACCTCTGAGCCTTTGCCCCTGCCTTTCCAGCCTCTGGCATCCTCTGGGATTCTGAACTGGAATTCCTGACCTGGCATTGCCCTGGCCAGGGAGGCTTCTGTCATGCCTACGTTGGCTGGATCCTGAGGCCAGGCACTATTTCGCAGGGTATTGAAAGAGTACTGGGTGGAGGCCCTTGCCAGGAAGCCCTGAATCTTCTCTGCTTGTCCCTATGACGTCTGGCAGTTGCTTCCACCCAGCCTGGACCAATATCTCTATTAAATAAGTTCACTATTATTCCCTTTCTAGAATTCCCCGATGTCCCCTCAGACCACCTATCCTCTTATGACACACTCTCAGAGCCCCCCAGGACCTCAACACTTAACCCTCATGACCAACCACTCATTCGCGTGACCACGGGTTGAAGGCCATCTTGCCCACCAGACAGGATGCTCTGGGAGGGCAGTAACTGTGTCTGTCTCTGTCACAGCCAGGCCCTCAGAGCCCAGCATGGTGCCTGGCTTCTGGTAGGGGCTCAGTAAACGTCTGTTGAGTGAATCAATCCTACTTATTGAGCACTCAGTGCCAGGCACTGTGTCAGTGCCGTACACATATGAACTTGTTCATTCCCTGTCGTATTTTTGGTGTCCCTTCTTATTTTATCTACTTTTGAGCATTTCATGGGCTTTTTAACTGATGTGGCACAGCATTTCTGACAAAGTTCAAGCAGAGGAGCACATTTTCAATTACTCATCAAAAAATGAGGACACAGAAAGTCAGTTACTCACAGAACAAGGAAAAACACTTTCAGTAATTAGGGCAGGGAGAGTCGCAGCTCGTAACATCACCTCTTGAGTTCATCCTTCTGCTCTTCAAGGGAAGTAGAAGAAGCTGGGGGCCAAGCGTGAGAGGGGAGAGGGTACCGAAGAAGATCCCTTCTTCTAATCTCTAGAAAGCAAAAACTCGAGCTTTACCTCGCACTGTAAAACTGAGGGTTTTAAGAGGGATATAGATAAAGGATTAAAATAAACCTGGATATTTCTTTCTTTTTCTTTTTTTGGGGAAGATTAGCCCTGAGCTAACATCTGCCGTCACTCCTCCTGTTTTTGCTGAGGAAGACTGGCCCTGAGCTAACATCCATGCCCATCTTCCTCTATTTTATATGTGGGATGCCTAACACAGCATGGCTCGTCACACGGTGCCATGTCCGCACCTGGGATCCAAACCAGCGAACCCCGGGCCGCCGAGAAGTAGAATGTGTGAACTTAACTGCTGCGCCACCTGGCCGGCCCCTGGATATTTCTTATATTCTTTGTCCTAGTTATTTTATTTCTGGGAATTTATCCTTGAGGAAATAATTGGAGATGTAGACAAAGCCTTTGCCCAAAGATCTTCATTGCAATGTTGTTTACAACATTGAAACATTGAAATACAAATGTATGTTTACAACTGAAAAAAGATATGGAATTTAAAAGTTGGAAACAAGCTAAATAACAATGATACAGGGTAGATTAAATAAAGTATAGTTTGTCTCTTAGTTATGAAAATCATGGTTCTGAAGAGTTGATAATTATTCTATAGTCATGGCATTAGTGAAAAGGACATTATACAAATAGGCTTATACAGAATGATGCTCAATTATGTCAACAGAGTTCTCAGAAAGATTAAAGGATGAAGAGAAGTGAAAGGATTAATAGGCATTGTGTTGTTTATGAATTGTGAGCAATTTATTTTTATTTCTTGTAGTTTTCACATATTCTTTGACAGGCATTAAGGCTTTTATAATAAAAGCTACATATTTGTATAACAACAACAACAAAGCACAAATAATATTTTATGTGAAAGAGTCAGTGTTTTATAATCCTAGACTACTTTTTGATTTACTAGACTGTAAATTCTATGAGGCCAGGCTGCTTGTCTATCTCCCAGCACCAGGTCTGAATGAAAAGGGCTCAGTAAAGTGTGATGGAGTTAATTAAAGGAGCTTTTTTCTGCTGCATCTGTCACTAATTTTCACTTCAATTCTTTTCTTTTTTGCTGAGGAAGATTCGCTCTGAGCTAACATCTGTGCCAATCTTCCTCTAGTTTATGTGTAGGTTGCCACCAATCTTTGTCTACTTTACACATGGGTTGCTGCCACAGCATGGCTCGGTGAGAGGTGTATGTCCAGGACCAGGATCTGAACCTGGGAACCCCGGGCCGCTGAAGTGGAATGCTTCAAACTTAACCACTACACCGCTGGGGCAGCCCTCACTTCAATTCTTTAGAGTTGCCCCTCTTGATACAGAAAGAGTGTTTGGGGGGCCGCCTTGATCTGCAAAACCAAAAACCCCTGCACACGTGATGGCACATTTAAGGAGTGACGTGAGGGGCCGGCCAGGTCGCAGAGCAAAGTTCCCGCGTTCCGCTTCGGCAGCCTGGGGTTCACTAGTTCGGATCCTGGGTGTGGACACGGCACAGCTTGGCTAAACCATGCTGTGGCAGGCGTCCCACATATAAAATAGAGGAAGATGGGCACGGATGTTAGCTCAGGGCCTGTCTTCCTTAGCAAAAAGAGGAGGATTGGCAGCAGATGTTAGCTCAGGGCTAATCTTCCATGAAAAAAAGGAGTGACGTGAATTCGAAAAAGTCTTATCATTAATATGAAGATAAGGCCTGATTATGCACTTGGCCTCCTCCTTCTCCTCTGTGCTCATCTCAGAGAGGGTACCACCCCAGCCGGAAAACCGGGAGTCACCCACGCTTCCCACTCCTGCGCCTCCAGAGTCAGTCATCTCCCTGCATGCGCTCCAGCCCAACCCCTTCTCCCATCCCTCGCTGCTATGTCTGTTCCAGCCACCACCATCTTTTCCCTTCATTACGCAGCTGCCTCCCAACCAGTTTCTCCACTCCTCTCTTGCTCTTCCCACCCCGAACTCGTGCCTTCAGAGCTACAGCCACGCCGAGCTGTCTCGTGCGCTCATCTGCCCCTGCCACTCTCCGGTCAAGAACCCTTCCGGGGCTCCCCGTCACTGTTAGGAGCGCACACAAGAGAGCTCATGGTCTGGTCCGGGCTGACCTCCTGTCTTCACTGCCCTCCCACTCACCTCCAGCTGCACCGAATCTTGCTGTTGGCATTTCCCAGGCTCCCTCTGGGCATTCACAGGAGTTGTCTCTTCTCCAGGGGAAACTGTCCTTTCTGTCCCACACCCGTTTGCCTGGCTAACTCCTCACCTCTCAACTGTTAAGGTGGATGTCCCTTCCTCCAGGAAGACTTCCCTGATGCACATACCTCCAAGCTTCGTGCCTCTCTTTTGAACTCCCACAGGCCCCTGTGCTTATCATCTCGAATATCTCCATTGAAACTTCTGGTTTCCTCGCCAGCTTCCCTACTCACTTTGTGAGCACCCCAGCGCTGGCTCTCCATGGCACGTCAGCACCCAGCGCTTAGTAGGGCTTCCACGGCTGTGGAATGAATGGATGCATGAGTAATGAATAGATGAATATCCTTGTAGGAACTGATTAATACTTCCTAAGGTGCTCAGAAGTAGACATTCAGACAAAGACATCTTAAAAGGATCAATACATTCTCCAAAGGAGGTGAAATTGTCTTATGATCTAAGAAATGACGTGGCTTTGATAGGTAGGAGATTGGGGGTGAACACGTAGTTAGGAACAGTGGTGCACCACGTGGGGGCGTGGGAGTGGCCCACGCCATCTGGGAGAAGCCATCTATTACTGACACCGTCTAGAATTGATGCTGATAGTGATAACAAGAAGCAGACCGACTTTTCGTCAGTTTTATTGTTTCTAAGTTCTCTGCCCACAACGTGCCCCTATTGCCTCTCCCCAGGGAGGACTGCTCCCACTCCCACCCCCATTTAGTATGTCACCAGTAAGGAGCCCTGATTACTGGGTGAGCTGGTCTGCTCTCCTCTCCTCAGCACTGAGCTGGGAGTGATTTCAGAGGCGTCCAACCTCTCAAAACTCTGCAGGGCGAGGTTGTCGTCTGTCAGAGCTGGGACCTGCCTGGGACCCGCATGGGACTCCTCTGCACCCCCAGCTTCCTCAGGGGGACCCTCTGAGTCTCTGTGCTTGTGGCTGTCTGTGACAAGGGGGCCCTCCTGTGTGAGGATGGGAGCCCACGCAGAGGATCCAGCCCAGGATCTTGTGTGGTCCCTGCCACTAAGCCCTGAGGCCCTGGGCTATCTCTCAGGGCCACACTCAAGTCTCTCTAGGGGCCTCCCCTTGCCCACCCATAAAACTTGGGCATTTGGTGGCCTGTGCCCTGGGGTCCTTCATGGAACTTCCCAAGCTGGAGAAGGGATGTCTGTCATGGGCACAATGAGAAGTTGCCCCCTCAGGCTCCCTCTCCTCACTCCTCTCTCTGACCTGAGTGAGACATTCTACCACAGGGGACCGGCTGAGTTGGGTGTGTCAGCCAGTAGGACAGAAGGCGAGTCTGGACAGGTAGACGGTGGAGCCTGGGCCCCAGGATGGGGTGTGTGTATATGTGTCTTGGAGGGGGTAGATGAGGGTGGATCCCATGCAAAGGTCAAGGATGGGAGAGGTGGCTCCAGCAGGCTGGCTGTCCTTGCTTGGCGACAGCCTTCAGGAACTACAGAGCCAGACGCTGGGCTGGGCTAGATCCTGGCTCTGCCACGGGGCTGGGGAGGGGCTGGGGGATGGAGAACAGCCCCTTGGTGAGGTCACTTCTAGGGCAGGAGCCAAGGTCCCTTTCTGGGAAGAAAAGGCGGTGTCATGAAAGCAAGAGGGATTCAGGTTAGACAACAGGAGGAGCAGGCGTTGATGGATCAAGGAGGATGAGGTGCCTCTTTATTTGGGCTGCTTCCGAGGAGGGAGAGGAAAAGCCATACCACCCATCCCCTCCGTGGGAGAGAAGGCTGTCTTGTTTGAAGGGAGGGGGGACGGACAGGATGACCTGGGGGACAAAGTAGCCTGTAGCCCTCGGCCAGGCTTTGGGGATTTGGCAGCTGAAGATGAAGCCCTGGGACATCTAAGGCTTGGGACAGGCATCTGCCGGCCCTGGACCTCAGTTGTTCCTCTGTGAAATGGGGAGACTCTCCTTGATCCTTGCCTGCCAAAGACAGAGTGCCCCCTGACATGGTCACTGAAGACCAGGGAGTCTCCCTTATGAGTTTCTTCTGAGTCCTGGGAAGCTAAGAGACAACGTGGCAGAAATTTGGGCTGAGTGGGGTGGAGAGGGGAGGCCTGGGCCTGTGGTGGGTGGAGTGGTGCTGTCGGCTGCAAGTAGTCTGATCAGACACCCCACCTGCAGGCTCCCATGATAAATAGGGAACATTCTGACCCTTTTCTCCGAGCCCCACTTCCCCTAATCCTGCCTCTTGGCCCCAGGGTCCCTCCCTATGTCCTCACAATTTTCCACAAATATTTATCGGGTGACTTCCACCTGCCAGACATTTTCCTTCTTTTTGGGGGTCGAGGGGGAGAAGACGGTTCCTGAGCTAACATCTGTGCCAGTCTTCCTCTGTTTTATGTGGGATGCCACCACACCATGGCTTGACGAGCAGTGCTAGGTCCACACACACACAGGATCCAGACTGGCAAACCCTGGGCTGCTGAAGCAGAGCATGCGAACTTAACCAGTACACCACCAGGCTGGCCCCTCCAAATTATTTTTAAAACAAAGGTAATAAATAATTAAACTCATCACTTCCTAATTGTTATTACATTAAACTATTATCTGTGCTCTTGAGGTGACTGACATTTATTGAATCTTTAAGGTGGAGAAACAATATAATGGTGTGCTGTTGCTCATCTCTTCCCAACTCCTTGTTCGGCGACTTCCTGTTGGTGGTTTGAAATCAGCCACAGTGGCAGGATGTGCATGGCTAAAATTGACTAACACTACGAATCAGGGCTTAATTGATAATTTTTTTGCTTGAGGAAGATTTGCTGTGAACTAACTATCCATTGCCAACCTTCCTTTATTTTGTGTGTGGCTCACCAGCACAGCATGGCTGCCAACTAGTAGTGTAGGTCCACACCCGGGAACCAAACCTGGGCTGCCAAAGCAGAGCGCGGTGGACTTAGCCACCAGGCCACGGGGCTGGCCCCTGATCCTTTTGTTGATTGCACGGATCAGGGGTTGACAGACTAGAGCCGACAGGACAAATCCAGCCTGTGAGCTAAGAATGGTTTTCATATTTTTTAATAGTTTGGAAAAAAAATCATAAGAAGAATATTTTGTGACACATGGAAATTATATGAAATTCAAATTTCAGTGTCCACGAATAAAGTTGCCCTGGAACACAGCCACGTTCCTGTGTTTGCATATTGTCTGTGGCTGCTTTCCTGCTACCGTGGCCGAGCTGAGTAGCTGAACAGAGACTGTGTGCCCTGCAAAAGCCTAAAATATTCACTATTTGACCCTTTACAAAGCAGTTGAGTGAGCCCTGGTCTAGACTTAAGAAAGTGATGGAGAGGGCCAGCCTGGTGGCTCAGCGGTTGGGTTCGCACATTCCGTTTCGGTGGCCCAGGGTTCGAGGGTTCGGATCCCGGGTGCGGACATGGAACCACTCATCAAGCCATGCTATGGCAGGCGTCCCACATATAAAGTAGAGGAAGATGGGCACGGATGTTAGCTCAGGGCCAGTCTTCCTCAGCAAAAAGAGGAGGATTGGTGGTAGATGTTAGCTCAGGGCTAATCTTCTTCAAAAAAAAAAACCAAAGAAAGTGATGGAGAAAATGTTAATAATGCAGGTTAAACTTAAAAGTTCGTCACATCTGTGCTGTCACACTGTGAACGGCACAGAAGCTTGAGGAACAGTCTTCCAACATTGGAAAACTATCATCCAACTTGGCAAACGAGGTGGTTTAGATCGTTGGCAGATGACCGAAGTTTCACCATGTGCTTCACTCTTCTCCTTTTGTCTCACTCTTTATTGTAAATGAAAATATCAACCAACGTTTATGTCGAAACTACACTGGGGAGTCAGAGATGGGATGACTTTTTGCAGAATCTGACAGTAATCAACCATTTGTTCCCGGTCTGATTTTCTCAAATCCTGGATGAATTGTAACCACACCTTGGCTGCAGATGTCAGGGCTGGCAAAAACCAAAGAAAGCATTCTAGAGAGCAATTGGCGCTGCAGAATTCACAAGAAAGAGCACTGCATATTTTAGTATTATTTGTAAATTGTATGCTATTTTACAGTTTCATACCAATAAAATGTATAATAAACTTGTGTACATAATCGATGCACGTTTTTTTCCTGGAGAGCCAGTTGTTAGGCATTTACCGGCACATCCTGGAACAGAAAGGGTCCAGGGGAGTCCGGGTGTTCAAGGCAAAGTGAGAGGGGAGATGGTGAAGCTGGAGCCCTGGGACAGATATGAGTGGCCTTGTGAGCAGGGCTGGGGAGCCAGACACCATCCTGAGGGCTGTGGGGAGCCACAGAAGGATTTCGAGTACAGGAGAGGCCCCATCAGAGTTGTGTTTAGATCACGTTGACAACTGAGTGAAGACTAGATTGTTAGGGACAGATTATAAGGTGCTGAATTAGTGGAAGGAGGGAGGATAATAGTGGCAAACTCTTAGCACGTTACTATAGGCCGGGCTCTCTCCTAAGTACTTCCCATGCACTATTAACTCATTTAATATTCACAACGACTTCATGAGGTAGATACTATTATCTCCTTTTTTACAGATAAAGAAACTGAGGCACAGAGAGATTAAATAACTAGCAAGCAGCAGAGCTGGGATTTGAACCCAGGAGTCTGAACCCCAGAGAGGCCACACTCTTAACCACTACATGTTATATTTTCAGACTAGAAAGATGGCGAGACTTAGAGCGATGTTTCTTAATTTCGGGGCGTGCACCAAGTTGACGGTGTGTTACAGATATGCCTGGCAGATAGGAGGTTGAGGGTATTCTTCAGACCCAGCAGGACTCGATTCAGTGACACTGGGGCATGAAGAGCAGGGGAGGTGGGCTTCCCCATCTTCCTGCGTGGTGGACAATACTCTCACCTGGGCTACTGGGTCTGTAGACACCCCTCCATCCTCAGGGACAGACTCCTGAGCAGGAATCCATAGGTGGGAGAGGGCAACAGCGGACAGCGCCTGTCTGGGCCCGGGGTGGGGCCCTTGGCTCACCTGTGCGCAAGCTGGGAAGAGCGAGAGGTGTGACTCAACGGCCACAGGAAGGGCCCCCACAGACGGGGCATGGATAGAAGGCTCAGGGCTTGGACAGCGGAGAGGAGAGAGGATGGGTCCTGCCGCCATCCTGGCTTGTCCCCAGGGTATCTGTGTTTAACAGCAGGAGTTTGATGGTGGCCCTTGAGGCACCGTGACAGATATATATATCTCACATGTAGATATGAAAGGAGTAGAGGTACTTTTCTGGCACGTGTTCTGCCTGAGGGTGTGTGCAGGAAGTAATAAGGGTTGGGGGTGCTGGAGGCTGGTGGCAGGGCGCGCCCCACGCGGGGTGTTGGTCCCCTAAGGCCATGGCTGTCAGCTTGGGGCTTCCCATCCTGCTGGCTCAGCAAGTCCCATGGGTTGGCAGGTGACTCACCCCTCACCCTCGTATGGCCCTGGTCCCAGAAGGGTAGGGGGTGGGAGGACCTGTGTGTTCATCTGTATGGGGTACATGCTGTGTTACATGCCTGAGTCTGAGATGTGTGCCCATGTCCAACCATGCATACAGGCCGGGAGGTCCCTGGGCACACAGCCCATGTGGGCTGTGCAAAGATATGGGCCGGAGGTGTGGAGGGCGTATGCACTATGAGGTGGCGGTGGAGAGGGTAAATACACAGCTCTTCCCAGAGCACACATGCATGGGTGGAGGTGTCTCCCTGACAGCGGGATGCGGCTTTAGATCCTGGTGAGCCATCAGATGAGGAGGCCTGGGTGGGTGGCAGGTGAGGAGGGCTCCCTGATGACAGCTCATCCTACCCAAGGAGGGCTCGGCTGGCCCAGCTGGTGGAGCCGGGCACTCTAAGCTCACGGTGACGGCAGTGGCTTCCCTGAGCTTATCCCTTAAGTCCCTGGCTGCAGGCCAGGGTGGCTCTAGCATCCTAACCCTGAGAGGGCATGCACAGCCCCCAAGCCACACAGGTGGGCCAGGAGCAGCGAGTGGCAGGTGGGCACTGAGCCAGAGCTTCCTCTCCCCCCTCTGCAGCCGGGAAGGACATGAGGGTCTGAGCAGTGTCTGGGCTGCCGGGATATGAGGAGAACACGTCAGCCCCAGGTTGTGCATGCCCCTCGTTTGTGTGGTGCTGTGAGCACTGGCATGTGGCGCGAGTGTATGTCCATGTCTGGGTGTGCTGGCCCCTGCCCCAGTGTCCAGGGCCTGGTGCCACCTTCCTATCATGCTCCATGGTCTGAAAGATGCTTGAAGTGGGGCAAAGAGCCTGGGCTAGGAGCCAGGAAGCCTGGGTTCTCCTCCAAGCTGTCTCTTAGTGACTTTGGAGAGATCCTTTTCCCCTCTCTGGGGCTCAACCTCCCCACTGTAAACTGTGAAGGGTCAATAATCCCTGCCGGGCCGCCTCCCAAGACTGTGGGGAGACATATTCTCATGGAGGTGTCTGCAAAGTCAGGCAGGCTTGATCCTGGGCGCTTCACATAGGGCCTGGTGGTGCTCTCCCTGCAGCTCAGTTGAGGGACTTGGGGGCTGGAAAGCAGAGAACAATCTCCCGAGAATGTGCACTCTGCCCTACAAGGGCTGTTCAACCCTCCTCGGAAGGGAGGCGGTTAGAGTTCTGGGGCTGAACTTCAAAACAAATGAGCGGTACAGGCCGAGACCTGCCTGCAGGAAGCCGGGAAGCTCTGTCCACCAACCCTGCCCCCGTGCCCGCCCGCGGGGGCAAACAGCAGGGACCCCAGCCCAGCTTGGGCCCCGTCACAGCTCTCCCTCTCTCTCATCGCCCCTGCCCCCAGGGGTGCGCGCTGTCTTTCAGGCCCACACTTTCCAGGTTCAGAGTTTTCCTCCTGGGGCTGTAGGCTTAGCCAGAGCAAAAAGACAACGCTAAAGTCAACAAATCACGAAAGCAAGGAGCACAGGTGACCTGGAAAAGAAACCCTGGAAGCCACAATGCAGGCATGTGGGCTGGGCTGGATGGAGCCAGGTGCCTCGCTCAGAGCAGGACCCTGGGGCTAAGGCTGGCCCTGCCAGTTGCCTGAGGGGAGTCCTGGACTCGGTTGGTGCCTCCAGCGGACTCAGGTTAAAGGAGTCAGGCTAGACTGCCGGCAGGGAGCGCTGGTGCCCATCTCCTGATGCTGTGAAGGGTGCGCTTGGGGGGGGGGGGGGGCGGCGCTCGGACCCGCCCCCCGAAGCTGCAGGTTAAATTGCCCCAGCAGCTGAGGGAAGCGAGTGAGAGGCTAACCTGGGGCCAGGGTTGTGGGTGGGGGCAGGCGGGCGGGAGTAAACAGGCTGGAACAGGAGCAGGAGAGAGGAGCTCTGGCTCCCTGCCCCGCCCTGGCTGCTTGCTCCAGGGCGCAGGGTCTTGCAGCCACGAATTACCGCGAATGTCCCAAAAGCTTCCCATCCCACCTGCGGGGATGGTCGCCCTCTCTGACAACCTGTTTCTCTCCCACTTACGGCAGGGGGAGCTCGGTTCTCTCAAGATACATTTATGATGCACCTGCTGTGCACAATATGTCACGCAGGCCAGGGGATCCCCAGGAGGCTGCCTGCCCAAGGCCCTGCCACACCTGGATCCCCCACCCACTTGGGGAGCCTGCAGCTCGTTGATTGAGCTGGCCATTGCAGGGTGCCGAGGGCAGTCTGGTCCCCAGACCAGAGAGGGTGACCAGGGAGTCAAGTCTAGAGAACTGTGTGGCCTGGCTGCAGTGGGAAAAGCTGGGAGACCAGATGTCCCTGCTGGAGCAGCTTGAAATCTGGGTGGAAGACCTCGGGCTTAAGTCTTGCTATCTGTGGGATGAGCACAATAAACTCCATCCCCAGCCCTTGTAGTTTGGCTCTGGCATCAGGCAAGAGGCAGTCAGGGCAGAGAGGTGGGGTGCAGGGTCCCTTTCCTCAAACAGGCATCCTCTCCACCACACAGTGTTTACTCTCCACCGGGCATGTGCCACCCGCCGCACCAATTCCATCTATCCTCCCAACAACCCTGAGAGGTAAGGCTTAGGATCTCCATGGTCCAGACAAAGGCACCCAATTAAATAGCTTGCTCGAAGTCACCCAGCACCAGTTAAGAAGCTGAATGGGATTCAAGCTCGGGTCTGCCTGGCTGTAAGGCCGGAGCTATGAACCACAGCTCACCTCCTGGATGGGGGAGCACTCCCTGAATAGCCAAACCCCAAACCAGCCCCACACTCAGCCTGCCAGGAGGTCCCCAGGTTTTCCGCTGCTCCTTTCTGCCACCACCTCCTGTTTCATCCTTCTCATGCAGCCTCGCTGATCCTGACTCCCCTCATTGCTCTGATTAACTCAGAACCTGAGACGCCGCCATTATTAGACCTTGCTTTCCTGTGGGTTAAGAAACTGCTGCTCAGGGCCGGCCCGGTGAGGTGCGGGTAAGTTCGCACGTTCCGCTTCTCGGAGGCCCAGGGTTCACTGGTTCGGATCCTGGGTGCGGACATGGCACCGCTTGGCAAAAGCCATGCTGCGGTAGGCGTCCCACATATAAAGTAGAGGAAGATGGGCATGGATGTTAGCTCAGGGCCAGTCTTCCTCAGCAAAAAGAGGAGGATTGGCAATAGTTAGCTCAGGGTTACTCTTCAAAAAAAAAAAAAAAGAAACTGCTGCTCAGAGCTTCTCCTTTAAAATGCTTTAGTGTGGAAGGATTTTGAAATTGATTTAGGTAGCGATCAGAGGATGAAACCAGAAAGTGGATGGCAGATGGGGAACTTGACAAGGGAGGGATGAGGATGCCACCCTCTGAACCCACTGGTCAGCGTCACTAAGTGTGGGGCCACCAGACATTATGGGCCTCCGGACGGGATGAACCGGAAGCTCACAGCACCGTCCACAGAGGTTCCCCCTCTCGAGCAAACAGAACCTGAGTAAAATCACAACATTAGAACTGACTTCCTATATATTCTAAGAAATAAAGGGGATGGACGGCAACTTAAATGACACCACAGGGAAGCAAACCCAAGTCCAGAACATGGATGCCCTATAGAACCACATTTACTCAAGTCAGTGACATGAACAAGAGGCAGAAGGAGGACGTGCCCCTGTGTAAGACAGCATTTAACCCAATGTATCGTGTGACCTCGTTTGGATCCTGACTCAAACCAACCAACAAATTAAGACATTTGGATGCAATTGTGGGCACTTGACAGTTTCGTGGAACTGTTCATTTTGTTAGTCATGGTGTTGATTATGTAAGAAAATGTTCATATATTTTCGAGCTGAATACCGAAGAATGCAGGAGCGGCAAAATGACATAATGGCTGGAGTTTGTTTTAAAATACCTCATAAAAAATTAAAAAACACCAATGAAACTAAAGTGCCAAAAGTTTGATGATTTTGTTGGGTGATGATTATATGAGGGTTCATATTCTGCTTTTGTACATGCTTGAAAGTTTCATTTTAAAACTCTCTAAAGGGATATGTAGCCTGTCTCCAGGTATTGGGGTTGGGCATCTCCTGAGCTCATCTGACCGCTGGGAACTCATCTCTGCCCACTCCACTCGCACTGTCCCAGCTCCTCTGGCATCCACGTAGCTGGTGGGAAGCTTTGTTTGGGACTGAAGCATAATGTGTTGTCCCTAAGACGAAGGCGAGGCCCTCTGGGTTAGACTACCCTGGCACAGGCGGCACCACTTCCAACTCCATTCACTCTCTCTGTGGCCAGTCAAGTCTTCCTGCCCTCTGTCCTGGCAAACCTGGCCTAAGATGCCCAGTCTTGGGGATGAGGGACATCAACAGGAGGGCTGAGAGTCATGGGTGGAGGAGGGACCATGGCCCTGTTACAGTGGGGCAGGAAGATGAGAACTGAGCTCGTGCCCCCAGTCAGCAGCGTCTGGACCCATCCTCAGCCAGCCGAGCCGGCAAGGGGCACAGATGGTGAGATCAGCTCTGATGCCCTCCTGGGACAGGCAATGGAGGCACCCAGACCATCACCCAGAGCTGAGCAAGCTGTAGTCTGTCTTGGGTCTCTCCCGCAACCCTCACTGACTCTTCTAAATTCATTCACCCACATGTCCTCATTCCCTCCCTGTGATTCCATCGATCACAATGTCAACCACCTCCTCCGATCAGTGATTTGTTCGCATGTTCTCTCAACCGATGTCAGTCCAGTGCCCATGTTCTGGGGATCCCGAGTGGTAGGATGAGGGGCTTGTTTGGATAACCTTGGTGAGCAGGCAGACAAGAAACCTTGTCTCAAGGGTCGGAAGAGCTACCGACAGGTGCCATGGAAGCTAGGAGGAACTGGCACGCTCAGCCTGAGGTGGGAGGGAAGGCTCGGGGGCAGCTCAGCGTGCTGGGGACTGCCAGGCGGCAAGGCCTGCACCTTTCCTGTGCGTCAGCAAGGGAGGTTCAGGGGACTTCAAGCAGGGGGCAGACCCCACAACTTAGGGGTTAGGAATGTTGCAGTGGAGAATGAATGAGACAGGTTGCCGACTAGGAGACCCGAGATAAAACTCCTAGAGATGGGACAGATTTGGGGTCTGGAGAAAGGGCAGAAGTGGGGCCGGAGCAGCAGGGATGGGGGTATGAAGAGGACCTCAGGGGGCTGCCAAAGAGGGGCGCTCCAGAGATGTGGCAGTGCGGGGCGTTCCTCGAGGTGAGCCCCCGGAAAGTGGACAGATTTGGGGGAAGTGTAGACGAGGCTGGGTTGGGGCAGGTGTAGACGTGTCCATTACATGTATAAGAGACAGAACAAGAGAAGGACGGTGGGTCATCTGCTCTGGAGCAGTGGGTGAGGTGTGGGCTGGCGTGGGACTGGGGCATTTGTGTGGTGGGAGAGGACATGGGACATGCAGGGCTGACTTCTCCATTGGACACGGCAGGCACAGAGCCCTTAAGGGCCCACAAAAAATGTTTTGTTTTAAAATAAGAAAAAAATGAACTTGTAAGTTGAAGAAATTTTTTTAATATGCAACATTAAATGTATTCGTCTTTATACCAACACAGTCGTAAAATATGATTTTTATTTAATTTTTTTTTAATGGAGGAAGGGGCCCACAAAGGGCTATAAAAATCAGTATGTGGCCATAGGGTGGGGAGGAGGCTGCCCAGGGATGGAGCACGAGGGAGGCGAGAAGTCGCAAAGTCTGTGCCCGTGGGGAACAACCCACTGGGGCCGTCATCCTCCCTCCATGCTCCATCCTTGTCTCTCCCATACAGAGATGCACTCGTGTATCCTCAAGCTGGGCTAGGAGCCAGGACACCTGGGTTTGACTCACCCTAGGCCTTGGGCTGTGCTCAGAGCCAAAGAGACTGTCTCTGCCCGCCCAGCCCAGTCTGGCCCAGCCTGCACCCCAGCGACTGGTGCGGGCATGGGAGGACCCTCCGTCAACACTGGGAGAGGCCCGGGAACCAGGAAGACCCCAACCTGCTGGGGGTCTCTGTGTTGCACCAAGCCTTCCCGGCTGAGGCTCCATGCCCGCGGGTGCCTGGGCCGCGGTCCCGGCCTACACAGCACTCTGCACGGGCCCCTAGTACGATCGCTGTGTTCCTGGAAAGCTGGGAATCAAATGCCTCCTTCCTACAGGCTAGCCCGGTCCTTTCAAAGCTGCTTTCCTGCTGAAGGGGGACACCCTGGGAGCCCTTCCTCAGAGTCTCTACTCCCTGTTTGTCCTCAGTGGAACATCTGTGGGTGGAGAGGCCTCAGGATTTGGGCAAAGATGAGGGAAGCGGGAGGTGTGTCAGGAGCTGGGGCCTCTGGGCCTGCCTCCTTGCTCAGCTTGAGCAGGCGAGTGGAGAGAGAGTAGCCTGCCCTGGGGAGCTGAGACGGGCTCCCTGCCCACCCCCAGCCCCCGTTCTGGGCCCACAGTCCCTGACCGGATCAGATAGGGCACGTTCCTGCAGTGAGCTGCCGGCTGACTGGGACCGTGCTGACGCAGGCAGGAAAATATTAACCCAGAGGAATGGGCGCATGCTCATGTGCACATGACTCATGTGTGTGTGTGTCAGTGTGTATGTATGAGCACCCACAGAGAGGTTTTCACAAGCAGGGCCGGACACAGAGACGCACGTGCACACACACACCTGCCCATTCCCACATACACGTATTCATATACAAAGACATAAGTGCTTCTCACAAGTGCAAATTCCCTCAGTGTCATCTCTCAGCTTCTGTCAATGGGACTGCCCCTCCTCCAAGAAGCCTTCTCTGATAGCTCCCGCTCAAACTAGAAAGTGACAGGTCTGAGCTGTATGCCTGGTTTCTCGTGCCAAATTAGGCAGCCTGATGTGGGCTGTAGAATCGAGCAGGCCTGGGCTTGAATTCTGGTTCCTTGACTGACACGATGTTTGCCTTTGGGCAAGTGTTGTGCCTCCTGACTGTGTCTGCCCCAGTCTCTGTCCACTCTGCCTGGGGGCCCACAGAGGACTCTGAGGAAGGTGAGAGGCTGGGCTGGGGGCAGGGGGTCTGGTCATTGGAGAGTGACCGGTTAAAGACCATCCTGGAGCCTGCCTGTGACCCCACCCCTCCCCAGCCTGGCCGCCCAGCCCCCAGTTCTCTTAGCTGGGGGACTCTGGTCTCCTGGGGCCCAGGATGGAGACCTGACCTGGATGTGCTGGGTGATCTTGAGCAAGTTGCTGCCTTGCTCTGAATCTCAGCTTCCCTACCTGCAAAATGAGTTGGGAAGGGGACATCACCTGCGTGACGCTTGAGGGTCTTTTCTTTCTTGAGCAGTCTGAGAATCTTCATGGTTTCAGGCCATTTCAGAGAGGCCGGGGTTCCTCCAGGGACTGCCCTGCTCCACCCCCGTCTCTGCCCCTTCGCCACAGCCACTCCTCCCTTGTGCTCCTTTCTTACAGATTGACCCCACGGACTCCTGAGTTATACAAAGGATTCCAGGACTCAAAACGGTCTGAAAGACCCCAAGTGTGAAACAATTTGATTGAAAGCAGTTTATGTGATAAGTTAATCAAACAGTTGACATAAATTGGTTGGTTGAAATAAATAATTAGCTGAAATGATTAGTTATTTACACATTAACACTTTGGGGGGCATCTGGGGGAAAATTGAGAGAAGCTGTAACATCTTAGGGCATTTTTCTTTCTTCATCCTGATCTTTAAAAACTTCTATTTGTATTTTTACTCCTGAGCGGGTTTCAGCCAATTGTGTCTGTTCCATGCTGTTCGTAATGGAGAAGAGTCTGTTTAAAATCGGAGACAGTCTGGGGCTGTACAGCCGCATACAGGATGTAGAGGTGAACCTATTGGCATAGAAAGATGTTCTCAACAAATGTTTGGGTGAAAAAAGTACTTTATAAAACTTTAAATAAGTTTCATTCCACTTATTGTTGAGAAAGTCGGGAGGAGATGTATATGACTATACACAAAGAAATAAGATTAGAAAGAACCCTTCCAAATGTTAGCGGTAGTTGTCAAGGAGGGAAAATGGGTCTTTTAAGGTTTGCTTGTATTTTAGGTAATGAAAGAATAAAAGAAAAGGATCTGAGATTTATTTATTTATTTATTTATTTTTGAGGAAGATTAGCCCTGAGCTAACAACATCTGCCACCAATCCTTCTCTTTTTGCTGAGGAAGACTGGCCCTGAGCTGACATCCGTGCCCATCTTCCTCCACTTTATATGTGGGACGCCTACCACAGCATGGCTTGCCAAGCGGTGCCATGTCCACCGGGATCCGAACCGGTGAACCCCAGGCCACCGAAGTGGAACATGCAAACTTAACTGCTATGCCACTGGGTCGGCCCCAGGATCTGAGGTTTTTAATTTTTTTTCTATTAAAAAAAAATGTCCACTGCAATGATAGACAATTACATCTGCCTGCCTTGTTTGGCTATGTGTTCATGATATTTATATATTCGGTTAGGTTGCATGTTAATGTCCCCACTCACCAGTTCGCAGGTAAGATTTTTAGTGCTGCAAGTGAGAAACAGAGGCTGACGAGCGCTGGGTTATTTCCCATCTTTCTCTAGCAAAAATGGCATATTGCAGGCAAAATTAGAATAAGAAAACTGAACAATTTCTGAAAGAGGGTCTAAATGCCTAAAGATACATCAACGTTTGCAAAAATTGCTCTGTAGCACACTCATATTACCAATTCCTTTTCAACTGACTTATCATTTCAACCAAATTCGTTTTTGACTTAAGGGTCTGCTGCTGCCTTCACAAGGCATCTCCCGGGCCCTGTCTGGATGCCAAAAGCAGCTGAGTGGGAGACCTCATATCGTCCAAGGTCGTCTCGCGGATGAGGACGAGGAAACAGAGGCCCAGGGGCAAGACTGAGTCAAGGTCGTGCAGTGAATTTGATACTGAGCTAGCACTCAACCCAGGTCAGTGTGCAGAGCATCTGAGGGGGTCTTGGCTGCAGCTCAGAGCTGGAACACCCGGTTAAATTTGAGCTTCGGAGAACGATGGATAATTTTTTAGTATAAGTATGTCTAAAATATTGTGAATATTGTTTCTCTGAAATTCAAATTTAACTGAGAGTCTTGCATTTTATCTAGTAGCTCTACTCAGAGCCCACGCAGTGAAGACAGGACCCCAGGTGTCCCCTCTCTGCGCCCCCATCCCCATTGGCCCTGGAGAGGCCCCCAGGCTCTGTCTAGACCCAACTCTGACCCAAACACGCAACCTTGCGACCCTGCTAGCTGCCTCTCTTCTCTCCACAGCGGAACTGTCTGCCTCCTCGGCCTCCACTGCTTCAGTGCTGTGGCCACCCTCCCTCCCAGCTCTTCAAGGCTGGCCCCTCCTCCGCACCCAACTCTGCGGCCACAGCCCCTCCGAGCTCCCGATGGGCCCCTGCAGCCTAGTGTCTGGTTTCCATCTCCTCTCCACCTGCTCCTTCTCAGTCACCCTCTTGTGCCCCAGAATCCTGCCCCTACCCCTTGCCCCACTCCCTCGTGCCTCCTGGCAATCCCGTCGATGCCCATGGTGGATGCCCAGGTGCTAGTATCTTCTTCTCCAGCTGGACCCCTCTCCCGAGCCCAGGCCCCATTATGCCCCTGCCTGCAGGACGCTCTGGGGCCTCCGGGACCCCAGATTGCCTACTTTACTCTTCTCTTTGCTTAGAACGCTTTGAGGGCTCCTGAGGCCCTCGGGAGAAAGTCTGACTCCTCGTCTTGGCAGACAAAGGCCCTCATGGTCTGCCCCTGCCTGCTTCTCCAGCTCTCTACAAGCCACCCACAGATCCCAGAATAACTTAGATTTTCTCACCATCCCATTGGGATCAAATGGCTTCAAATCACCACCACCACCCCACCCTCTCCCACTCACCTTGGAGGACTCAGCTCCCATCTTATCTCTGCTGGATGATTCTTTTCTCCCTCCAGGCTGGCTTAGCTGCTGCCTGTATTCCCTCCACCTTACTGCATATTTCCTAAGTCACCTGCCTTTCAGCTGTCTCTTCCACGAGACAGAGGGCACTGTGTCTTCTCCACCTCTGGTTCCCCAGCACCCAGCGCAGTCAATGAGCTCAGGGCTTGGTCCCTGACCCCAACACGGATCCCAGTTCCCTCCCTCACGAGGCTGATCCCAGCCCAACCCAACTCTGCCCGCGCTCTGACCTCATACAAGACCTCACTCCACTCTCGACACTTACCTCCCCCTGACCCCAACAGCTCACCCAGGAAGGGAATAATGGCAGGGTCCCCCATGTCCAGAGGTGTACCTCCCCCTTTCTGAGGGAAGGGCGCAGCTTCCTGAGCCCTTCCAGTCTGCGGAGAGGAGAGAGGGGCAGAGCCGCAGCCCGGGGGGCTGCCGTGGGAGAGTTCCTTCCTTATGGAAGGCTTCTGATGGGGAAACCCTCTGCTGCAGCTGCCCCTGCCTCTCCTGCTGAGTGACCTCAGGACAATGGGGGTGGGCACTTGGGCAACTCAGGATCCAGACCTGGCCTGGTCTGTTGGCACCCTCTAGAGGACAGTTCTGTTACCAGAGCTGGCTTTGGGCAATCAAAGCTGATCCTGCCTCCCCACAACGAGGAGCCGCCCCTGCTCCCTGGACTCGAGGCCACCTTCCACCACTCCACCTGGTAGGCCTCCTTAGTCTGCAGACCAGCAACCCCTCACTCCCTTGTGTCTCAGCGCGAGGTCGCCTGCTCAAATCCCAAACTGCCCCATCTTTGGTGGCCCAGCCATGCCCTGACTCCAGAAGTCCTCTCAGAGGGCAGCTGGTGCCCCCACTTGCCCCTGACCTCAGCTCGGTCACTGAGCTCCCGAAGCCCTGGGCCAGAGTCCCCCCTCTGGTCCAGCTTTGGCTCCTTCACAGAGGCCTCGCTTGCCGTTCATTCCCAAGGAAGAACGTTTTCCTGAGGGCAGGGCCTTGGTGTCCCCTTCCTCAGCTCAGATGAGGTTCCCAGAGGACAAGGTCCAGGCTTCTTCTCTGGCACCCCCTCCAGACTAGGGACCCACAGAGGGCCAAGCTTGGCTCTCCACCTCCCCTCTCAGACTGGGGGGCCCTGCGCCCAGGGCCTGAGTCTCCGCTTCCTCCTTCAGCATGGGGGCTCCCTGAGGACTGACTCAGGGCCTGCTCCTTGACCCCTCCACCTGGCTGTTGCTCTCCAGAACTTTGTCACCTCCAGTCCCCATTCTGGGCAGTTCTACCCACTCCCTTGGGTCTGGGGCCCTGGGAGGGCTTCCTCTGGTTCTGGGCTGGACACCTGGCTTGGAGGAGAGGCCCTTCCTCTGGGACCATGAGGCCCAGGGCGCCCGCCCGGAGCTCCAGCACTGACCTCACAAGAGCTGCCTCAGAACCCGGTCTCCGTGGCGCCGCTGGCCGGAGCAGGGATGCTATTTTGGGCCATGTGTCTGGTCTTGGCTCAAATAGTCCAGGCCAAACCCCTGCCCCACTGACCTCTCTGCAGAGGAGCAGAGCAGAGTAGCGCGTGGACTGCCCCGAGGAGGCTGAGAGGAGGGCTCTAGACCAAGGACACAGGGGCAGTGGAGCCCCAGCTGGGAGTGTAGTTGGAGCCTGGGACAGTCATGGAGGAACAGGACCAAGATCGGCAGTAACTGAGAGGCCCCCGAGGCAGACGCTGGGAACCAGAAGGCACTTTAGCAGAGTGAGTCAGCTCCAGGCAGGGCCGGGACAGGGGACCTCCCCTGCGGCCCAGGCCTGGGAGTGCCACTCCCTGGGGACTGTATGGGGGGAGGAGGTGACCATGGGACTGTCTAGGGAAGGAGCCCCAGCTGGGAGTTGAAGGCCAGGATGTCTGTTCTGGTTTAGTCCCAAGTTGTGGGCATGTCACACTCTCTCTGGGCTTCAGTTTCCTTATCTGTAGATTGATGTTGGGAGGACCAGCACTGGAGCAGAAACTGGGAGGATGCGTTGGGTTGGGCTGTCAGCAGAGCGTGGCGGTGGGATGAGGAGAGAGTAGAGACCAGAGACACTGGACCAAGGCAGAGGGATGCAGAGCAGAGATGAACTGATGGCTGGCTTGCTGGAGTCCCCCCCTGAGGGGCTGGGGCTGGAGGGTTCCCACAGTCAGGGCTGGGGATGTGAATTATGCTGCAGCTAGAGGGACTCAGGCCAGAGAACAAGGGGGACTTACAGGACTGGGAAACTCAAGGGTTAGCTTCATACTGTCATTTGTGAGGAGAGTGGGAATATAAGGGGGAATTTTGAGGGAAGGTGAGAGGGTAGACTTTGTTCTGAGGTGTGGACTAAATGAATTTTTAGGACCTCATCCTCTGAGTGTGTGTGCGTGTGTGTGTGCGTGGATGCGCATGCAAGGAAGAGGCTCTGGAAAGTCATGGTTTAAGTCAGCAACAAGAGGGCTTGAGGTTGGGGGCCGGGCCGGCCCCGTGGCCGAGTGGTTAAGTTCGCGCGCTCTGCTGCAGGCGGCCCAGTGTTTCGTTGGTTTGAATCCTGGGCGCGGACACGGCACTGCTCGTCAAACCACGCTGAGGTGGCGTCCCACATGCCACAACTAGAAGGACCCACAACTAAAAATATACAACTATGTACTGGGGGGCTTTGGGAGAGAAAAAGGAAAAAAATAAAATCTTTAAAAAAAAAAAAAAAGAGGGCTTGAGGTTAGACTAAAGGCAGTAATACTTGCATATGTGAGGGTGAAACCACTGAGGTTGATTGGATTGCAGACTTGGGAAGGGAAGGAGGACCCCTGAAGGGCCTGGTGCAGGGGTTAGGGGTCCTGAGGCCAGCACGGGTACAGGGGGTGGGGCCCCAGGGCCTCTCTCCATTGGCTGAAGCATATCCACCCCTCCTCCCTCCCGGCCAGCTTGGCTGGATGGAGGGGTTGGAGCTGGCAGGAGCTGTCCCTGTCTGATGAGAATGTGGGGCCAAGTTCTGTGTCCCTCAGCCCTAGTGACCTCTCTCTGGCTCCACAGCATCTAAAAATCTCGAAGACAAAATATGAGTGAAGCAGACAGGAGGAGGCGGTAAGCACCCCAACCATCCTGCACCCCAGCCTCCTGCCCCCGCCCAGCAGCCCAGCACCCTCCCTGCCCCACTCTCAGCCTCTCCCTCATGGCAGCTGACTCCTGCAGACCCCCTCCTTCCCACCCCCACTAGCCCAGGAGCCCCAGGAGAAGGGCTCTCCCACCTGCCCCTGAGCCAAGGATGGGCTGGGCCCTGGCACGAGGGGAGGCTCCGAAAGACCTGGATGAGGGTCAAGGGGTTGGTGAGTGGGTTCCAACTGCTCCCACGTAGGCAGTGCTCAACTGAACAGAACTCACCCCCTCTCACCCGCTCAGGTCTCTTTGGGGTGAAATAAAAGCCAGCATCCTTGCAATGGCCAAGGCCCCATTGCCCCTCTCACCTCCCCTCCCCCCAACCCTGCTGTCCCGACTCGTCACCCTGACTGCCTTTCTTTTCCTTCAAACATGCTCAGTCCTTCGACCACTGCTCCCTCTGCCCGAAATGCTCTTCCCGCAGTTATCCACGAGGCCCACTCCTTCACCTCCTTCATGTCTGACCGCCCCATTTAAAAGCATAGCCCAGCCCCTCTTCTTGCTCCATCTGTCCTCATAGGACATATTACCTTGTAACACACAAACATGCCCGCTGATTATGTTTCGTTGCTGCCCATCAGCTCCACGTGAGCGGGGGCATTTGTCCGTCTGTGCGCTCTTAGAGAGAGAAGGAGCGGCTCCCTCAGTGCCGATGGCATCACCGTCTCCAGACCAGCACTCTCTCCTGGGCCCTAGACCCTGTTTCCAGAGACCCACTGGTGTCCCACAGGGAACTCAGTCCCAGCTGAAAGCAGCCACGTCCACTGCCCCGGCCCGCTGCTCCTCCGTGGTCTCAGCTCCGTCAAGGCTCCCCTTCTTGTCCGTCGCTCAAGCCAGAAGTCAAGACCTTGGCCTTGACGCCTCTGTCTCCCCCGTGCCTCACATCCAGTCACCAATCTCCTAAAACATCTAGGATGTGCCCATCCCACTGTCCTTTCTACCACCACCCGACCCCCCACGGCCACTTTGGGCCACCACGTGCCCGTTCTTCTGAAGTCTCTTCAGGCCTCACCTCCCACCCTGGGGCTTCTTGCCTCTGATGCTGTTGTCCTTATCCATGTCCCCACTAGATGGAGCCAGCCAAGGGTGGCGGCTGGGTTTTCACTTGTGTCCCTGGTGCCTGACTCCTAAGTAGATGCTCAACGAATGTTTGTTGAATGGATAAATGTCAGTGAGCAGGTTAAACGGTTGGCTTGAGGTTAGTTGGATAGTTTACAGTTGGTTGGTTGATTGGATAATTAAGTGAGCTGGTTAACAGGAGAGTGAGTTAGTTGGTTAAGTTGCTAGATTGATCAGCTGGCCAAAGGATAGGTTGGTGAGTTGTTAGCTATTTAGTTCCTTGGTTAGCAGACATTACTTAGGTAATTAGCTGGTTGGCTGTTGGTTCCTTGGTTTGTAGGCCAGTTTTCTTGGATGCTCTTTTCTCATTCTATATCCTCTCCTTGAGCTATCTCATCTGTGCCCATGGATCAAGTGACCCCTATGATTCGGTGACCTCCACATGTGATCTCTAAAGGAGCCCACACGACCAGCTGTCTCCTTACTGGTCACCTCCACCTAGGCGTCTGGTGGCTTCTCAAACTCGACACACCAGACGGTGACTCCTCACGCGCCTGCCTCCGGCTGCAGCTTCTCTCCTGGGCCTCACGTGTCATTCTGCTGTTCTGGCCAGAACCTGGGGCCACGACTGACCCTCCCTCTCCATTCTCCTCTCTAATCAAACACCACATCTGTCAGTCTGACTGTTTCTAGCCATCTCCATGGCACTTCCTGGCTCAGGCTGCCACCCGCCACCCCCCCCCCCCAAGCCTGTCTGTGGTAGAAGCTTCTGGATTGCTCACCTACTTCTGTCCTGTTTCCTCATCCTAGCCCCCATGGAGGAGACAGTGCCCCTGCTTCACTTCTCCATGTGGCCCCATGGCCATCAGGGTTGAGTTCAGACTCCCTAACGAGCGCCACGCAGCTTTCTGCCATGTGACACTGTGCCCCTCTCTGTCCACCTCATGCCACTCCCACTCCATCTGGCTAGTCCACCCTTGAAGAATTCCTCTGCACGGCACACACTGTCTTAGTTGCCAGCCTTTGCCCATGCCATTACGATGCCCAGATTTTTCCCTGCCTCCCCGATGCTCCTTCATCCAGCCAGCCTTTTATTCTCGAACTAAATTTCCCTTTCTTTCGGAGTGCCTACTACCCCCTCCTCTAGGTCATTTGCTTCCTCCCTGAAACCCCCTAGTGCCTACTCTTCACCTGTGGCACCCTCCTCACACTTTATAGTAGTTGCTTAATTAATTGTTTTTCTTCTGAAGAGCAGGGGTCACACCAATGTTACTCACCCCTGTGCCTGAAGGTCGTAGCACGGCAGGCGTTCAATAAATCTTCGGTTCGGTGGCTGGTTGGTGGTTCTTTGTTGCTCACTGTGTCCTGCCTGCTTGTGGTGAGGAGGCAGGGGCCAGAGTTCCAGACTTTCTTGGTGTCCTTGTCTTCCTGCTCTGTCCGCCTCTCCTCGGCTTCTGTGGCACCTTCCTGCGACTGTTCTTGGGTCCCTGCCTGCCTCAGGCTGCTCACAGGCTCTTCTTCCTGGCTGAGGAGGCCAGTCATATGGGCAAGGGACCCCTACATGATGCCGCCTGGGAGCTGGAGTTGGACGGGAGCCAGTGGATGGCCCAGGCAACTCTACACCCTTCTCCATGTACTCAGTTCTGGTTTGTTTCCCGGGGTTAGGACAGAGCGAGGACTGGGGTGGGTGAGGTATGAACATGGGGTCTCAGCCAGAAAGATGGGAGGTGTTTTACCCATGCCTGGTTTCCATTCCTCCCCACTGTGCCTGCTCTTGGCTGCTGGAGGCCAGGGGAATTTAGGAAGCCTGGGGGTGTCATGTTGCAATTCCTGGCAGGTGAGGTGGTTGAAGGGCTGGTGTCGGCTTCGGGCATTGGGCAGGGGAGGAGAGTGAGGGTCACTAGCCTGACCAAGCACTGAGGCCCCGCTTAGAGGTACCGTACCCCTCCTCCTCCTCTCTGGCGTCCAGACTCCACCCATCTCCTTCCCAAACTAAAGCCCCAGACACCCCCACAGACGATGGAGCCCGGAACTCAGTTTTCTATCTGTCCGTTCACCCAATAATACATTTGTTAAATACACAATCATCGCGCATCTGCCGCCTGCCGGGCACTGTAGGAAGTTCTGGGGGTCTCGTGGAGAGGGAGGCAGGTGGATACTCCTGTCTTCGTCCATTTGACAATATATATGCACACCTACTATGTGCATGGCACAGCGCTAGGTGCTGAGAATATACCAGGGAGTAAGATCTAGCCCCTCCTTCCCTCTCTCCCATTCATTCACTCATTCATTCATTCATTCAAGCACTCACAAACATCGTCTGTGTTGACCTGGTTGCAGAGCCTGGTGTGCTCTGTAGCCCGCTTCATCTTTGGCAGAACCCTGTGCATGTTTCAGGCCTCAGTGCTGTTTATAGAGCTGGGAGCAGACTTTGCCACACCCTGTGCTGTCTGCAGAGTCCCTCACTGTGGCCAGGTCCTGCCTAATGCCTTGTCTGTGTCCCCAGAGCTCTGGTCCCTGCAGACAGACAGGCAGAGAACTGAGATCCTCTTTCCTGCCTGCCCTCTCCCTCTGCTTCTCCTCTGATGCTCATTAGCACCATGGATGGTACTTATTGGCTCCCCAACTGCCCCCTCTGCAATATGGCCTTGTTGGTGCCCCTTTCCCACTGGTCCAGTCCCCCCCAGGAGGAGGAAGGGGTATGGCCTAGCTGTCTACCCCCAGTCTCTCTCCACGTCCCTGTGTCTCTGATCCCAGCTGCCCCAGCTGCCCTGGGCAAGAGGAGGTGTGTGTGGAGAAGCCACTGGGTTATCCATTAACTCCGCCATGAGTGGAAGGGCCGATGGGCAGCAAGTGCACTTGAGTGTCATTTCTGCCCACGGCCTTGGGCTGCTGCTCCAGGTCCACCCGCAAGTCCAAGACGATCTCGACACCCATGACAACAAGGATACACGCCATCCTGGAGAAGGAGATGGTGCGAGAGTTCCTGGCCGAGTTCCTGAGCACATATGTCATGATGGTGAGTGGGTGGGTGGCACAGAGTGGGTGGGCTCTGAAGAAGGGGCCTGAACCCCACGAAGGTGGGGCTCATTAAAGGCAATCCATGACCTCCTCCCCACCATGACCCCCTGGGTTACATTGTGCACTCCCGGGCTCTGAGCTGGGAGTCCGAGGGAGAAGCATGGGAAAGTAAGGAGACAGCGCCGTCTTTCTCACAAGTCTTTTTGGGAGAGAAAGGGCTCATAATACATGGGGGCAGAACAAAACCATGGGCAGGGGGGTGTCAGGCGGCATGGCTGGAAGTGGGGAGAAGGGAGACGAACAGTAGAGAGATTGGAGAGAAGGTTGAGCATTGGGCTTTGAGAGTTAATCCCAAGGGCAATGGGGACATTGATGGTTTTCAAGCAGGGGAAAGATGTGGTCAGATTCGGATTTGAGAAGGAAATTCTGGGTGCAGTGTGGAGCCTAAGCAGAATGGGCAGGGCTGGAGGGAGTGGGAGCAGTTAAGAGGCTGTTGCCATGACCTAGGATAGAGAGAAGGTGGTGACTGGCCCAGGGATGGAGAAGAAGGTGCTTGTTAGGGGGAGTTGTAGAAGATTGAATCAAGGAGACTTTGCAAGCAACAGACGTGGGGGAAGTGCCGAGGAGGCCATTCTGGAGCCCGGGGCCTGGCACAGGGCGAGAGGTGAGGTCAGTCTGGATGTGATGAGGTGAGGCGCCAGGGGAGAAATTTGGGGGGTGGGTTGGATATAGAGGTCTGGAGCTCAAGCGAGTGGTTGTAGTTGGAAGTAAAGAGTTGAAGTTGATCAGAATATGGATGGGGCTTATAAAAACTGTGCAGTGAGAGTGTATAAAAAGAGAGGAAAAACAAAGTTGAGGACAGAGCCCTGAAGAATGAAGAGGAGCACACAAAGGGGCCTGAGAAGGAGTGGCTGGAGAGGTGAGGGAGAAGGTGGAGGGAGACCACGGCTCAGAAGCGGGGGGTTCCAGAAGGAGGGCGTGGTCAGCAGTGGGTGCTGCAGACAGGCCAGAGAAGGGGGCACTGACAAGGGTCTGTCGGGTCAGCAACACGGAGGTCATGGGACCTCAGCAAGGGCTCTTTTAGTGGCTGATCGGACAGAAACCAGACGGCAAGCAGGATGGGTGGTTTCTGGGAATCTCCCTCCCTCTCCACCTGCTTCAGTCCTGCCCCTGAGCCCAGCCTGCCTTCGCCCTTAAGCTGTAGCCATGCACCCCCTGGAGGGCCCAGGTCCCTGAGAAGAAGGGGCAGCCTCTGGGCAGGGACGCAAAGGCAGTCAGGAGCACGCCAGAGGACGTGGGGGTGAGAAAGACAGTGTGTGTGAGAGTGTGAGTGTGTGTGAGTGTGGGTGTGTGTGCACTGAGCCACGGTGTAGAAGACGGTGGGGCCACGGAGCCCAGGGGACTGCGGACACCTGGGTTCCTTCCTGATGCTGCCACTGAGTCACCAGCTGGCCTTGGGCGGGTCTCTCGGTGGCTCAGAGGCTGACTTCACAGTTATGAAGTGCGTGCGTAGAGTCAGGCCTTCGTGGGGCCTTGGAGCTGGGTTCGAATTCCAGCTCTGCTGTCTTCTAGCTGTGTGATCTTTCACAAGTATCTTAACTGTTCTGAACTTTCGCTTCGTCGTGGGTAAAGGTGACACTAACATCGAACTGGCAGACTTGCGTGAAGAAGGCCAAGAGCCCAGCACACATGTAGGACACACGTGTTGGCTGCCTCGTGTCATTATGACAAGTGATCTCCCCTCTCTGCCTCCCCTTGTCCTGCATTACCCGCCCTCCTGCTTCAGCTGCTGAGCTGGGAGCCCAGAAGTTCGATCCTGTCCCGCCTTAATCCAGGGCAAAGTAATTCATTTATGACAAGACATTCCAGCCCCATGAAGGCTGTTAAACCTTGGAACCGTGGAGGCAGGAGGGGGCCTCCTCTGAGAACTCTCAGGGAAAGCAGGCACCGCCCACATAAAACGACGCCTGCCCATGTCTGTGTGTCTCTTGCTCTTATTGAGATAATTATTGAGCACCGACAGCATACCAGGCACTGTGATGCTAAGCCCCTTATGTGCAGCATCTCCCCCAATCCTCACGACAGCCCTGCCACGGAGGTTCTGTTATGATCCCCATTTCACAGATGGGAACACTGAGGTTGCATGAGACTAAGTCATTAGGCCAAGGTCACATCTTAAGTTAAGATTAGGTCCAGTCCAGTCCAATCTAACATTACAGTCTCCACCCTTAATCTCTCCATGCTGTCCCTTAGCTTACTACGGCAGGATTTCTAACCCCCTGGCTTGTTAGCTCTCCCCCAGCTGAGGGAAGCCCCTCACTCTCAGGTTTTGGGTAGTTCAAGAGCCCTCTCTGGGCCTCAGTTTCCCCATCTGAAGGGTGGGAGCAGAAACGCGTGCCGTGTGGATGTGCTGTGAGGACTGAACAGAAGTAACACTTGCGACAGCACTTTGTGAGGTTGGAGCTCCTACAGCACATTGTGGTGTTGTTATTCTTAGTTGTCCGCCTGTGCCAAGAAGCGGGGCCTTTTCAGCTCACAGGCAGCTCAGTGAGTCATCGGGGTGAAGCTTTTGCCAGAAAAGCTAGTGTGACCTTGGGCCCCATTTATTGCAGCCAGCATGAGGGAAGTGGACTGTTCCACTCGGTTCCACTCTGCAACCTCTGGGGGTGTCGTGCCTGGGGCTGGCCTTGGGGCTGCTGGAGAGACTGGGATGGGCTGGGCCACCCTCCATGCCTGCCCCAGTTCCTGTACCTCCTGACCCTCCCAAGCCTGTCAGCCTGTCCTGGCCTCACTCCCACCCCCAAGTCCCATCTGTTTCTGTCCTCTCCTGCCTCATCCTACCCTTGGCCCTAAGCCGGCCCGCCTCTGGGCTCCCTTGCACCTGTCCGGGGGCTCATGAGGGACCCAGCGGGTCCTGCTCAACGGCCTCTCCCCTCCCCTATCCAGGCTATTGCACTTTTTCTCAGACTTCCTTAAAGCTGCTTTGTACTAGGCCTGTCCTTTTTATCAGCAAATGGCTTGATCTCCAGCTTGACAGAGAAAACCATCAGGTGGGCTTCCTATGTCTGGCTGCTCACCCCTGTCCCTCTCACACCAGGCCTCCCCTACCTGTGCATCTACCTATCTCCCCCTTGGCTGGGGCGGGCCCCTCCTTCATGCAGGACCCTCCCCTCCTGCACCCGTCCCAGCGTCTAGACGCCTCAGGTCCTTTGCTCATCCTTTCTCTGCAGCCTCTCCCTCTCTCACCCTGAACATACTGAGGTCTCTCTACTCAAAACAGCATGACACAAGACAAGCATCTCTCCTTCACCTGTGAGCCCTTGCGTTCATCATGCACTCTCCCTTCCTCCTCAGGCAGCTTCTCAAAGAGATGTCTGTCTACACTGGTACCTTCAACTCTTCCTCACCACCTCCTCACCTCTCAGGCTCTGGGAGCTGGCTCCGGTCCCCAAGGCCTGATGATACGGTGCTCACCATGCTACTAGTGGCTGCTGGATTGTCACATCCAAAGGGATGTTTTCCAGGCCTTCATGCACTTGACCCAGAGGCGGCATGGGACCATGTGGACCACACTCTCCTTGGGAAACTGCTTCTCCCTGGAGTGCAGGGCACATTCTCTCTTTGCTCTTCTCTCGTTTGGACACCTCCTCCAGCTGGGGTTTCTTTTTCCTTTTTTGAGGAAGATTAGCCCTGAGCTATCTACTGCCAATCCTCCTCTTTTTGCTGAGGAAGACTGGCCCTGAGCTAACATCCATGCCCATCTTCCTCTACTTTACACGTGGGATGCCTGCCACAGCATGGCTTTTGCCAAGCGGTGCCATGTCCGTACCTGGGAACCGAACCAGCGAACCCTGGGCCTCCAAGAAGTGGAACGTGCAAACTTAACTGCTGCACCATGGGGCTGCCCCCAGCTGGGGTTTCTAACGCCCACCTGTGAGGGCTGATGGGCGGCTCCAGGCTCCGCCTCGGTTGCTCCCTCACCCTGCGCCCTCTCCCAGGAGCCTTCATCCTCCTTGATGGCTCCAGTTGCAGCCCTGAGGTCCACAGTATCCAGCTTCTCTTTTTCAAAAGCTCTAGAACAGAACTATCCAAGGGAAATTCAATTTGAGCCACATATGTAATTTAAAATTTTCTAGGAGCCACATTAAAAAGGTAAAAAATGACATTAACTTTAATAATTATTGTATTTAACCCATATATCCAAAATATTACCAGTTCAACACGTGATCAATATAAAGTTATTAATAAGAGATTCCACTGTCTCCTTTTCCTCCTAAGTCTTGGAATGTGGAGTGTCCTTTACAGTTACAGCACATCTCAATTTGGACTAGCCACATGTGGCTAGTGGCCATCCTGTTGGATGACACAGACTTGGACTCTGATTTCCAGCAGCCTAGACATCTAGAGGTCCCTCAGAGACAACAGGTTCAAGACACATTTCAAAGGAGCTGCCATCTGAGTGTGGCCTTAAAGTAGAGCATCATGTTTAAGGATCTAGCATCAGGTATTCCAGACAGAGGGAACAGCATATGCAAAAACAGAGGCACGAGAAAGCAAGACAGGCAGGGAGCAGCGTGCTTGTTCGGTTTGAGGCTGTCTGGCATAATGACTGCCTAGATTCAACTCCTGGCTTACTCTGTGTAAGCTGTGTACTTCGGACAAGCCAGTCAACTTCTCTAAGCCTTGGGTTGCCCATCTGTCAAGTGGGGAGAATAATGGTACTTAATACATCAGTGGTGTCAGGGTTGAAGGAGGTGATAGATAGAACTTAGCACATAGTAAGTGCTCAGTAAACAGTTATTATTTAGTAGTAATACTATTGCTGAACACAGAGAACACCGGAGCAGATATGAAACTGAGAGGCAGAAGGGGTGAAATTATAAAGGGTCTTAAATGGTGGCCTACTGAGTTTGGACTTTATCCTAGAAACGGAGGGGAGAGAGTGAACATTTGAACAAGGGGCAGACACGATTAGATTTTTGTGTTAGGAAGGTCACGGCTTCCTTCTGGCTGCAGGGAAGAGGCTGGGTAAGAGCTGGGGAGAATGCAGCTCAGCTGATTGGCTGTGGGGGGAAAGGGAGAGGAGGGTCTCGTCTGTGAGACCCACGTTTCCGGCTGGGCCAACTGGGATGGGGAACAGAGGATGAGTATCACATTTTCCAAGAGACGGCGAGCTTTCAACACAGAGCCTGAGATGCTTATGGGAAACCAAGACTTCTGGCTGGTATTTGGAAATAGGGATGGGGCTCCCAGGTGGAGGTTTTAGGAATTTTAGTGCATCAGGCATAACTGAAGCTGTAGACCCAGTGAGAAGACCCAGGAGAGTGACTGGGGTGAGATGTGAAAGGGGCCAGGGAGGATCCCTGGGGTCATCTGTTCAGGAGGCAGATGAAGGAAGAAGAATGTGGGAAGAAACTGTAGAGAGGGAGAGGCTGCGGAGCAAAGAGGAAAACCAGGAGCGAGAGGTGCCAGGAAGACCAACGAGGAGGGACCTTCCAGAAGCACAGGGTGGTTAAGAGAGTCAAAGTGAGCAAAGACCAGTACGACAATGTCCGAAGGGACCTTGGGAAGTCAGGAGGCCGGAGGCCTTGAGAGAGCTTCAGTGTCTGTGACACGTGGGAGCAGAAGCCTGACTGAGGAGGGAGAGGGAGGGAAGAGACATCAGGGCCAGCCAGTGGGTTCTTTCCCGGAGGCTGACTGACACAGGGAGGGGGCGTCTAGGAGTCCACAGCTGGACAGGACGGCTGTGCTGAGGCAGGGAGCTTTCCTTTTAAGAAGGAAGAGACCCAGTCTGTGGGAGCCAGTCAAGGGGAGGGTGGGAGATACAGGCAAGAGGAAGGCAGCGGAGTGGCTGGGTGTGGGAGCCAGAGCAGCAGGGGAAGGCTGCAGTCACGCAGGTGGGTATGGGGGTGGGGGTGGTGAGGCTGCAGGAAGGAGATGGAGTGAGGGCCCAGTTTCAGGCCTCTCATCTCCCTTTGAAGGGAGTCGGTGGGGGGTGTCACCTGAGGAGAGCAGCAGTTAGGGGTGAGCAAGAGCAAGAAGTCTAGGAATGACACCAAAGGGCAATAGGAATGGTGCTGAGGGCAAGAGAGAGAGAGAGAGACCCCCACCAGCTGCAGGGCTGCTGTGTGGGTTGAGGAACCTGGCAGAGTCCAGGAGTGACCTTTGGAGACCCCCTGCAGAAACTTCCTTCAGGCTGGGCTGCAGTGTGAGATGCTCCAAGGGGCTCAGTCCACCCCAGCCGCGCCCCGTCCCCTGAGCCTCAGGAGGGCTTGGGGTCCAGAAGAGCCCCTGACACCCCTCCAGCACCCCCAGCTCTCAGCGGCCGGGGCAGAGGTGCCTCGGTGGGGCCAGGTGGAGAGGTCCCGAGGAGGGAGGTCTCCAGAGGAAGAGCCCGCAGCAGAGGGGCTCCGAGGGAGGGCCACTCGGGAGGCCCAGGGTGGGGGCCAGGAGGCCTCAGATCCCTCCCTCCCGCCCCACTTCCCACCTTGTAGATGTTTGGCCTTGGCTCCGTGGCCCACATGGTTGTAGGAGATAAATTCGGGAGCTTCCTCGGTGTCAACTTGGGCTTTGGTTTCGGAGTCACCATGGGCGTGCACGTGGCAGGGAACATCTCCGGTGAGTGAGGGGGTCCCTGCAGGCTCCTCCCGCCTGCCTCCAGCTGCCGCCCTCCCCTCCCTGGCTGCCGGCACCTCGGCCATGCTGGCCACCTGGAGGGGGACACCCTGACCCATGCCCTCGGGCCGTCTCTGCCCCCAATCTTCCTGAGCCCCCTTGATGCACCGCTTTTACTAGCTGGGTCAACTTGGGCAGGCTGTTCCGCCTCTCTGTCCCCCACTCTCCTGAACGGTGAGATGGAGACGGGGATGCCTGCCGTGTGGGGTCCTTGCGAGGATTAAATGGGGCAGGGCCCTCCATCAGTGCCAGCGGCGTGATGACGGTGGCCGTCACTCTCCAGATGGTTGATCAGGGTTTCTTCCTGCTCCCACCCCGCTGCCGCCCCGCGCTCCCCGCAGGGGCCCACATGAATGCCGCCTTGACCTTCACCAACTGCGCGCTCGGCCGCATGTCCTGGAAGAAGTTCCCCGTGTACGTGCTGGGTCAGTTCATGGGTTCCTTCCTGGCTGCTGCCACCATCTACTGTCTCTTCTACCGTGAGTATCCTGGTCTCAGCCTCCTCCTCTGAAGGACTCGCTCTGACCTGAGGGTCTCGCCCTGTGAAAATGTCTGGGAGGGAAAAGCCTTGGAGGAGCCCCCACGCCCCCTCCTGCAACCTTATTTCTGAGACTCCAGTGGGGGATTTAGCTGGGGGCAAGTTCCTCCTCAATCTCTCTCCACAGAAGCCATCATGGACTACTCGGGTGGATATCTGACAGTGACCGGTCCCACAGCCACCGCTAACATTTTTGCCACCTACCTTCCTGATCACATGACATTGTGGAGGGGCTTCCTGGACGAGGTGAGCGGTCCAAGGTGGGTGGCTCTCCTCAAGCCCTTCCCCCTCAGGAAGGGGCCATCTGGCAGCCCCTCACGATAGAGAGGACAAGAACTCTGGATGGGGACCGTACTGCGACGCGTCTCTGCCAGCGGGTTTGGGCTGGGGGCACTGTTGAGGGCCTGTGGCTTAGCTTGGGGCCCGGGGTGGCTGCCACGGCGTCTGCTCCCCAGGTGTTAGTGACTGGGATGCTCCAGCTGTGTCTCTTTGCCATCACGGACAAGAGGAACAACCCAGCTCTGCAGGGGACACAGGCCCTGGTGATCGGCATCCTTGTTGTCGTCATTGGAGTGTCCCTGGGCATGAACACGGGATATGCCATCAACCCATCCCGGGACCTGCCTCCGCGCTTCTTCACCTTCCTGGCTGGCTGGGGCATACAGGTCTTCAGGTACTGCCCTGCCCAGCCCGTTCCTGCAGGTCTTCTGTGGTTCCCGGCATGTGGAGGGGTAGGGATGACGTGAGGACCAGCACAAGAGAGTCCTGCAGTGCCCCCAGGTGGCCTGAGAGGCAGGAGTGGATCCTGACCAGCACTGATGCGGACCCTGGACTGAACGTCAGTCCTGCCCCACGTCAGTCCCTGTCCCTGAATCAAGCTGAAGCTGACCACTCCTGGGCTAGGATGGGGGGTCACGCTCTACTCTCAGGCCTACTCCCTGTCTTGGCCCGAGGTGGCTGCAGGCACCGTCCTGGCATCTGCCCCCTCAGCAGGCCTCTGCCTCTTGCCTGCAGGGCCAAGGACTGGTGGTGGGTGCCAGTGGTGGCGCCGCCTCTGGGTGCCTACTTAGGTGGCATCATCTACTTGGTCTTCATTGGCTCCAGCAACCCATGGGAGGCCCAGATGTTGGAGAACCCCGGGGCGTATGAAGACCGCAGGATATCCGTGTTGCCCAAGACCTCATCTTACCCACCCAACTCCTCTTCCCTCACCCCTGTCTCTGTGTCCCCCACCAGCAGACCTTCAATCCGGCCTGTCCCACCCTTAGGTGACTCTGTCAACCTAGAGCAATTCTAAGTAAGATGATTTGTGACCCCTCCCCACCCCAATAAAGCAAGCCTTGTCCCACAGCGGCACCCCCGCTTCCTGGGGGCCTCCTGTGGTTGGGCTTCTCTCCTGGATGCTTCTGGGAGCTCCAGGGCTGTGCCCTGGCCCCGGGGCTGGAGCACCGAGCAGAGAGGCCTCCACCTCCTTCCAGCCCTGGGAGCTGGGGAGCCCCCTGGGGGAGGATGGGGACGGGCCCACCCACAGCCCAGTAGGAACAAGATGAGATTAAAGGATGCTGGACACAGAAGCATGGACTTTTGAGCACAGGATAGGGAGGGAGGTTCTGGGAAAAGGACAGCAGCTCGCTGGTGGGGGCTGAGCTCTGGGCATGCCTTGAAATGTCACAGAATAGGACTCTGGACTGTCCCTCGGTTCTGGCCAGTCCCTGGACCAGACAGGGCAAGGCCCAAGCATGTAGATCAGCGTTTCTCAACCTATTTTTCATTCCTGATCCCTCAGGAGCCTTTTAGATGTTTTTTTCTTGATCACATGATATTTTAATACCACTGATATAGTGTATATATATTTACGTACTGTACATATATCTGTGCTTTATACAAAAAAGAGTAAGATTTTTTCATCTCCCAAGAATCAATTTTCTCTCCCTTGGGGGCCAAATCACCCCCCACCCTTGCAAATGCCCAGTGTCGACTGAAGGCAGTGAGGGGCTGGACTCTTCTTCCTTCTCCCTGGTGCCAGAGTCTCCCACATTAAGGAATCTCAGAGTTAGAGAGGCTGCTGCAGAGAGGGGAGTCCTTCCCAAAGGTGCAGACAGAAAGGGGCTTCCCGGGGTTCAGGGGGACAGGCGCAGAGGTTGGTGGAGGTGGGGCAGCCAGGATCCACCAACCCCGGGCCAGGCTGGAAACATCCTGCATCACCCATGGCTCCTGTCACTGCGTGTGCGTTCAGCCTGTCAACAATCATTGGCACCTCCTGGGTGCAGGCCCTGTCTGGGCACTAGAGATGCCACATTGGATGAGGCTGGGTCTCTGCCTTCGAGGAGCACAGTCTAACGGGGACAGGTCACCATGAGGAGGGAGCTAAGCAAGGGAGAGAAGAGGGATGCATGGAGGCTGTGGGGCTCAGAGAGGGCTCACAGCCCAGCCTCGGGCCAAGGCCAGGGATGGCTTCCCAGAGGAGGAGGCAGCAAATGGGGGGATGGTGGGGTGTCCTTTCTGGGGCTGGTTGCCACACTTTACAGTTTGAGGGGACAGAGGGCAGAGGAGATGGGCTTTCCCTGGAGGTGGGGACATGCTGAGATTTAGAAAGCCCACCTGAGCGGCAGGTGCAGGATGCTGGAAAAGGCAAAGATTGGGGCCTGCAAGGGAGTGTGGGGAGAGGTAATAAGCCGGGAGGAGCAGTGGGGCGCGAACAGGTCAGTGCTGTGTGTGTGGAGAGGAGTGAGGATTCGCTGAACACGAGGGAGGTCACACTGCAGGACCTGGGCTCGGACTGGAGGAAGGAGCGGGTGAGGCTGTGCCAGGAGTCAGGGCTCATTTCCAGGGTCCAGCTCTGGCCTGAGCATTGGAGATGTCCACATTGAGAGCAGAGTCTGGGAGAGGAACTGGTTTGGAGAGGAAGATGATAAGTTATATTGTGGATGTGCTGATTCTGAGTAGTCTGTGGGACTCAGGGGGCAAGGGGTGTGTTGTCTTGGGTGTTACTCAACCTCTCTGGGCCTCGGTGTTCTCCCATTACCTACCATTTGTGTCTCTGCGAATATTCAATGAAATAAAACGTGTACAATGCTGAGAATGGTGCTTGACACTGAGTGAGCGCCCCACAACAATTCTGCCTTCTCTGTGCTCTGGAGCTCAGAAGAGAGATGAAGACAGAGACTGGGGAAGCCCTGGTCATGCGGTTCTTGCTGGGCCGTGGGACAGGGAAGGGAGGGTCAGTGAGCAGGGTCCTGGGGGCGCGGCAGGGGAGGAGCCTTAGGAGGTTTGGCTGAGCAGGGGGGCCAGGTGGGTGGTCATGTGGCGCTGGAGCCAACCTGAATGTCCATCAATGGGGACAGACTTACATGGCAGTACAGTCACACACAACAGAATGTGACACATCCCTGACGACTGAGGCATAGCAGCCCCCTGCAGCAACATGGACAAAGTCTGGAGGCATGAAAAGTGATGCAGTGGTCTGTACACACTGTGACACCAGCTATATCGCGCAAAAACAGCCCAAAAGTCCTCTATTCTTTGGGCATACATATGCCAAAAAAACTACTTTAAAAAAAAGGGATGGTTCCTGCAGGGAAATGGGGATGGCGACAGGGGGGTGCGTGGGAGGAGCATGCGGTAGGGCGAGCTGTTAACCATGTTCTCGTCCTGGAGTTGGGGGTAAACTTACGGGTTTGTTGTAGGATTGAGCTTTATAACATAGAACTGTGAAATACGTTGGCAGGCATCATACAGTCTAAAAGACGAAGAAGCAGCTACAGCGTGAGAACAGGTGGTGGGAAGAGAGAGGTAGGGGGCCTGACGAGGTGATGGGGCTCCAGGGAGGAAGGGCAGGGGCTTGAGCATGTCTGACGGCCCACGGTGGGAGGAGCCGGGCCAGGGGAACCGGGCCTGGGAGTGACCAGGAAGGGCCGACAGCTGGCAGTCCCAGCCAGAGGGCCCTCTGTGGCCCTAGAGAGGCTCTACCCCTCGCTCAGCCTCAGTGGCCCTGTGAACACCAGGAGGGTGGCCTCTCCCATTCCTAGTGATCTACTGCGGTGTGACCATAGGCCTCAGCCACAGGTGGAGAGGCACATGGGATCCCCAGGTTCCAGGTCCTGCCCTCCTCTGCCCCTCACTGACACTTCAGCCTTCTGGTATCCTCAAGTCCCTGGGAGGTGGCCTCAGAGGCAGGGCAGCCAGTGGGTCCGCCCAGAAGCCCTGCCTGCTGTCCACCGCTTGCCACAGAGCTGCACTAGGCCCAGGGCCATTGACATCCTGCAGATTCTGATCCCAGTGTCAGCCCAGATGAGTCTGGCCACAGAGCATCTCTATGCACAGAGCAGACCCCTTCCATTCTCTTGGCAGATGTTGGTCGAAAACCCACAATGTCCAGATACCATTCTAGTCCCAAGGAGACAGGTACAAAGAAGATAAACAAGGTCCCTGTGCTCACAGAGCTGACAAAACAGGGTGTGTTAGTGACACACGCCAAGGAGGAGAAGCAGGAAAGGGGGACAGGAAGTGAGCAGGGGTGTGAGGACTGGAGGCCTCACTGAGGAGGTGACTTTGAGTAAAGACCTGAAGGGGGTGAGGCAGTGAGCCGTGTGGACACTTGGGGAAAGTGTATGCCAGGCTGAGGGAACAGCCAGTGCAAAGGCCCAGAGGTGGGAGCAGCGGGGAGCCATTGCTGGCTTGGAGGGGAGAGTGGAAGAGGACGAGGTCAGAGAAGTAAGGTGGTAGGGTGAACTGAGGCCAGGTCCAGGGCAGAGGTGAGGCCAAGGCCTGCGGCAGAGGTGAAGGAGGTCCCTGGAGGAGAGAGGCAGGTCCGGCTGCAGAAGGAAGGAAGGATGGAAGTAGGCAGGATGGGGTGGGTGGGCAGGATTAACCGCTCCCTGGCTGGACCCAGGAGACACCTCCGTGCAGCTCTGGGAGCCAGGCTGGGATGTGAGCCATGGGAGGCCTTGCTCCTCTCCCATTCTCCCAGTCCCAGGTCCAGCAGGGACTGGCTGTGTGACCTGGACAGGACCCCTCCCCTCTCTGGGCCTGTTTCCCTATCTGTACAATGAGGATTGGATCTGTTGGTGCCTGGGGTACCCCCAGCTCTGACTTCTTCCAGCACTTCGAAGCCTCATGTCATGACCCCAGTCCCCCCGACTTCCCACCCGAGCTGAGGCTGTGGTTGGGACAATGGTGGGGCAGGAACGACTCCCAGCCCCAGGCCTGGCCCCTCCTGGGCTCTGCACTTCAGGTTTGGTCCTCAGCCTAGTGGTTCTGGCTTTGGGAAAGCCCCTTGCTCCCCATCCTGCCTGCTCTCCCACCCCCACTCAGGGCCTCAGAGGGCCAGGCACCCACAGACAGTGCCCCTGGCTGGCCTCACTGTCTCCTCCCTCAGAGCGGGTCCTGCAGACCAGGAAGAGGTGGGAGCAGCCATCACAGGCCAGGCTGGGGTGCTGATGCCCTGGGTGGCCCCTCAGAGCTGAGCAGCCCGACCTTGGCTCCCACTCGCCTCTGTGCTGAACCTGAAGTGGGAACAGGTGACCCCAGTCCCCTGCGTGCCGCAGGGCCCCTACTGTGCCATCCAAGAGCACAGGCGAGGCCAGCCCGCCTGGATCCAAATACCGGCTCTGCCACCTCCTAGCTGTATGACCTTAGGTAAGACAGGACAGTAAGAGCTGCCACCTCACCGGGCTGCCGGGTGACGACATGAGCTATGCCTGGCACGGGGGGGCGTGGGCTTGCTGTTATCACTCGACATTCTCTCATATGACCACGGCCAACTTACATCCAAGGAAACTGAGGCCTGGGGAGACTGGCGCAGAAGGGGGAGAGGGTAGGGATTCTTGTGCTTATTGATAGGATCTTGGCTAGTTTTTGTTTGATTTTTAAATTGTGAAATATATTCTGTCAACGTGTGTGTATAACATACACATACAGTTAAACTAACAATAAAACACTCAAAAAACAAAACGGCCCCCAAATAAACAAAAAACACTCAAGCGCCCCCCTCCCCACTGAGATTTGGCATGTTCTTAAACCTCTCTGGGCCTCAGTTTCTTCATCTGTAAGATGGGGACGAGGCTTGCAGTGGTGAGGGGCTTCAGGTCTCGGCTTGGCCATCAGCGTGGTGCTGTGGTGGAGCGAGGCCGGGGAGGGTTTGCCAGAGCTCACGGTCTCCCTTGCGTCTGTGATCAGGAGCCAAGGGGCAAGGGGCTGGAGGGGCTGTGCAGGGGCTCCTGGAGGGGATGCTCTGGGCCTAGTGGGGGCCTGGGTGAGTAGGGGCTGGAGGCTCAGAGGCCAGGTCAGGGGCTGAGAGAGAAGATACACAGCTCAGAGCCAGGCACACCCAAGCACACAGATAAGGCCATAAATGCAGGGCTGAGCATCCAGGGACCCAACCAAACTCCGATGGCTGATAAGGAGGATTCCTCAGATTGGAGTCACAGCAGGCCCCAGGAACAGCCCTGCCAGGCCAGCAAGAATGAGCTCCTGCCCTCCCCACCCCCACATTCCCCACCTTGGCTCTGGCCTCTGGCCCCAGTCAGGAGGCATCAGAGAGAAGATGAACTCCTAAGGGGGAGGCTGGCGAGGTGGTGGAGACACCAGGAGACAGTCTAGAGGTCAGGCGCACAGATCCGACGTGCTTGTGGCATATCCAGGGAGAAACGCAGGCCTGGGCTAGAGACGGAGCTTATAAGCCCAGGGTGGCATTTCAAGACTTGCGGAGGGATGAGGTGGCTCAGGGAGAGAGGATGGAGCCCTGGGGGGCACCCCTGTTTAAGAGATGCTAAAGAGGAGGTGGTGGCCAAGGCCCGTGATCTCCCCTGGCCCTGGGAACCCGAATACTTTGGGACCTTAACTGACTTGTGCCCTGGGCCCGGCCCTGTCCCTCAGGAGGTGCAGACAGGTCAGGGAAAGCAAGAGAAGCCCACTCTCCACCTCAGCCATAAGAAATGATGACATCCGGCCATTTATGACAACCTGGATGGACGTTGAGGGTATTACGTTAAGTGAAATAAGTCAGAGGGAGAAAGTCAACTACCGTATGATCTCACTCCTAAGTAGAAGATAAAAACAAAAACAAACAAACACATAGCAACAGAGATTGGACTGGTGGTTACCAGAGGGGAAGGGGGCAGGGAGGAGGGCGAAAGGGGTGATTAGCCCTTTGTGTGGTGTGAGTGTGTGTGGTGATGGATTGTAATTAGTCTTTGGGTGGTAAACATGATGCAATCTACACAGAATTCGAAACATATTATGATGTACACCTGAAAGTTCTATAATGTTAGAATCCAATGTTACTGCTATAAAAATTAAAATGAAAATTAAAAAGAAAAAAGCAGTCCACTCTCCCCTGGGCAACCTGGAGGAAACCCCAGAGACCCCACGCCACAGGACTTCCTGTAGCACTGCGTCCTGCGGCGCCAGCCCCAGGCTCCGCCCCTTCCTCAGCTCCCCGCCCTCCAGATGACGGTGGGCAGGGCACAGTCCTAGGACCTCTTCTCTCTCACCCTATTTCCCAACATGGTCTCACCAGCCTTTCAATACCGTCATGTGCCAACAGCTCCCCAAATTAGATCTCCAGCCCGATCCTGTTTCCAGACTTCAGACTCCCATGTACGGTCGCCTACTGGAGAGATTTCCATCCCCCAAGCCTGCTCCTCACACTCTTCCTGAGCTCAGTAATGGCACACTCAGTCTTCCCTTGCTCAGGCCAAAAAGTGAAGTCCCCCCGACTCTCGCCTCTCACCCCCCACATCCCAGCTGTCAGCAAATCCCACAGGCGCCATCTGCAAAATGGATCTAGAACCCAACCACTTCTCACCACCCCACCACCGTCACCCAGGTTGGAGCCGCTGTCGCCTCCCTCGGAGATGGTGTGGCCTCTTACGGCTCTCCCAGCCCCTCCCCTTGCTTGGACTCACCCTACAGTCTAGTCTCAACACGGCAGCTGGAGTGATCTTTCCAAGAGATGAGCCAGATCTGATCGTTCCCTCCTCTGCCCTAAGCCTTCCATGGTCTCAAGGCCCCGGCCACCCTCTCCCTTATTCCTTCCCCTGCAGCTGACACTTTGCTGTTCCTCCAGGGTGCACAGCACGCTGCCACCACCAGCCTTCGCAATGGCTGTTCCCTTGGCCTGGCACGGTCTTCCTCCAGACAGCTGCATGGCTTGTTTCTCCCACCCATGCCTATAATGTGTCTATCAACAAGCAGAGAGAAAACAGTATTAAAAAAAAGAAGAGAAAAGGTAGTAAATTTAAAAGATATTGGTTGTAAACCCTACTAAAAAGTTTCAATTAGCTTTCCTGAGCTCTCTCCTGGGTGTAAGCCCTGCCCCAGCCCATCTCCAGGCTCCTGGTTGGGGGTTCACACTTCCCCCTAGTGGCCTTTGGAGGAAAGAGCCCCATCTTCAGCGGCTTGCTGCTGTTCTCTATGTTGTGATGAACATAGTGCCAACTTCCCTCCCACTTGTCCTGATTTGCCGGCCACGTGGTCCCAGGGGCTCCATGACAAGCTCTCTGCCCGTGCAGCGGAGAACACAGGTGTTGGAGTCAGGCCTAGTAGGAATTTCAGATCCCCAGTTGTTCACTGGGTGATCTTGGGCAAGCAACCTAACTCTCCAACCTTCGGGGTTGAACGGGGTAATGATACATGTTTCCCGGGGCCTTGAGTAGAGGAGTGAGCACAGAGCCAGGCAACACTAAGTGCTCATAGCTGTCGTCTACCCTGAGGAGAGGTTCTTGGGGAAGTGTGGGAACAAGAGGACCCTGACTTGCTCGCCCATGGTCAGGCTTGGGTGGGTGGGTGGCACAGTTTAAGCGGGGTGACTGAAAGCCCCTGCCCTTGCTGGGCAGCTTCCCAACTGCTCTGTTTCTTCCCCCCAAATGAGCTCCTCCTGAGAGACAGACAGTCCTGGGACAGCAGGCTCCAGAGGCTGGACCGTGTGGAGATGCTGCATGACTTGGGGAGACTCTCCCAACCTCCCAGGCCCTCTCTGTTTGCCCACTTACCCTCCCAATGGCTCGGGGCGCCCACGGGCAGGAACTACTCCTGCCTGACAGATGGGGAAACCAGTGTTCAGACACCGCGAGCAAACTGCCCAGGGTCAGAGAGAGCTGAGGCAGCCACCCCGGCATGCTAGTTCAGCGGGGCTCTCTGCAGCCAGGTCTCCCAGGAGGCTGGGCCTTAGGAAGAGCGACCACATGAAGCCTGGGGCCGAGGGCAGCCTGCGCCACTGCGAAGGATTCCAAGGGAATTCTGTGTAGGGAAGACAGCTCCCTTTTCCTGAGGACTCAGCCCCTCCTGGCCTCGGGCGGTTCTAGGCTGGGAAACCCAAGGCCTGGATTCCAGTCCTGGCCTGGCACTCACTGTGTGACCCAATGGAGCCTTGCCCCTCCTGGGCTGGGCCCTTTTTTTTTTTGAGGAAGATCAGCCTTGAGCTAACATCTGCCCATCCTCCTCTTTTTGCTGAGGAAGACTGGCCCTGAGCTAACATCTGTGCCCATCTTCCTCTACTTTGTATGTGGGACGCCTACCACAGCATAGCTTGACAAGTGGTGCTATGTCCACACCCGGGATCTGAACTGATGAACCCCAGGCTGCTGAAGAGGAACGTGCAAACTTAACCACTGCACCACCGAGCCGGCCCCTTTGCCTGGGCCTTTGTAGCCTGAGAGGTTGGACTGGCTTAGAGAATGCCCTGAGGACTTGTGAGCTTTAAAAGGCCATGAGAGATGGTATGGGACATTCACGCCGAGGCCACGTGGGGAGTCTGGGAGGCAGAACTTTCCCGATGGGTATAGCAGGGTGTGTGGGGGGACTGACGAGGAAGGCAGGTCTGTGACAGTGAAGGAGCCTGGCCTGGCCTGGCCCTGCCTCCCCAGTTTTGGAAGAGGAGGCACAGTGGCAGGTTCTCCCTGGAGAACCAGGTCTCCAGGCTTTCAGGCACGAAGCGAGAGGCCGGCACCACATGGGAAGGACTCCCCCAAACCTAAATCTCAGGACCTGCTGTTTGAGATCTGTACCTCCCCCATGAGACCGACATTCCTTCTTCCCCAGCCCTGGTCCGCTCTCTGGCCTGGCTGGGACAGGATCCAGAGCTGCTCCACACAGACCCTGCCGTCAGCACGGCTGCTTTCATCTCCACAGTCCTGCACACAAGCCCCCTGCACGCCAGGCGGGCACCACCGGTGAAAGGAGCCAGCCCTCCAGACGAGCCAGAGGGGATTCCAGAGATAAGCACTTGGTCTCTGGAAGGCTCTGGCCTCATAAAGAAGCTCCTGCTGAAGAAGAGCGTGGGGCCAGAGGGGGAGGGAAAATACCACCTGATTCTCAGGGAGCAATAGCGTGGGGTCCTGGTGCCCACAGGCTCCCACCACGTGGGTGTGGACGGGTGGGAGCGTCTCTCCCTTTAGTCCAAGCTCATGGAAAGTCTTGTCTAAGGCCACTGCTCAGTGCAGAATCCGCCGAGCCCGAGCAGCAGCTTCCCCTTGCTGGGGGGCTGTGGTCCCTCCGGTGATGGAGGAGGGCTGGCCCCTGCCGACCCATGGCACCCTCTCCTACCTCCCGGGTCTCCTGAATCTCTCCCCTCTTCACAGCACCAGCTCCCATCACCTCATCCTCTCACTTGGATCACTCCTGCAACCCTTGGCCGGGCCTCTTGCCTCAAAGTTAGCCCCCCGTCCCTTCTACACACTCGGCCTGAGAGACTGCTCTAGAACAGCGGGGCAAACCAAGGGTCCATGGCCGAGGCCAGCCTGCTGCCTGTTTTTGTAAACCCACGAGCTAAGAATGGTTTCTATATTTTTAAGTATTTGGGAAAAAATAAAAATAGTTAGTGACGTACAAATTACAAGAAATTCTGGTTTCAGCATCTATAAAAGAAAGTGTTATCAGAACAGTCGTGCTCACTTGCTTACGCATTGCCCGTGGCTGCCTTCACACCACAACACAGAGCTGGGTAGCTGCGACAGGAACTCGAAGGCTCATGAAGCCTAAAACATGTCCTGGCCGGCCCTTTACAGAAAACACAACTCCTGCTCTGGATCGTAAACCAGAGGCGCCGCTCGCTGCTTAGGACCCTTCAGTGACTCTTTGTGGCTCTCCACAGCTGACCCCTGTCCACCTCCAGCCTCATCACTGGTCCCTCCAATTGTCTGCCCACTCTGGACAACTAACCCTTCCTCGAACCTGCCACGAACCACACCCCAGGGCTCGTCCCACACCATCTGCCGTCACTTGGCTGCCTCCCTCCTTCTCCAAATGGCGGTCTGCCACCTCAAGACTCAGCTCAGATGCTTCCTCCTGCTTCCCTCCCCCAACCACGGTGGCCAACTCCTACCACAACGTCACAGAAAACGCCTCTGACGGCTCCTCAGCTTTTAATAACAGACTAATGACCTACTTGGGCCAGACCAACCAATTCCATTACAAATATTTGCTCAGGTGTGCGTCCCTCCCTGGACTACGAACGATAAAAGAACAGGTCACTCTGCCGCGCACATGCTCGTGCGGGCTGGCGCGGGACAGGTGGGCGGGCACGCACCAGCAGAGGCGTGGGCAGCGCTCTAGCAATGTGGGGGAAGAAGACATTTACGTATTTTCCACGTCTCAAGTATCATTTTTATAAAGTTTCAGCACCCAGGATCAGGCCCCTCCACGTGCGTTCTCATTTAGTCCTCACCACGACTCTGGTGAGGAACGTGACACCTCCATTCCACCAGGCAGCAAGCTGGGTGGCAGAGCTGGGATCTGAGATCAGACATCCCACCTCCTGCTGCTCCTGAGATGCTCTCAGGGTACAGCTCACCCACTGAGCTCACCGCCTCAAAGACGTAACGGATGCTCATGGGCTGCCCGCTGTGTCTGGGGCCGCTGACCCTTGCTGAAAGGGCCCAGACAAAGGTGGTTTTGCATTCTGTCTCTTCCCTCCGGTTGCCTCTTCTCCCTGCTGTACCCGATGCCTTTCAAGGCAGATTGTCTAGGTCAGGACCAAACGGCTGCCCTGCTCTTCCTATGAATGTTAAGTGCTGGTTTTGTGACGTCACTTCTCAAGTCTCCTTCTGTTGCTCTGGGCTTGTGGCTTGTTCTGGAGCAGCGGCAGCTGCTGGCAGTCTGGCCCCCGTGCTGGAGATGCCAATGCAAAGAGGGCCAACTCATGTAACTGTCGCTGCACCTGCCTTGAAGGAGCCTGTGGGATGCTCCCAGCAGGCTGCTGAGATAAGCCATGACTGTCCACCTTTTTTGGGAACATTCAAACAGAAGTCCAGAGCTCAGAGACAGGGAGAGCCAACACGGCTGCTGCAGGCCTGGGAGAGAGCAACAGAGGAAGGGCAAGTCTACCTGAGACCCTCTCCAACACAGAGGAGTTAGGGCTACCCTGCTCAGCACACAGAGGCCACCGTGTGACCCTGTGTAGGAGGTGCAGCTGCCTTACGTCCTCCACCATCATGGTGGACAGCTCATGTCTGTGACCAGACAGGCTCAGTGATGTGGTATGAGGCAGCCCCCGGACTCTGGAAAACAGAACTCTGTAAAGCAACCTGGCCCCTCTCCTAGGTTAGAACTGATGGTACTGAGAACCACTAAAACAGTTCAGCTAGACAAACCTGTGAGAGGTTTTGGCCACAGACTCAGACGAGACAGCCGGGTCTAACACAACCTGGGTGCTTCGGGATATAGTGTGCCAATTCAGTGTTTGCTTTAAGGACTGAGAAGTTCGCTTGTGTCTTTCTAAAGACCGCGATGAATCTGGATGAAGGCGGCGAGGTGCACCAGGCGTTGCAGGCATTTTCAGGAGGAGGATGCATGACTGGGACAACTGGGCTCTAAGTGCCATTTTCAGGCTAAAATTCTGGTCTGTCCAGATCAAGCCCAAGGTTGCCCCAACCCTCCGAGCAATCAGTGATGACGTGAGAAGCCTCTGCAAAAACATGATGGCATCGCCAGTGACTGTCCAGTCAGACATCTGGCCACACGGAAATACTTTATACAGAGGGAACAGAGGAGCAGGGGACTCCGACACACTCAGGCTCTGGACGTATTTGTCTGAGACAGGAGGCAAGGCTGTCAGTCTCCCAGGCAGCTGGAACGAGCATGCCTTATCTGCCAGCAGGCGAGTCTGCCCCACACCTCATTACTCTTTCATGTGAGGGGATCCTGATCCTCTTAGTCCTGGACATCAAAGTAGTCAATTACTGGCTCCTTGGCTATTTTCTGTAAATTACTGCTCCCAGGATTCCTGCAAAGCAAACAAAGAATGATCAGTATTTTCTTGTTTGGGGGAACAGACGCAGGTCTCCAGAATGTTCAGGATCAGCCGCTTCACATGTTGTGAAGCTCTGATAAGACAGCGGGGCCCGCCTGTGCTGGGAGCCGCGGAATCTGGTGATGGGCACACAAGGGTTCACTATATTAATACTGTTCTCTTTCCTCTAAAAAGTTTCACAATAAAGGTTTGTACAAAAATAAAGCAAGCAAAGGAAAAAAAGACAGCACGGCATAAACAGGCCAAAGACGCCACGTGGTTAGGTACAGGTGGACTGGACGTGGCTGTGGAATTGCCCTTACGTTTCCAAAACACTGCCCACGTGGGTTCACAGCTGTGCTGACCAGATCCAGGCTGCCTGCTTCCCAGGGGTGGAGTGGGCCTGGTCCTGGGGAGCTACGTGGCCCCAGGTACTCCTGGCTGAGGCTGTGCCCAATGGGCAACACCCAGCTGTCTTGTCTAGTCCTAGGAGAAGACTGATTGCTGTGACCCTCATGGTGATCTTGTAAACTGTCCTACCCACCCTCCCAGAGGTTTTGTGTAGGACATACTGCTTGGGCTTCTGTGCAGAAGGCCAGAACAGGAGGAGGGACCCCTCTGGGTCCCAGAGCAACTTTCAGCAACACTGCCTCGGTCACGGTAGGGTGGCTGGTTCTCTCCCGGCAGGGAGAGGACGGGAAGGAGGGAAGGCGCTCCTGCCCTGCTTCTGTCTGGGAAAACACCTGGCAGACGTGCTGCCTGCCAACGCGGTTTCCTGTTCTCTTTAAATCATGAATACGTGTTTTTGTTGTAAAAATGAAGTCAAACTGCACAGAAGTAGACAGAACAAAACACCAAAGTCCCCCCTTTCACTGCCAAGTCCCCCCATCTCACTTCCATCTCCAGAGTCACTGCTGTGAACCACGTGATGTTCCTAAGTCATCTGGTGGGACAAACTGAATCCACTTCCCAGTGTCACCATCTACACTGCGGGACTTACGTCCAGTGACCTCTTCCTGGAGGGAAATGGGCATTACAAACACCACATCCCAGTCCAATCGTACATATTTGAACACAGGACCCCAAGGACAGGCCGGAGGAGGCCGCCAGCGGCTGGTGCAACCCAGGACAGTTCCACCCCTGCTGGCTTCTCTGAACAGACAGGGCCTTCTGGAAGCAGCTTAAGAATTCTTACTTGTCTGTCTGCTGTCTGTGGTGAGGAATCGGTGGTGGAGGCCGGGCCTGCACTTCCCTTTCAAGTACACCTGTCAGCGTGGTAGCAGGACAAATGGACTTCCCTCTGATAAAAGACAGAACACAAAGTATTGAAAAGCGAGAACAGTCTGTGGAGACTGGCAGACAGCAGGAAATCCAGTCCGTGACACTGGGATATCCCTGATACGACCAGTCTCCTCAGGCACCGTCACCCCCATGTCACCCTTGCCCCTTCCACCCACCTCTGCTGGGCCTGTGACCTGCTTCCTCTCACCTCAGCTTGAGCTTCCTTCATTGGGAAGTTCTTCTACCCCCTCAGGTTCTGAGAGTGACCCTAGGTCCTCCCTGTCCTCTCCTGTCTCACATCACTGCCTCAGTTTCCTCTGATGGCAAACAGTGTTTACAGGGCATGCCTTGAGTACAGTCCAGCATCCTTTCTGTTTCCTTCAGGCCAGGAGGTCAAAAGGGGAAAGGGGCAGATGTGATGGGCAGGCAGCCACCCCAGGCCCCTGGGGTCTGTTCCCTCTGCCTGACATGCTGCCCCCAGTGACAGCCGTGGGTCTGGGCAGACGTGAGGCTGGCATATTTCAGGGCTGCCTGCGCTGTGGCCTGGGGCCTGGCCTTTGCTCCCTGGGCCAGACTTTAGGTCACCTCAGAATGGTTGTCCCAGAAGCAGACCTTCCATCTATTGGTCCAGGAGAGGAAGAAAGGAAAGCAAATGCCGACAGACTCTGCTTCCCAGGTCCAGGGCCCCCAGCAGGTCCTCCTGCGAGGGCAGGATCAGCCCACCTGACTGCCGTGACCACGACGTTGCGCTTCGGCTCACTGTCGTAGCTCACGCTCTCCAGGCCATACACTTGGGCCAGGTCGTGGATGATTCGGCGGTGGTCTCTGTTCATGGGAGGGAAGGAGTGGCTCTTCTTACTATTCTTCCCCTGTGTTGAGGGAAAAGACGACCAATTGATAAAATCATCCTGAAAACAGAATATGCTTACAAAGGTCCTTCTAGCCTCACCAGAACAGCCGGGGTCAACCAAGTTGGGGCTGAGTCTTGGAGGCCCACAGCCACAGCATCTCACTGACCGCCAATCAAGCTGCGGGGTTTGGGAGGACGAGGGCTGACATACTTCCTTCACCCACTCTGGCCACACGGGAGCAGTTGGCCATGTTAGGGACAAGGGGTAAGTGAGCTGAGACTCACATGGGTGCTGTGACGGTTCCTCCTCAGGGCCCGTAGCCAGCGAGTGAGTGACACTCCCAAGAAATGACTAAATAGACCGAAGACTTACAAAATACGGAAATCTCACTTCCTATAAAAGTGCATTCTACACTAATAATCATGAGTGTGCAGATAGAGACACACAGCAGAGAAAAAGGTTTGCTCAGGTTTCCTAATTCGGAGAGGAACAATGATCCCATTTTGTCCTTCGAGTTAGTATCCTGCTGGGAAGTGGGAACAGAAAGGAGGAAGGGAGGAGGGGCAGGGGCTAAGAGAAATGCTGGGAAGGAAACTCGCCATCAGACATGGAGCTGAAGCGGCCGTCCCATCCTGACCCATGGCCCCCACGAATGAAGACGGAGCCACCGTGGGGCCGGCTACTCTGACCACAAGACTTTCTTGCTCAAAGCTACCTCCAGGACAGGGGAGTCACTCTCCTGAGACCCTTGAAGGGTCTTCACACCACACTGCTCTTCAGCTCTAGGCATCCAACTTCTTTTGTGGACCCAATGTGTCTTTACTGCCTTCAGGGAAATGAACCCGTGTGTCCTACCACATAACAGCCTGTCAGAGATCTGAGGGCCCAGCGTGTCTTCCCAAGCATCCCATACAGCCAGCAACTCTCACTGCGGGACCCCCTCATCCAGTTTCTTCACCTATTCCAGGCACTGAGCTCGGATCTTTTGACATTCTATTTGACTGCACATGTCTCTTCTGGACCAGGACAGGGCTTCCCTGGATGTTATAATGGCTGGGCTTTTGGGGAAGATAAGGATCCTCAAGGAAGTTGTGGCTTTTCCCCACAACTACTCTACACTGACAGTGTTTCTGGGACTCGAGTTTCTATCAAGCTGGCCTTAGAGACACATCCAGTTGTATGTTTTGACTTTAACCTTGTTCACGGCCTCCACAAGCGCTTCCATTTCCTTCTCAACGTCGCTGACAAACTTTAAGTCCTTCCTGAAACGAGAAATCACCACAGTTAATTCATCTGTTCCTGCTCTTCTGAGAATCCCTTCCACTCGCCCTCTCTGCCTGCAAAGTGCAGACAATGGACAACGTGGGCAGAAGAACTACAGAAGTCAGGAACTGCCAGACAACAGAAGGTCGACTGCAATCAAAGGGAAAGGGAAAGGGAAAACAAATACGAGAAAGGAGAGGACGGAAGGAGAAACAGCCACTGGAGGGCCAGGGGACAGAATAGGAGCTGTTTCTGCCCAAGTGAGGACCCACGGGGGGCCCAAACTTCTACCACAGGGAACACACAACACCTCATATTCAGTTCCTCAAGGGCACAGTTCTGAGAAACCAAGAGAAGGATTTTTATTAAACGTCATATAATCTCTTATAATAGATATATAACCTTCAACTGACTCAGTCACAGAGGAGTACATACTAGTGACTACATCCTAAAAGACCAAACACTCTTGTAGGCCACAATTAAGAAAGCAGGTAACAAGCAACATACCTGGCATCTTCTTTCAAACTGTCACTGAATTTTGACCCTGAAGAACGTACATTGAAAGGATCAGAATCTTCGCTGATATGAAACGCCTCTGCTAACCGTCTGAAAGGAAGAGAGAAGCATGTAAATAAAAGGAAAGGAGCGGGGCAAACTTCTTGTAGTAAGAGAGTTCCCGCCACATCCTCAGTTCTCTAGACGTTAATGATCTTATTTCAGGAAGCCTGATTATATCCTGGGACAAGATATGGTACTGTCTTCATGGAAGAAAATAAACACGATGCTCTATGTGGGTCTGAGTGCACCACAGGCTGACGCTGGGCCCTGGGTTATGTGGTGGAGAGGAGGCTGGGGGTTGAGAGCTCTGGGAACGGTCAACAGGGATGGCATTCTCTGAGGTTTCACCGAAACATCAGATACACAAAGTAGACACATAACTATTAAAATTAATATCACCTCACAGAAAGTCTGGAATACAAAGGAAAGAATTCCATTAACAACAGAAACACTGCATTTTAATACATTTCCTTTCAGATTTTTTTCCCTTTAAGTATTTGCAGTCGGTGTATGTAAAATTTTACATCTTTTTTCCCCACATCATTATATGATAGGCATTTCTCATACTACTATTTGGTTTTCATACTTACTCTTTTAATAGCTGCATAATCTTCTAATTATGTATATCCTACAATTTACTTAAACATTCCCCATTTAGATTTCTGTCACAGTTCCCCAGTTTCTCAACTTTAAAAGTCACACAATTAATATCTCTGAGCAAAAAGCTTTTAAGATTATTTCTTGGGAAAATGTTTCCAGGTGTGGGATTACCAAGTTAAATGGGATGGACACCAGACCCTTTGGTCACTGCAGTCTGAGTGGTCTCCACGACCCCTTGGCTGTGTTCTGACCTGTGGCATCTCATCGACACCCAGCTATGCCTTTTTTCTTTAAAGACAGGTAAAATTCAGCTTAGCTCTTAGTACAATTTCCACTTACACAGACAGGGGTCTCTTGCAAGTTTAATGCCCATAAGAATCTGGTTTAAGCTCAATTTTCTTTTTCTTTCTTTTTTTTTTTTAAGATTTTATTTTTTTCCTTTTTCTCCCCAAAGTCCCCCGGTTCATAGTTGTATATTCTTTGTTGTGGGTCCTTCTAGTTGTGGCATGTGGGACGCTGCCTCAGCGTGGTCTGATGAGCAGTGCCACGTCCGCGCCCAGGATTCGAACCAATGAAACACTGGGCCGCCTGCAGCTGAGCGCGCGAACTCAACCACTTGGCCACGGGGCCAGCCCCTAAGCTCAATTTTCAAAATTTCAAGAGAATTCCTAGGGGGAGATCTTCCAATTTTCTGATTCGTCAGCCACTCACTCAAATTTAAACACCAATAAAACACGTCTGTGGGCTGCAGTTGGCCTGCCAGCGCCTCATCTCTGCAACGGAGTATACATTTGCAACCTTAGGTGGTGGTTTCCTTTTTAACTTTGCTTTTCTTTTTTTTCTTAGGTCAGTGGGTATTTCAGAAGGAATCTCCATACAGTGCGGGTCATTACATCATCACTGTAAGATTGAGGAGAAATTCAAAAGGCTTTCAAAACAGAGAGCCAGCTCTAATCAATACGAATATTTCTGAGCACCTACTAATGTGCCAGGCTCGAGCGAGAGCTTTATATGCACCATCCTTAGTTTTAATCTATTAATCCTCACAATAACTCTGGGAGGCAGATACTATTATTGTCACCATTTCCACAGATTTTTAAGACAATTCAAGCTTAGAGCGAATGTGTGACTTGCCCAAGGTCACACAGCTAAGTGATCTGTGAGGCTGGGACTCAATCCAGGCAGGCTGAGTGGGGAGCCCTGGCTCTGACCTCTATGACGCTGCCTCTCGATCACACGGAGGTGCAGCTCCACCTCTGGAGGCCTTGTGCGATCTCGCTACAGCATTTCTGAACACTCAGGACTCCTGGTTCACATTCTGCAGCTGAGAACACTGAGATGAACGGTTCTTAAAGGGCGAGTTTCCAGCAGCAGTTATTACAAAGTTACCCTAAGGTCAAACCCAGGGAAATTCGGGCAGTGTCATTAGTCACCACATCACCTTCTACACATTCAGCTGCTGAAAGAGGTCCTGGTATCAAGTGTGCAAAGTCAAACTTGAAGGGACAACAGGACTATACTTAGTCTGCATTTGTCTGTTTCTGTTTGACTTTTTACCTTGAAACATTTTCAAAGAAAGACAAGTTAAAAGAATATTACAATGAATTCCTATATGCCCTTCACTTAAATTCTACAATCATTAACATTTTTACAGGGCTATACCTTTTAATCAGTCTTTGTTGGAACCAGAAAGCTTGCCAGTCATTGAATAAATGTCCCTTAATTTGATGAAGAGTATCCTCAAATAGCTCACAGGAAACATCATAGTTAGTGGTGAAATATTTAAAGCTTTCCGACAAGTCAGGAATATCACCACCTTCTATTCAACACTGTACTGGAGGCCCTAGCCAGTGCAATAAGGCAAGAAAAAGAAAAAAGTTAAGAATTGGAAAGAAAGAAAGCTACTATTATTAAAAGAGGACATGACTGTGTACATGCAAAATCCAAAAGAAGCTACAGATAAACTATCAGAAATAAGTGAATTTAGCAAGGTTGTGAATATAAGTCAACACACATGAATTGTATTTCTATATACCAGCAACAAGCAATTAAAAAATTAAATTTTAAAAGTGATACAAGAATAAAATATCATTTATAATAGCATCAAAAAACATCAAAGAACAAGGAGCAAGTCTACCAAAAGATGTACAAAATCAATGCACAGAAAAGGATAAAATATCATTGAGAGAAATCAAAGAAGACATGAGTAAATGGAAGGATGCACCTTGCTTAAGGATTAGAACACTCAATGTTACAAAGATGTCAAAAATCTCCCCACATTGATCCATAAATTAAATACCAGCTCAATCAAAATCCCAGTAGGTTTTCTGGGTAGATATTGATAAGCTAATTCTAAAACTTAGATGGAAATGCAAACAGCCAAGGACAGCCAAGACGATCCTGAAGAACCAGGTTTGAAGAGATACACTACCAGACATTAAGACTGGTTATACAGGTACAATAATTAAGACAGTGTGATACTAGTACAATAGGATACAGCTAGAAATAGACCCACACATAATATGAATAGTTGACTTAAGACAAAGGTGGTACTGCGGAGCACTGGGAAAAGGACATCTTGATAAACAGTACTGGTCAAATGAATATTCACATGGAAAAAAACTGAATCACGAACCCTCCTTATACCCTGCTCAAAAAAATCAGTCCAGGTCAACTGTAGATCTAAACGTAAAATAAAACAGCTCCCAGACAATAACACAGAAAACCATCATGACCTCAGGATAGACTAAATATTTCTTAAATACGGCAAAGAAAGTACTACTCACTAAGGAAAAGACTGATAAACTCAACTACGTTAGAATTAGAAACATCTGTTTATCAAAAAGACACCATTAAGAGTGAAAAGTGAAGGGGGCTGGCCCCGTGGCCGAGTGGTTAAGTTCACGCGCTCCACTGCAGGCGGCCCAGTGTTTCGTTGGTTCAAATCCTGGGCGCGGACATGGCACTGCTCATCAAACCACGCTGAGGCAGCGTCCCACATGCCACAACTAGAAGGACCACAATGAAGAATATACAACTATGTACCAGGGGGCTTTGGGGAGAAAAAGGAAAAATAAAATCTTAAAAAAAACCAAAACTAATCTAAAGTGCTAGAAGTCAGGAGAGAGAGAGATCTTTGTGGAGTACAAGAGAGGGTTCTGGTAATTTTCTGTTTCTTGACCTGGGTGCTGATTACACCACTGTATTTACTCTGTGATGACTCACTGATCTGTACACTTCTCATCTTCTATACGTATGTTATACTTCAACATAAAAGTTCATTAAAGAAAATTTTAAGCCTCTTATGCCCACTGGAATCAGGAAGTCTACAGGTCACTGAATAAGTACACTGTGGCAAGTGATGTTTACACCACGCCCAGAATCACACATGCTCACGTTTCAGAAATATGCTGAAATCACTTAAGTGGCTAATCCTTAAACCCTTCAATTCTTGACGATCGAATTTCTCTTGCTCTCCAATAGCAACAAAAGACTCAGAGCAGGTGTTGAGTGAATGCTTGAAGGGTGGCTCCCTCCCACGAATTTCACAGAGCCCAGAGACAAGTAGATAAACAGCAGCTGAAACTACTTACTTCTTCCTTTCCAAGGCTGAACACTCCTCATCGCACTCCAGCCTTGAGAAGCAAATGAAAAAAATAAGGTCAGGGCACAGGTTTCACAGCTCCTATCCAGTAATAACTTCTCAGATGGTCAACCTGGAAACAGAGCAGATGCTGGCCCAAGGATGGCTGGATGAGGTCCCTCTCAAGGACAGGGGGGCAGGCCTCTGGGCATGCAAGTTCAGAAGTCCTCAGAAGCGCCTCAGTGTCCCGTGGCTGCTCAGCCCCCAAAATGCTCCCAGCGCCCCTCTGACTGCCCCACCCCCTCTTGACACAGTCACCACCCTGGTTCTCTTTCTCACGAGGGCTGGGCTGGACACATCTAGGTCCCGGCTTTCTCTGGCCACTGTTTGGAGTGAGGCCTGGAAGTCTCCTTTGGTCTCAGCTATCACCTGAGCAGGAGTCGCTGGACTGGAGTGGGTGTGGTCTCAACATCAAATGTCTATTGAACACCTACTGGGTGTGCAAGGCTTTGCTGTGCGGGACTGAGATAAATAAATGGTTGCTGACCTCTGGAAATTAAGGAAGGCATGGCCACACATTTAAAATCTACCTGGCTTGGTGAATTTCCTTCTTCGTAATTAACTTGCCGATCTCCACTGAGTCTCCAAGCTGCATGTCTGTTATTTTAGAGGCCATGGAAATAGCAGCTATTCTGAAGTATAAAAAAGGAGGGGAAGAAAAGGCGATGCAGTTTCACAAGAACTTCCCCATCCTAGGCATGCAGAGGATTTCTTTCAGGTGAATCTACCACTCGACAATTTGTGCGACCTTGGAAGCCTGGCTATTATGAACTACTCATACATTTGTGTCTTATCTCAATTAGAGGCTAAGCGGCTCCAGAGGAAGTAATGAGGTAATTCACTCCTCAGTACCCCTTCTCAAGCATCCAGGCCAACGCATGGCCCTCGGTGGGTATCCAAACACAGCCACTCCAGCGTCTGCATACTCCTAAAACCCTACCTCCATGGTACATCTCTGCAGCTAACCAGAGATACACATGGCCATCCACCCCACACACCTCCACCTCTGCACTCAGATTCTGTGACCAAACAAGTCCAAAGATTTCAGGAGGCTGGAAAGACACCTCACAGGTATTCAGAAACCCCCACCCAGGGGAGGAGCACAGGAGTTGGTCCCAAAAGCATTGGCATGGTAAAGCAATTCACACAACTTCAGGACATCTTCCCTTCTGATCTCATGATGTAATAAGACCAAAAGGGAGAGAGGAAGGAGGAGGAAGAGAAATAAAAAGGTTACTTTAGAAATTAAAGTCAGGGAAGGAAAGGTACATACAGCAATACTTTGAACTAGAAAAACTAGATTCAAGAAAATTTATTTAAAAAACTTTCCAACCTTTACCAAAGTTGTAAGGATCCTACAGTAAACACACGAATCCTGGATCCACCAATTGCTAACATCAAGTAGCACTAACCTTTGATAAGTACTGGATGCTTCACAGCAAATCATCATCTCTTTCCTTCGTCCACATTCGCACTGCAGCTCTACCTGAAACGAGATGAATGGGGAGCGACTTTTAGCACAGGGAAACCATGTGAACAGGCAGGTTTCACTTCTAAAGCCTCTCTCAGATCAAACCACAGCAGAGAACAGGCAGTGAGTGGACACCCTCCAGGACAGAGGAAGCTAACCGCACACGCACACTGACAACGCTGTAGTTGACATCCTTGGAGGGAAGTGTCCAGTCTACAGTGCCCCTTTCTGTCCTCAATCCCGCCCCAAGGGGCAGGCCTAATGAAACTTCCACCACTGAACTGGAGATGGACACGTGACCCAGGACCAGCCAAGGCCTAATCAACTCCACCTCGCCCTCTGCTTCTACCTCCTCTGGGGGGCCTAGCTCAATCCCTTGGACCAGGTTAAGTCCCCACTCACATGCTCTCATAGCACCCTCTATGTGGGTGTACCCGCTCTTCACGACACTTACCACGGCCATAACTGATTAACTGAGTAATTAGTAAGTGAGTATCTGCCCCACTTAACTGAAGGGACCGTGTGCCTCCCGTTTGCTGGCGTAGCCCCAACACCTAGTGCAACACCTTGCACAAAACAGACACTATTATATTCGTTGAATAAATGGAGTGGGCAGAATCTCTCTTGAGAATCTGATCTACGGGAGACAGGGACCGTGGTCACCTTCTGCACTAAAAGGCCATGTCGAGCTGGGCAGACAGCAATCTGTACAATTTACTCCAGCTTTCTCTTGCTAACTTAACCTGCAGTTGCTGGCAACCAAGGACCCTGATTAGGATGTGTGCCCAGGGCCGCCGCAGGCAGTTCTGCACTCACTAGCGGCCCCAGAACCACAGCCAATGCCCCACCTGGAGCCAGGAATACGCACCTCAGCTTTACAAGCAGTCACGGGGCAGGGTAAGCTGGGGTGGCAGGGCGCCATACAGGGGTGGCCACAGTCAGCTCTGGGGGTGCTGCAGGGCTGTTTGCAGGCCTCATCCACAAGACACTCTCCTTTGTGACAGAGTCTCTGACACTTGTGCATCCCACACGGTAGTGTGGCACTGCAGGGTAATCCGCAAGAGATATCAACCAGGTGACAGGGGATGTTGCTTCGTAACTAGGAGAGACAGAAGTAGCCAGATTCACATCTCCGTGTGGGATTTAGGGTGAGTCTTAATTTCCTATTTAAAAACTTCTCAACTTTCATGGGGCTGGCGCAGTGGTGTAGTAGTTAAGTTCACACGTTCTGCTTTGGAGGCCTGGGATTCGCTAGTTTGGATCCTGGGTGCAGACCTACATACTGCTGCTCAAGCCATGCTGTGACTGGCTTCCCACATATAAAATACAGGAAGATGGGCACGGATGTTAGCTCAGGGCCAATCTTCCTCAGCAAAAAAGAGGAGGATTGATGGCAGATGTTAGCTCAGGGCTAATCTTCCTCAAAAAAAAAAAACAAAAAAAAACACTCCTCAGGGGCCAGCCCCATGGCCAAGTAGCTAAGTTCATGCACTCCACTCCGGCGGCCCAGGGTTTCACTGCTTCACATCCTGGGCACAGACATGGTACCGCTCATCAGGCTATGCTGAGGTGGCATCCCACATGCCACAACTGGAAGGACCCACAACTAAAAATACAGAGCTATGTACTTGGGGGCTTTGGGGAGAAAAAGGAAAAAAAAAAAAAACTTTAAAAAAAAGAAAGACAAAAAAAACCCCCTCAACTTTCAAAAAGTTCTTTTGTAAAAAGTTCTTTTTATCTGAAAAAAATTAGGCTGATTTTCAAAGTCTGAAAGGTTAGTTTGAAAAGAAAAACAAATCTGAACCTTATTTAATAACGCTTGTTCTGATCTAAAAGGATTTGTGTTAGCAGCCAAGTTTGACCTGAGACCTCAAACTTCCCAAGGTGGGGAAGGAGCATGTGAAACTCAATCACGAGGAGAATGTGAAAATGCGGTGGCCAGCTGGGAGGAGCAGCCGACTTTCTGCCTCCTTTGCAAACAGCTGGGGCACTGAGTCAACAGACAAACCCTGAGGGCGGAGGGCACCCTCAGCCCACGGTTTCAAGGCTGCTAGTGGGGCTGTTTTATGTAATTAAATACTCAACTCTCCTGGCAGGTCCCAACTCCGCACGGTCTCCACAGCTTTAGGCAGCTCTGTCATTTAAAAAATTAAGAAGCAATAGCCCATTGAACCCCAAACTCATTTTTTCCTTGAGAAATCACCTCCTTCCAGGATTTCTCACTTCAGGAAAAAAATGCTGGAATCTTATTCCTGTAGGACCAAAGGTTACTTATATACTCACATTTTCAAATTCTTTCAAGAACCCTCAAAATGAGGAATATACTTCGACGCTAGTGACACAGAACTTCTACTCTTGGAGAGGCCTCCAAAGTCTAGGATGTACATGCGTCTAATTGCTTTGGCATCAGTATTTTGGTAGAAAGCAGTTCCCAATCATTGAACACTTACTTACTCTACCACCAGGACGCTGGCGGTAATTTCTGCACAAGCAGTGCCCTCTGTTGCCCCCCCATCACTTGCCTATCTTCTCATCATCCTTTAGGATGTTACTTCCTCTGGAAACGCCTTCCCTCCCTGGGTAGGGGTCCCTTCTATCCCTCAGTCCTCTGCGCCTCCCACATTACTGCCTTTACAATCGCCTATTTATACGTCGGCCTCCTGCCTCACAGGGAAGGCTCCACAGGAGAGAGGCCACACTTGTCGCTTGTGAATCACCCAACCTAGCCGGTTACCAGCACATAGTAGGTATGCAAGAAATGTTTGTTGACTAAGTCTGAATAAGCCATCAACACAAAGATGACACACCCATGTCTCAGAATGGCTGCTCTCAGAGGAAGTGAGATTTATAGAGGAAGAGTAAGTAGTAAGGACTGTAACTTGAGAAGCACTCACAGGAAATAAGTGGAGAAAAATATGCCTGTCAAGATAAGAATGCTGAAAGCATGTTGCCACAGATGTCAAGAGTTTCAAGAAATGTTGGGCAACATGTTATGAAGCCAAAAGAACCGGTTACAAAACAGTATAATCTTTAGAGGACGGGAAGGTGTGTATCACACATGCCCAGCAGTCTACAGACCAGAATGTTGACAGCATTTTTTTCTGAGTAGCTGAACTGTATTTTAATTGTCTACAACAAATGTGCATATTTTATTTTATTTATTTATTTTTTTTTAAAGATTTTTATTATTTCCTTTTTCTCCCCAAAGCCCCCCGGTACATAGTTGTATATTCTTCGTTGTGGGTCCTAGTTGTGGCATGTGGGACGCTGCCTCAGCGTGGTCTGATGAGCAGTGCCATGTCTGCGCGCAGGATTCGAACCAATGAAACACTGGGCCGCCTGCAGCGGAGCACGCGAACTTAACCACTCGGCCACGGGGCCAGCCCAAATGTGCATATTTTAAAACAAAAAAGTTTTTAAGTGTTTCAAAGGGTCTACAGTCAACAGTCCAAATATAGCTCAGAGGCTAAGAATGAGGGTGAAAGTCTTCACGGAAGTGGCAATGCGGAGGCGTGGGTGAGCCCGGAGGAAAGCGTTTTGGCCCAGCAGTCAGGACAGGAAGCTGCATAGGGCACAGAGAGGGCAGCGGCAGTTGCTGGAGAGCCCACCTCTGTTCTTGGGATGCCCTCACTGTGACACCTCTGCCCAGGCCAGCAGCCTCTCCCCATGCTGGTTAACCCGGAAAAGTTTGCTCTGAACACAGCCCACGTTCTCAAGGCCAACTGGCTGAGCTTAACTTGACTGTAGCCAGATTAAAAATGATAGCAGAAGAGACTTAAAATGCTACCTATTGTATGTTTCCGTGTATGTGAAATTCTGGAAAAGGCAAAACCATTGGTACAGACAACATATCATTGGTTGCCGGGGTCTGGAGGTCGGGGGAGGAACTATAGAGGGGCACGGAGGAGTGGGTGTGGGGAATGAATGTTCTCCATCTTGACCGTGGTGGTGCGTACACTACTCTATCAATGCTTTTGCCAGAATTCGTAGACCTGTACACTGAAAAGAGTAAATTTTATTCTATGTAAACTATACCTTAATGGAAAAAAAAAGAAAAAAAGTGGCAATAGCAGACCTCTGCTTCTTGGCGTATACCTGCCTTGAGAAACAATGAGACCAACAACTCAAAGTAGCTCAGCCATGAGTCTCGGGCTGGAACTAGGAACCCCGAGAGACTTACCTCGTGTCTGCCCATGCACCACTTCTGAGTCAGGAAGGTACAAGGGGGGCACTTCTCCTCACTGTGACAGGAATGATACACTGAAGGGAGAGAAAGGCGAAACTGGGAACACGCTTAAATAAAGCCACACAAACTACCAAACATATTATAACGCATATGACATGGGACTTTTACATTTAGGAGCTGGGAATACTTTTTAAAATGATCACAAGAGAGTAAAAAGTAGCTGGTTTTATACCAAAGTACCGAAGGGTGAGCATGAGTGAGAAAGAGAAACCGTGTGAGCGGACAGACACGCCAACGCAGCAGAGAGAGCGAGGCAGCTTTCTGCTCTCCTCAGCCATCCTTCGGCCCTTCCTGACACAGCAGCCACTCACTTCTGCTCAGACGTCGTTGCTACTCATTCCACCTGACATGCTTCCCCTGAGTCCTTTCACTTTCCTTACTGCCTGTAAGAGGCAGCGCATCCAAACTCATCTCCTAGAACGAAGCCTTCCCTCTCTGGCCATAGCCTGCCCTGAGCTCTCCTCCACTCCCTGAGGTCTCAGTTCTCATGCAGATGCCTTGCCACCACGCTATGTGGCCCATCTTCATGTAACGGTTGGTGGTGTCATGTGCACTTAACTACCATCCTCTTTCTCTCAGAGACAACATAAAAACTTCAAGGTCATGAGCAATTTCTTCTTCCTCTGATCCTTCCTGTGTCTGACGCCATGCTGGATATACAACTAACATTCAAGAAAAGTTAAATGAATGCTGAACAAAAGCAGGCTAAAACAATACAGCTCACAAATGGCTATGTTCTTACTCTGGACATTAACCCCAGGATTGGACTTCATCTGTACCCTCTGCAGGTGAGCGTGAAGGAGGGAGGGGTGAGCACTGGCTTGGGCATTTACCTCATGCTGATGCAAACACCACAGAAGGGGCTTGCAAACTACGCTGGGAGGGCCATCCTAAGGTCCCCAGGAAAGGAGGGACTTTTCACTTCAAGAGGAATTTACTTAATTCTATTTTACCCTATTAACTTAAAAAATTGAGACATGATTGTCCATTTGTCAGTCTGAATCATATGGCCAGACTTACTGTAACTATCAAATCTGGTGACCTGAGTTATTTCAGGTTTGTCTCTGCAATCTGGTAAAATGAAATGATGGGCCCAGTATGACCCATGACCTCCTAGACTAGACTAGAAGAACATGGGTGCTGTCAGGTAGCTATTAGTCTGGTGTCTACAGCAATCTGTTAGAGAAACTGTCAACAACTTAAATGGCCAGCAACATGGGACTGACTGAAGAAGTTATGACCCGTCCATGTAACAGGACACTCCACTACCACTGCAAATCTATACTGTAGAAAAATACTCATTAATAAGGAGAGAGATTAAAATGACAATAATAAGAGGGAAAAAAATGCAAATATATATATTTGCCCGTGGAAAAGAGCCCTGAAAAATATACACCAAAATATAATTCCTAGAAGGTGACATGATTTAATTTCAATCTTCTAACTTTCTATTGTCTTTCTTTCTTTTCATATAATCAACATATATTGTTTCTACAATCACAACAAAAAACCCAACTTACTTTTAATTTTGCAAAAAGATGCTCAACTTTGAAATATGCACCAAAAGTGGAGGCCATAAGAAAGAAAAAAATTCCCTGAAAGACAAGACCAGCTGGGGATGCTCCCAACCTTTCAGGTGTGTCTGACATCCAGAGTAAAGCAATGGAGGGCACTGCGGTTCCCAGCTGTGGCCCAGATCACGGATCCACCTTCGCAGAGGCAGCTCCTGAGCACAGGCAGCAGGGGCGGCCATCACAGCATGACCTCAGAGTGGTGAAGACCATCACACAACATCCTAAATGAACAGTGTGAGCGGGCTGTGAGCGTGGAGGCAAGCAGATGGGACCCACCTGGATGGTCGCACTCATGGATTCTGGCGCAGGTCTGGGTACACTCGGGGGGTCTGGTACCACAGGGCACTGGAGGGTAGATCACTGATGCGCCACAGTGGCAGGTTAATTCATCAAAACCTGGTGGAGCAGCAGGCAGAACAAAACAACCCTTTGTGAGTTTGGGGTGTGCATGCACATATTTACACACACACGCACAGCTTTCTTTTGGCTTGTATTTCTAGGGGAGAATTTTAAGGGGATTTTTTTTTTTTAAAAAAAGTGTTTCCTCCAGGACTCTCGCCCACAGCTCTTCTCCAGTCAGCACTCTCCAGCAAACCCTTCAGAGGCTACACGATGCAGCAGAAAGAGCACTGCAAATAGTCAGGAGACTCAGGCGTCTAGTCCTGGACCTTCTCCTAACTTCTCAGTGGCTGTGGGCAGGTAATTTAATCCCTCTGAGCTTTCTTTCTTTGGGTCAAATGGGGATACCAAACTTTGACCTATTCACTCAACAAGCTTATTGTGAAGATGAGCTACATATGTCAAACAGCGAGGTAAAGGGTAAGGGGCCCTGCGCGTGTTTTTATGGAACTCTGTGTGATTTATCCCAAAGCACTGACTCAATCCCTTTTTGAAATGACGAAGGCCTCATATTCCAGAGAAAACACTTTGGGAAACCCTGATGTAGGTGAATCTTCTAACGTAGCAGTTCTCAAAGTGTGCTCTGTTGACCCCTAGTGGTCCCTAAGATCCTTTCAGGGAGTCCGTAAGGTCAAAATTATTTTCATAATACTACTAAGCTATTACTTGCTTTTTTTTTTTTTTTAAAGACTTAATTTTTTCCTTTTTCTCCCCAAAGCCGCCCAGTACATAGTTGTATATTCTTTGTTGTGGGTCCTTCTAGTTGTGGCATGTGGGACGCTGCCTCAGCGTGGTTTGATGAGCAGTGTCATCTCCGCGCCCAGGATTCGAACCAACGAAACACTGGGCCGCCTGCAGCGAAGCGCGCGAACTTAACTGCTCAGCCACGGGGCCAGCCCCTATTACTTGCTTTTTTTACCCACTGTGTTGACACTTGCACTGATAGTGTGAAGCAATGGTCGGTAACACTGCCAGGGCCTTAGTGAAAATCAAAGCAGTAGCACTAAACTCTAATCATTGTATTTTTCACTGCCAAGCACTCAGAGTAAATAAAAAAATGCCAATTTCACTGGAGAAAGTCCTTGATGAAGCAGCAGAAAAAATCCAGACCCTTGAATACATATGTTTTTAATATTCTGTGGAACAAAATGGAAAATCTGCATAGAGCACTTCTGCACATGAAGATACCCTAGTTGTTTTAAAGAATTGCGCTTCTTTGAGCTGTGAGCTGAATTAACCTCTTTTTTTAATAAAACACTGTTTTTACTTAAAAGAATGACTGACAAAGCCATGGTTATTCAGACTGGGGTATTTGGCAGACATTTTACCAAAAATTAACAAAGTGAGGGGGCCAGCCCGGTGGCACAGCAGTTAAATTCTCATGTTCTGCTTCAGCAGCCCAGGGTTTGCTGGTTCGGATCCCGGGTGTGGACATGGTATCACTTGGCAAGCCATGCTGTGGCAGGCATCCCACATATAAAGTAGAAGAAGATGGGCACAGATGTGAGCTCAGGGCCAGTCTTCCTCAGCAAAAAGAGGAGGATTGGCAGCAGATGTTAGCTCAGGGCTAATCTTCCTCAAAAAAATAAAAATAAAAAAATAACAAAGTGAGCCTGTCACTTCAAGAAAACTGCCTTTGCTGTCAATGATAAAATTCAAGCTATCAAGTGAAAATACAATTTTGGAAAATATGTATTAAGCACTATGAGCTTGACAACTTCCTAATACTTTTCCCAAGACTTTTCTGACGAGTTTGGTAGCTATAGTATTGAATATGATTTTTTAATATTATAACAGAAAATCTGTCAACATTTGAAAGATCTGCATAACCCAGCAAACAATTATTTTCCAAATGATCAATGCATGATGTTATAAAATCACGCATGGGTAAAAGATCCATTCAAAGTACAAGAAAAACCAATGAATTTTAATGTGATAGAGAAGAAAAACAAAAACAAAAGCACTGACTCAAGTCCTTTCTAAAACGAGGCTGACTTTTGATGTAATATCAACGAAGAATATCCACAATTATTTGAAAAAGTATTAAAAATATTCTTCCCTTTTCCAACTAGCTAACAGTGTGAGGTCATGCCTCGACTGCACCGCAACAGACTGATGCAGAAGCAGACACGGGACTCCAACTGCCTCCTGCTAAATCAGGCGGCTACTCTTCTCACTAATTTTTTTCCAAAATGTAGTGTTTTTTTTAAAAAAATGATGTTATTCATGTTAACATGCAATGGATATATTTCTGTTTTTAAAAAATGAACTAATAAATCAATATTTTAAAAATTTCTCTGTTGAAATTCCTAATATGGTAAATATAGATAGATATAACTCACATAAAAAGAGCTCTTTGGGATCCTTAATAATTTTTAAGAATGTAAATGAGTCCTAAGACCAAAAAGTTAGCAAACTGCTGCTTATAATATATAGAGAGAAGACTGCTGAGGACAGAACCTGGGGCACTAATATTTAAGAGGCGGGCAGCAAAAGAGGACTCCATTACTGAACCAGACCCATCTCGGGACTGCTGCCCACACCCCAAGTTCTGTGCATTCAGGGACAACAAAGGAGCACTAGCAAGAACTGTTTTGTAAGTCTCCTCACATCTGAAATACTAAGGCTTATTAGTTCAGTAATCCATATCAATCTAAGCACACCCATCTCTCAAAATATATTATGCCTGAAATTCTAGAAAATTCTTCTAACAAGGTATGCACTGGGGACACTCACTGGCTTGCCAGCACGTCTGGCAGTTCCCGCGATGACACGGTTCTTCACACCTATGAAGGCCACAACGGAGTTTCCTCCCACAAATCAAAGGACACTTGTGCTCCTTATCCTAGGAAGAGAGATTTATACTCGTTCAAAAAAGTATCTCCATTTTATATTTTCCGTAAATGACAAGATTAACAAAAACGAAGCTCTCCACATTTATGGATGAAATGATGTCTGGGATTAACTTCAAAATAATTGGGGAGGTGGGTAGGTGGGGATGTGGATGAAACAAGATTAGTCACGAGCTGATCACGACTGAAGCTGGAAGCTGGGCAAATGGGACTCACACTGGTCTCTCCGCTTTTGTATACATTTGAAATTTTCAATAATAAGAAGCCTTCAAACACTGGTTTATAAATAAATCTTGATATACAGTACAACTTCATCACTTCGACTTGTCAATATATAAATTTAAAAATAACAATTGCGTATTATATATATACATATACACATATAAGTGCGTGTGTATAGATGTACTACCTTGCTATTGGTACTGTGTTATCTACACACACACACACACACACACACACACACACACAAGGTAACACAGTACCAATTGCTAGTAAATGACTGCCAGTAAGTAAACACTTCCTTCATTTAGTTCCATAGGAGTGAATATTTCAGATAACTGAAACTGGATCCTTTAAAAAACACCACTCTCACTTTGCCTAATGACCTGCCCCAAGGAGAATATAAAATCTGAAGCATCAGGCCAGTCTGTGTGTGGAACAGCACACAGTCTCCTGCGGACGACTGAATGCTCATCAGTGGTCTTGGGCTCTGGGGCCTGTGGCCTTCTGTCTTTCTTCTTCCCCTTCCTCCATGTTGCCACTGGCTGACCTGGCTGAGGCCTAAAAAGGCCCCGCCTGTTTCTCTGGGCAGCACTCTGACTGTTGCTGGGGGCCTCCCAATGATTTCTAACTCTGGGCTGCATGCCAGATGGCTGAGGCTTCCAGAAAGCCAGCCCCTGGATGAACGCAGTCCGACTGTGTCTAATGATAACTCCACTTACCACACAGCATATCTCGTTACATTTATGCCGTCCACATAACCGTTTCTTGTTACACCGCTTGTCACACATAAATGTAGCATCTGCCATGGCCAATTCAAAAGAAAAAAAAAAAAGGCAAAGGATATGAACATTCGTTCAACAAACACAGGCTTAAGAAATACAAATTTAACAAGATAAATAAATTAGTTATGGTGAAAATGTATATTAAAATCATTTTTCACTTGTCAGATTGTCAAAAAATAGAAAGTAGGAAGAGTGATTAATACACGGTATGGGTGAAGGTGTGGAGAAAAAGGCACACTGATACTTAGTGGATGGGACTATAAACTTTTGGAGTACAGATGTATCTATCAAAAATTTAAGTGGTAATTCCATTTTAAGGATTCCTTCCTACAGATACACTTTCAAAAGTAGGTAGGACACGAAAAGCACAAGCAACAAAAGAAAACACATAAACTGGACTTCATCAAAATTAAAAGCTTTTGTGCATCAAAGGATACTATCAAGAAAGTGAAAACACAACCCACCTCGCAAGAAAATATTTGCAAATCATATATCTCATAGGAGTCGAGGATCCAAAATATATAAAGAACTCTTGCAACTCAACAACAAAATGACAAACAACTCAATTAAAAAATAGACAAAGGACTTGAACAGGCTCTGTTCCAAAGAAGACATACAGATAGCTAAGCACATGAAAAAATGTTCAACATCATTAGTCACTAGGGAAATGCAAATTAAAACCACAATAACATATCATTTCATACCCAATCAGGATGGCCATAATAATAATAATAACACAGAGAATAACAAGTGTTGGAGAATATATGGAGAAATCGGAACCCTTACATTGCTAGTGGGAATGTAAAATGGTGTAGCTACTACAGAAAATAGTATGGCAGTTCTTCAAAAAACTACACCCAGAATTGACATATGATCCATCAGTTCCATTCCTAGGTATATACCCTAAAGAATTTAAAACAAGTATTCAAACAAAAACTTGTGTACAAATGCTCATTGCAGCACAATTCACAATAGCCAATAGATGGAAAAAAAAAACTCCCAAATGTCCACCAACAGATAAGTGGATAAACAAACTGTGGCATATCCATACAGTGGCATATTATTCAGTCATAAAGAGGAATACAGTACTGGCTATGTGCTACAATGTGGATGAACCTTGCAAACACACTAAGTAAAAGAAGCCAGGCACAAAAGGTCACATACTGTACGATTCCATTTATATGAAATACTCAGTATAGGTAAATCCAGAGAGACAGGAAACAGATTAGCAGTTGCCAGAGGCTGGGGGCATGGGGTGAGCAGGGAGTGAAAACTTAATAAAGGATTTCCTTTTGAGACGATAAACATGTTTTAGAACTAGATAGAAGTGATGGTTGCACAACACTGTGAAGGTACTAAATGCCAATGAACCGGATAATTTAAAATGATTCATATGTTTTGTGAATTTTATCACAATAAAAAGTGGGCTAGGTGCTGAAGTATTTATGGGTGAAATGATGTTCGAGATTTGTTTTCAAAGTACTTTCTTGAAAAGTCAGAAAGGGAGGGATGGAAGAAACAAGACAGGCAAAATGTGGATAACTGCTGATGACAGGTGATAGGCACACAGGGAGCCATTAGGCTAGCCTCCCTACTTTCACATATGTTTGAAGTTTTTTATCATAAAGTTTTAAAAGGTGGGACAAGACGGTTACTGCATTATTTGCAATGGGAAAAACTGGAGACAATGTAACTGACCACCAAAAGGGCAACGGTGAACTACATTATAGTATATCCACATACAGAATACTCTGCAAGAATGAGAGCTATACACACTGACACAGAAACATGTCTTTGACATATTAGTGAGGAAAAAAACCCAAGTTGCAGACAGCATGTTTACTGTGAACCTAAGTTTAGGGGAGAAACAAAACTACACTGGAATGTGTATACATCTGTAGGAACACAGAAGAAGATTGGGACCCATGCCCAACAAACCAATGACAGTGGTTTCATGGGGGGGTGAAACCAGGAGGGGAACAGGGGGGAGGGTGTATTTTCACTTTTTACTTTATATTGTTTTACTAATTTTTTTTACTTTAAAAGTTTATTAATGTAAGGTTTTCAAATTATGTTTTTAATAGCACTAAAATTTTGACCATGGGCTTGAGGTAGAAATTTCTGGTTACCTCAAATATTCAGCTGTTTGAGGCAGTTATTCAGCCACTCTCCACCTTCTTCAGGCCACCAGATCCTTATTTTGTTCAGAAATTGGGCACCCGGGTGCTCCTCAGTTCTAGGGGCGAATGGTGAACAGCCCAGCCTGTCACGGTTATTCCATCCTCCTTGTTAGCGAAGGGTGTAGGCAGGAGCACGTGACACAAAACGTACTAAGGGCCTTTCGGACTGTTTTCCTTGCTCTTAAGAAGGAAGACAGTTAAGGACCTTCCTTTCCTTCCTCTAGCTGTTGTCTGAGGACTCAATGTGTGGAACCGCTGTAGCTAACTTATACCCAGGAGGGGAAAACCGAAGAAATCACAGAGAAGCTGACCTGGAGTCCTAGTATCACTGTTTGGCATCAACCAAACTTAGACTTGTTCTGCCTCCAGACTTCCTGTTATGACAGACAGTGAATCCCCCTGTGACTGAAGTCACTTTTCCCTGGGTTTCCAATCCCTGCAGCCAAAAGCATCCTAACCAATACAGTTTTCTTCCTGATCAGAGGAGAGCTTTTATTTTGTACACACTTATCTTCTATCACTTTTCCAAAAATGTTTTAAGGTGGTTTAAACAAAGGCTATGTGATGGTTAGCAAAACAAGGACAGAACCAGAATGGAGTGAGATATCAGGATCAAGGACAAAGGAAGAAACAATATTCTAGGCCTCAGGTTAAGAAGGCTGCTGGCCAGCCCCTGTTCCAGGTATCCGACAGGGTATCAAGCCTTAAGGGCAGCAAGCAGCAGTCAGTGCGTAAAAAGTTTGCTTCATTAGTTATTACTTACCTTCACCTCCCCCACCATTTTATCATGAAAATTTTCAAACATATAAAAAAGTCAAAACAAACGTTCGGTGAACACCTATATGCCCACTATCTAGATTCCACCCTTAGTTACTTTTTCACATACCTATCTATTCTTCTATCCACCCAACAACTGATCTTATTTTTTGACACATTTCAAAGTAAGCTGCATACATAATACACTTTCCCCATATTTTTCAGCATTTCACTAACAATTCAACTTACAGTTCTTTTTTTCTTTTGAGGTAAAAGTTACAAACAATGAAATGCACAAATCTTACGTGTACCTTCGCTGAATTCTGACAAACACAAAACCCAAACCTGTCAAAGATAGAGAACGTTACCTTCACCCCAGAAAGTTCCCTCACGCCCCTTCCCAGGCATACCTTCACTTTTGAGACTGGTACATGGGAGCTCCTACAGAAAGAAAAAGGAACAGTAACCACTTGAGGAATCAACGAAACAACACAACTACAGTGCAATGCTAACTGTGACGTGCACATCCCGATACCCTGCCCGTCTCGGGCACGCACTCACCAACTCACCTATCTGGAGCAGGGTTCGCCCGGTCCCTACACTCAAATGCTGGACTCCCAATAGGGCCCCAGGTTTACTGACTTTTCATGCAAATATAATTGTGACAACCTTTGTGGTCTGGGCTCCAAACTCCCAGCAGCTTAGGTATCATAAAATCTGAATAGAAAGAGGAGCTGCTAAAGGTATGCAGGGCAAAGAGAAATAACTGCCAGCCAAGAGTACTGACAGAAAAAGCCATTAAAAGCAGACGTAAGAATTGAAAATGTGCAACAATCTGGTACCATTCAACGCAGGGGCAAAGAGCTCTACATCCTGACAACACTGGTGAAGGGCAGCAAAGCGGAATACAGCAGCCCTTCTGCACTCGGAGTTTTATTATTGTGGTTTCAATTACGTATGCATGGCTCCAAAAGTCTAGCACACGTAACTCTGCTGAGGCGTGATCCTGAATGACACGCGTGGCAAGGCTGCTGTGTGGCAGCGAGTCAGGCACTCACAGGAGAGTGAACCCAGCTGGCTGCCCAGTATCTGCCTCTGAATTTGGCTTTGATGTTATTTACAGGTTGCCGTGTACTCAGCAATAAACAAACTGATAAAAAACACTCCTTCTCAATGAAAACGACTGTGAAAAAAAAAGGCAGCTATTGAGTTGATAACAGAAGTGAAGAGGTCTAGGAAATTGAAGCTTCATGGCTAGTAGGAGGTTTTAGATAAATTGACCTGGCTGGGTTCGATGATATGAAAAAGTTCCCCATATGCTCTCTAGAGATATAAAGCAAAGGTGACTCAGGAAAGCGCCTGAGTGAGTGCTCCAGTTAATGTAAACACTGGATTGTACGGAAGAAACAACACACTGGAGTGGTATCTACACTGTAGGGAAAGGCAGAGCCCCCATAAGTCCCCAATAAACCAATAAATATGAACTACCCAAAAAACTTACACAGTATTCTTTGTTAAGAGGTAGTAAGATAGAGCATATGATTCTCAAAGACTCCCACCAAAGTGATTAAAAGAAAACCACGTTTAAGAAATGTTTTATTTATCTAAAAGACTCACTTCCATGGGAAAGCCCACTCCATTACAAAAGATATCATGAAAAATATGGCTGAATAATGAGTTGATTATCAGCATTTCAGAGATTTTCACTTTGTCAAAAGGTTTAGTAGAACTCATATTGATGGAGAACTCCTCCAGCAATTTTATTTATTTTTAATTTTTTTTAGATTGGCACCTGAGCTAACAATTTTGCCAATCTTCTTTTTCCTTTTTCCTGCTTTTTTCTCCCCAAATCCCCCCAGTACATAATTGTATATTTTAGTTGTGGGTCCTTCTAGTTGTGGCATGTGGGATGCTGCCTCAGCGTGGCCTGACGAGCAGTGCCACATCTGCAGCCGGGATCTGATCCGGTGAAACCCTGGGCCGCTGGAGTGGAGCATGCGAACTTAGCCACTTGGCCACGGGGCAGGCCCCCTTCGTGGACTCTTCTAATTCAGCAACTGTCTAAACTCTTGCTGTGGGTGTCAGAAGTGTGTTCCCCCTAACTTCTTAGCTAACTCCTTGCAACAATGTTATTGCTCTTCTCTCCTGGCATCTAGCATTATCACATTTGTACTAGGTAGAGCTATTTGTATACCTGCCTTATCCCCATTATGGGCCTCTGAGCCTTGAGTGCAGGACCCCACCATACCTATCCCACAACTGGACCATAGCAGGTGTCAGTATACATTGGCTAGATTGAATGAATCATACCATAGTATGAGAGCAGTAAGACTGAGGTTATTTTGATTACTCCCCTCCCATAATCACCAATTTAAAAGGTATTGGTGGCAACAACTCTAGCATTGTTTGAAATTTACCTTTGTTCTGAAAGAGCATCTGCAGGAAATGACTGATGTGCGAGAGCATGGTCCACAGTCTCCTTCATGGCAGAGCTTTTCACAGGTATGAATGAAATCTTTAATAAAAATGAAAAAAGCCAGGAATGAATATCGCAACTCCTCATTTTCAGACTCCCAAATTCACTAGTCAGTCTTCCACCTCTGTCCCCCGCAAGCCCAGAATCAGAGTTAAGGAAGAAGGATGCCATCAACGCCTCCTCCCTCCTCTTCCCTGCATCCGGCAGGCTGGGCCTTTTCCGGCAAGGACAGGCCCCAACCTCAGTCACTGGAATATACTTGGCAGCGCATACGCTTTGCCTAAGTCAAAGAACAGATCTTCCGACTCTTTATTTAGGCCCCAAGTCTCCAGGCTAGTCTTGGATCTCCTTAAAATTGTAGCCATGGGTGATTTATTGAAGTGCTCTTGATTCTAAAAATCATCCAGGGATCATAAATAATCAGAAACCGTGATCCATAATCTCACTGACGCAAGCTCTGTGAATGCCTGTTGATAGGTGGCCTGCCATTCATTCTGCTAGACTAGGTTTAGGACAAGCCCTGTTTCAAGGACCCCTCAGGGATCATCCATAGTCCCTTTTGATGGCTGCTGTTTACATGATGCATTTTTTCCATCCTTTTACTTTCGGCCTAATTGCATCTTTGACTCTAAAGTCCGTTTCCTGAACACAGCTTATAGTTGGATCTTGTTTTTTTCATTCACTTTGACATCTGCTTTTTGTTTAATCGTTTAATCCATTCAGATTAACGTTATTACTGATACAGCTGGATTTACGCCTGCCATTTTACTTTCAGTTTTCTATATGTCTTTTTTGTTAATCTAATCCTCTTTTACAACTGTCTTTTTCATTAAGTGAATATTTTGTAGTGTAACATTTTTTCCTTTAATGGTATTTTTTGAGTTATTTTCTTAATGGGTGCTCTAGGGTTTACCATATACATCTTATCAGAATCTACTTCAGATCTCCACTAACCTCGTTCCAGTGAGATACGGAAGCCTGCCTCCTATGTAGCTCCATTCCCTCTTCTCCTCCTTTGTGCTATTATTACACATATTACATCTACAGTCTTGTGCCACATATGACATTCCAGTCAACGACGGACCGCATATGAGACTTGGTCCCATAAGATTAGTACCATAGAGCCTAGGTGTGTAGCAGGCTATACCATCTAGACGTGTGTAAGTGCACTCTATGATGTTCACACAACAATGAAATTGCCTAATGACGCATTTCTGAGAATGTATCCCCATTGTTAAGCGACGCACGACTGTATATATGTTACAAACTCAACAATACATGGTTATAATTATTGCTTTATGTACTGTTCTGTCTATTAAAGAAGCTGGAAAAAGAAAGGAGAGCATGCATGCACAGTTTGTTATGCTCACCTTCTTATTCACCATTTCTGGTTTTCATTTGTTCCTGTGGACCTGAGTTTCTATCTGGCATCACTTTCTAACTCCAATACCACTTTGATCTCATCCGCCTCCTCTGTGCTCCTGTTGTCAGCTATATTTCTATACATTATAGGCCTAACGATACAATTACATACACACTATTTTATACAATTGCTTCCCAAATCAGTGGAGAAAAGAATAAATATGTATTCATACTGTCTTTTTATAATTATGTAATTCTCTTTATAATTACATAATTACCTTTCCTCTTTAATTTTTCATGTGGATTTGAATTTACATCTGGGTTTACTTGCTTTCAGCTTGAAGAACTTCCTTTAGTATTTACTGTAAAGTAGACCTGCTAGTGGTGTTTTTATCTTCATTTTGGATATAAATTCCTGGTTGGCAGTTTTTTCCTTCAGCACTCTGAGTGGGTCATTTCACTGCCTTGTGGTTGTGATGTAGCGTCCCCCATTGTTTCTGATGGGAAGCGTGCTGCTAATCTGACAGGGGTTCCCTCGTATATGATGTGTCATTTTTCTCTTGCTGCTTTCCAGATTTTCTCCTCGTCCTTAGCTTTCAGCACTTTTCCTACGTGTCTAGGTGTGGGTCTCTTCACATTTATCCCATTGGAGTTTGTTGAACTTCCTGGATGTGCAGATTAACGTTTTTCAATAAATTTGAAAAGTCTTCAGCTATTATTTCTTCAGATATTTTTCTGTTCCTTTTTCATCTCTGGTATTCCCAGTGTACATATATATTTGTGTGTTTAAAGGTGTCCCACGTTTCTCTGAAGCACTGTTCATTTTTCTTCATTATATCTTCTCTCTGTTATTTGGATTATACAATCTCTGCCATTCTATCTTCACGTTCACCGATCCTGACTTCTGCCAGCTCAAATCTACTGTTGAGCCCCTTTAACGAAGTTTTCATTTTAATTATTGGACGTTTCAACTCCAGATTTTCCATTTTGGTCCTTTTTCACAATTTCCAGTTCTTTATTGATATGCTCTGTTTGATGAGACACTGTCTGTAAACCTTCCTGTACGTAAGTATGCTTACTTCTAGTGCTGTGAACATATTTATGATGGCTACCTTGAAGTCTTTGTTAAATCTGACATGAGTCATTCTCATAGAAAACAGAAACAGGACACAGAAAGGTTCTACTGCGTGTGTTTTTTCTTTTTCCCCTGCGTCTTCACATACCTCATAATTTTTTGTTGGAAACTGGACATTTTTGGTAATAAATTGTAGCAACTGTGGGTACTATTCCTTTCCCCACTGCTTGTTTTTGTTGTTGTTTGCTTATTTGGTTTGTGACTTGGCTGGGACACCTTGGTGAAGTCTATTTCCTCTATGACATGAAGCTGTTGGTGTCATTCTTCGGATGGCACAGCCTTGGGGGTGTGCACGGTCACCCCAGGATGAGAATGGTTTCAGCAGGGCTCTCTGTGACTGTCTCTTTCCCTGGCTTTTCTCTTAAGCTGTCTGCCTCATTTGGTATTACAATCAGCTCTAAGTCTCCACTAATTGCTAGCTGATTGCTCCACTGTTTTCAACAATGCCCAAGAGTATAAATGGCTCAGCAGGCTGATCCAATGACATGTGGGCAGGGGCAGGCTTTGGGGCAAGTCTGTGAGGTTTGTTCTGACCCCAGGAGGGCTCCTCTTAGCTATCTCTTTCCCTGGTCCTCTTTGGTGACCAGCTGGCCTATAGTTTAGCTTGTTGCCCTTAATTAAGAAGAACTATTGTTTTCTAACAGGCCCTGAGGCCTGAATTTCCCCACACTCTGTTTCAAAGTAAGTCAGTTCCTTTGGGGAGTACTTTGGTGGTCTCTTTTCTTATAGACTGACTCTCACTCTGGATAAAGTCTCAGCTACTACTCTGGGTGCCAGGTGGGACAGGAGCCCCTGGTTTTCTTTGGCTGGCTTCTCCCAGCGTGGTGCCTCGGCCCTCTAAGTGAGCTGGGGTGAGGTGATGGGGGCCCCAGTATTCTCGCCTGTTGTGACTAGGGTAGAGCCTCTGTTCTATGGATGGAGCTGTGTGGAGGAAGGGACCTCTTAGCTGCTCCTACCAGAAATGTGGCCCCTTCAACTTGGAGTTGGAGGGGATGAGAAATGCTGGGAGTCGGCTCCTCCCACTAAGATGCGGTAACCCCTGACTGGGAGCTGTCTTCTTGGGCACACCCATCCTGAGCCGCGCTTTTGTTAAGCAGCTGGAGGAGAGGGGGTAGGTCATGACTCAAATGATACAGACTCTTGCTGTTCTTACTGAGTTTTAGTAGATTTTTTCCAATAAATATTTCATTCGATGTATGCCCCTAGGACAATTCCAGAGACTTCAAATGGTTGCTTTTTTAGAGTTTTCCCCAGCTTTGCTTGTTTTGCTGGAAAGTGGGCCCACACGGCTCCTTACGGCAGCATCCTGAAAGCAGAACCCCACCCAGTCTCTGGCACTAAAGCTGGATGTGTAGGATGGAAATTTCCTACAGGGCGAGAGACTGAAAGCCTAAACAAGCTTTCTACAGATCAGCCAGGCCTGAATACACTTGAGAACCACCGGCTTGTCTTCGAGCTTCTCAATCCAACTCAGCCTGGTCGCCCTCGAATTCCTTGACCTGGTCTTGTCCCACCCCCGGGTCTGTTCACCCTGACAGTTACTATCCTTCTCTTGCTCAAGTCCCCTGGCATTACCCATTTCACATTTCCTCTTTCTCTCATTGCCAAGAAGGCATCCTGGCCTCAGGGTAGGATTTCTGGCCACTATATACAAAATTCTTACAAAACTGACCCATGTGCTTCTGAAAAGGGATGATCTTTACCATCCTTCCTGATTTAGCAGTCATTTGATCTCTATTTCGCAGGGCTTATCTGAAGATACATTTTCACAGTAGACACAGAGAACCAACAGACAATCTTCCTAATGCAGTTGGAACACGTATTAAAATACGATAAGAGAGCATTTCTCCTCTGTACATAAACTCAGATTGAAAAAAAAACAACTAGGTAGGGTGCTCCTACTGGTTCCTGCTGGTACTTGGAAGACACATGAAACCTCTCTTTTCGACAAAAACGGAAAGCAAACTTCAAGATTCTAGCTTTAGCACATTAGTTATAGGGGCACCTGTCTTACACAGACGCAGTTGCTCACTTTCATTGTCCCAAGCACGCAGCCTTTGAACCCTCACTCAGGACAGAAGCTGCCATGTCCCTGCAGAACCGTCCACGTGCGTTTCCCAAGGACCGTCTCAGGAAGCTCCCGTTAGAACCCAGACTACCACTTTACAGCTAATTCCAAAGAAATTTTTCTGGTTTCTATACCCAAGAAATCAGAGGCCGCAAGTCAGAAGAAAGGGAGAGTTACTAAAGGTAGGCACATAGGCATACTGAAAGCACTGACAATAAACCACAAAAAGCTTTGACAAGTAAATAACACAACTCAAACTGCACACTGGTATGGGGAAACCACCTGAGAAACCCCAGCAGATCCTGAGGGCATCACTGTATTCAGCATAATACAATCGCTGAGGGTCAGGAAAAGGAAGACTCTGGGTCAGTAAGGGGAAAGGAATTACCTTCAGTAACCTCTGTTTAAAGATGGGAATGTAAATTTTAGAAAAATGTCCATCCAAAATGATGCTCAGGAGGTGTGATCTTCAGCTAGATGAGAAACTTAGCTATAGAGGGGGTGTTTTTCTTGAGTGGTCCAAATGGCTGAAGTTTTATTGTACTTAGAATGTTAGCTCTTAAATATCTCACCACAGTTATTTTAAGATGCTCCTGTCACATGACAATGCTTTTAAACACCTGCTGAACCCTGGATTAGTAAAAGGCTATCTGGCGTTCACAGGAGTGTAGGCTACTAAGAGAAACTGTAACCCCCCACGGAGAAGTATCTCACCACGATTGTCCTGAGGGAGCAACAAAACAGCTAAATCAGAAAGAGAGATCATTTGGGCAACTGTGAGGTTTCACAAGTATATTTTGAGGAGGAAAGAAAAAGTGCCCACACAAATTTATCACAATATTTAGGAACTGCCCTGATGCTGTAACTGGAATTTAATACTATTTTGCATAAGTAGTCATCACTGCCAAATGTTTACACTCATCTTTCTAAAGGCAACTTCACGCCTACATTACCTAAGGAACCACAAGGCAGAGGCTTGCCGCACACTTTTCCACATGAAGGAACGGGGTCCATGCACGTCTTCCGACCACTGCTTCCAGGTTCTAGCAACTGGCTGAGAGGAGTCTGCCCGCAAGGGCAACAGCGCACCAGGTGGGGGAGCCGTGGGCACGGCGCGCAGGGCTGAGGGTGGCACACTTGAGAACACGCATGGCTCCCACATTTCAAGTCCCTGTTAAGAAAAAGACTGTTACATAATTGTTCCATAAAACACAGCTTTATTCTAACTGAGAAAAATGCAGGACCTTACTTGCCACATATCTTTAAACAGCCAAAGTCCCCAAATCCATCAGACTTTCCTACGTCTGTTCCACACAACACATCTCGGGAGGAGCTGCCGCAGTAGCAAACTTGAGGACACAATTTCAAAAACAAAAGATTAGTCATCTGTGTGGGCTCTGAAAATATTCCAAACAATCTATAACAAAACACAGAACAGTATCCCTCACTATCAATCAGACCTGATGCAGAAGTAAGTGTGGCTTATGCAGCAGCTCTAAGATCAGCCTGAGAACTTTATCACAGGAGGAAATAAAAAGGTCTTGTCAGACCCTGTCAGTATCTCATGGGGGCTCTGCAGGGCATCCTAAAATCAGCATTAAAGTGAAGCAGCCCCCTAAACTGAGAGACCATGAGCTGGTCCATAAGGCCATGGCCGAAAACCGTGGGTCATGAGGCTCCCTGGGTCCTCTGGAGACAGCACAGGCGATGGAAGCTAAGCTGGGGGTAGTTGCAGAGGAGTTGATGACTGGATTCCTCCATCCTCACTTCAACCCAAGAAGCACAGATTTAATACTTCATATATTGGGGTTCACATAAAATGCCTGGAAAAAGTCTATGCGGCTAAAAAGAAATCCAAAAATTGACACGATATAAAATCCTTAATAATTTGTATTCTACCACTGCTGAATGTGAAGTAACCGTGTTTGAGCACTCACATTGAGTAAAAAGTTTCAAATAACTTGAGACTTTATTTACGAGACAGAACCCAATCTAACAACTATAGATTTTCCTGTGGTTCAAGAAATAATCGGTTCCTTTATTTCTTGAGGTCAGCAATAAATATGTGTTCTGCTTAAGGAGTTATATTTCTGATGTATTAACATGTAACAAAGTCTGATAAGGATTAATTTTCATCAACTTACAAAATTTTTCTCGTGTCACTTTATATCAGTTTATAATGAAAATTTATCTCATTAAAATCAATCTACGTAAATATACCTGGCCCTACATAATAAAGAAGAGTAGAAAGTACATTGAAATTCCACAGACCTAATGACGCTTTCCTTTTTTCTCGTACAATTTGGATATCTACTTGCAAAGAAAGTCAACATCAGAATAAACCTAACATTATAAAAATGTATCAAATCTTAAAAGCACATATTTAGTAAGAAATAAAATAGAATGATTCTAACAAAACATTAGAAATAATGCTCATAAAATATTGTACTGCACAGACCAAAAACTTTCACTGAGACACGGGAAGGCGGAAAGCCTCATATCAATGAAGACATAAGCAAGACACTTGATTTTTAAAATAGACATTTCATCTTTCAGTAAGAACACGTACAATTTCATCCCCTGTTCTAAAACTCATTCATTCATTCAATAAAGACTTATTAGATGAATTAATGTAGATGCAGGAAACACAATCAATATTTGTGGAATGAATGAATTGGTAAATAAATCCTAGCAAATGGCAGCTTCTGCAAGCAGGCTTTTCTTTGCTAAGTTTCTGCTCAAACAGAACAGAGGCCTTTTTCAGAGGTATGAGCAGGCAGCTGTGAACAAAGAATCAAGGGTCAGAAAATTCTGACAATAAAAACAAAACGGAGCCCCTGATCAATCAGGAAATAATCTGAGTACAATACTAAAAAGCTCTGCTCTTCTTAGGCACAAGAGACAGAAATATGAGCTGGTGACAGAAGAGTTGGGTGGAGTCACAGCTGTTTGAAGAGTAAGGAACCAAAGACAGTGTGGAGGAAGGTCTTTGCTGCCAACCTTAATCTGTTCAGCATTTTTATCTCAACATATGAATGCAAACCTAGAAGGAATGCTTATTAAATCTCTAGACGGGCTGAAAGGGATCCAGGGAGAATTATAATTTGAGAAGATAAACTATACTCATGGCTAAAACACTTTGCTAGATATTTAATGTGGACAAATGAAAAGTCTTCAGCTAGGTCTGAAAAATCAACTACACAAAAACAGAATGGAAGAGCCTGGGATCCATACAAACACCCATGAAAAAGACTCGGATGACTTAGCTGAGTTAAAGCCCAACATGAATCCAGACCTAAAAATGGGGGCCGGCCCTGCTGAGGAAGACGGGCCCTGAGCTAACATCCGTGCCCATCTTCCTCTACTTTATATGTGGGGTGCCTACCACAGCATGGCTTGCCATGTGGTGCCATGTCTGCACCTGGGATCCGAACTGGAACCCTGGGCCACCAAGAAGCGGAACGTGTGAACTTAACTGCTGCACCACTGGGCCAGCCCCACCAATTTTCATTTATTTCTGCTCTAATTTTTACTATTTCTCTCCTTCTGCTGACTTTGGGCTTTGCTTGTTCTTCTGTTTCTAATTCTTAGATGTAGTTTAAGACTACTTATTTGAGATGTTTGTTTGTTAAGGTGTGCCTGTATTGCTATGAATTTCCCTCTTAGGACTGCTTTTGCTGCATCCCCTATGAGATGGTATGGTGTGTTTTCATTTTCATTTGTCTCCAGATATTTTCTGATTTCTCCTTTAATTTCTTCAATGATCCATTGGATGTTCAGTAGCACATTGTTTAGCATCCAGATATTTGTCACTTTCCTAGCTTTTTTTCTTGTAGTTGATTTCTACTTTCATAGCATTATGGTCAGAAAAGATGCTTGATGTGATTTCAGTCTTCTTAAATTGATTGAGGTTTGCCTTGTTTCCCAACACGTGGTCTATCCTTGGAGAATGTTCCATGTGCACTTGAGAAGAATGTGTATTCTTCTGTTTTTGGATGAAGTGTTCTATATATATCTATTAAGTCCATCTGGTCTAGTTTTTCAATTAATTCCACTATTTCCTTGTTGATATTCTGTCTGGGTGATCAATCCCTGGATGTAAGTGGGTGTTAGGGTCCCCTACTATTATTGTGTTGTTGTTAATATTTCACTTTAGGTTTGTTAATAGTTGCTTTATGTACTTTGGTCCTCCTGTGTTGGGTGCATATATATTTATAAGTGTTATGTCTTCTTGGTGGAAGGTCCCTTTTATCATCATATACCGCCCTTCTTTGTCTCTCATTGCCTTTTTTATCTTGAAGTCTACTTCGTCTGATGTAAGTACGGCAACACCTGCTTTCTTTTGTTTGCCATTAGCTTGAAATATTGTCTTCCATCCCTTCACTCTGAGCCTGCGATTGTCTTCAGAGTTGAGATGTGTTCCCTGAAGGGAGCATATTGTTGGGTCTTGTTTTTAAACTTATCCTGCCATTCTGTGTCTTTTGACTGGAGAATTCAATCCGTTTACATTTAGAGTGATTATTGATATATGAGGGCTTAACGCTGTCATTTTCTCACTTGTTTTCTGCTTGTTCTGTATTTCCCTTGTTTCTTATCCTGTGTATTTTGGGCAGCAAAAATACTTTGGTAGTTCTCTATTATGGTTTTCTCAGTTTTCTCTTTATTTGTCATTTGTGTCTCTGTTCTGATTATTTATTTAGTGGTTACCATGAGGTTTGTATAAAAAACTCATAGATTAGATAGTACATTTTCTGATAGCCTCTTTCTTCTTTAGTCTAAGCCAATTCCATGCCTATCCTCTTCCCCTTCTAAGTCATTGTTGTCACAACTTATTCCATCTTGTGTTGTGAGCTTGTGGTTAAAATGACAAGATTATAGATATTTTTGATGCTTTCCTTCCCTTTATCTTTATCGTTATAATTGTTTGCTAACCTCTTCTTATAGAGAGTTGCAATTTTCTGATTTTGTCTGCCTATTTATCTCCTTGTTCAAGGCTTTGTAAACCTGTTTTTTTTTTTCCAGGTATGAGGGCCTTCTTGATCATTTCTTGTAGTGGGTTCTTGCAGTGATGAACTCCCTCAGCTTTTGTTTATCTGGGAAAGTTTTCATTTCTCCATCATATCTGAAGGACTTTTTCACTAGATAGAGCATGCTTGCTGAAAGATTTTGTCTTTCAGAATTTTGAATATATCATTCCATTCTCTCCTAGCCTGTAAGGATTCTGTTGAAAAATCTGCTGAAAGCCTGGCAGAGCTTCCTTTGTAAGTTGCTTTCTTCTACCTCGCTGCCCTTAATATTTTTTCTTTGTCATTGACTTTTGCCAGTCTTACTACTATATGCCTTAGAGAAGATCTTTTTACATTGATGTAATTAGGAGTTCTATTAGCTTCTTTTACTTGTATTTCTAGATCCTTCCCCAGGTTTGGGAAGTTCTCAGCTATGATTTCTTTGAACAAGCTTTCTGTTCCATTCTTCCTCTCTTCTCCCTCTTGAATATTTATAATCCTTATGTTGCATTTCCTAATTGAGTCAGATATGTCTCAGAGGATCTCTTCATTTCTTTTTAGTCTTAGTTCTATCTTCTCCCTCGTCTGAAGTATTTCTATTGCTGTCTTCCAGATTGCTACTTCTGTCCTCCACCATATCAGCTGTTATTCAAGGATTCCAAATCTTTCTTTATCTCATTCATTGTGTTTTTCATCTCCAACATTTCTCACTGTTTTTTCTTTATAGTTTCAATCTCTTTTTTGAAGAATTCCCTCTGTTCATTAATTTTGTTCATGATTTCATTGAACTATCTGAATTTTCTTGTAACTCATTCAGTTTTTTTATGATAGCTATTTTGAACTCTGTCATTTAGATCGTAAATTTCTGTGCCTTCAGGATTGATTTCTGGGTGTTTGTCATTTTCCTTCTAGTCTGGACTATTACTGTATTTCTTTTTTGATGGGGTGGATTTGTGCCTTTGCATAGTGATAGTATCTGGTTGCAGATTCCACCTGCTGCCACTGAGGTGGTCAGGAGCTGTGTATTCTGAGCCTGCCGTGATCCTTGGTGTCTGTGCCTGTCCTTTGAAGTCTATGCTGCCAGGCCTGTTTGCGATTGCCTGCTTGCAACTGCTGCTTTACTAAGGTATGTGTGGGTGCTGTGGCCAACCACACAAGCTAGAACACCGGGCAAGGGGCAGGGTGTTTTCTGTTCCGCATGTGATCTCCCAGGAATTTTCTCTCTGCCCTCTTGGGGTGCTGGCTTGATGAAGACACCCCCGCAACAGCTTAGCCTCCTCTGTGTGGAGCCCTCCCAAGGGCTGTGAGGGAACGTGGAGAGCAAAGGCGTTCCCATGGAGAGCTGCCCCTCTCCTCTCTTTTCTCAGAGCTGCGACATCCCACGCTCTAGACTGCTGCCAGGGAGGGAGAGGAGATGCCCTTACCTCCTTCCACTTCCTCCCAGGGAATCTAGCGCCTCTACCTTCAGATGTCTGGCTGTGTGGGTCTCTCAGACATCTTTTGGGTTGTGTGAATGTCCTCTGTTGTATTATGAATGTCCTTTTCATTGTATCTTAGAGGGAAGAGTCTGAGGGAAAAGCTCACTCAGCCACGATGTTGACATCACTCAGTAGTTACTTTTTTTAAAAAACAATTTAACACTTTATTATTATCATTTTTTTTTGAGGAAGATTAGCCCTGAACTAATATCTGCTGCCAATCCTCCTCTTTTTGCTGAGGAAGACTGGCCCTGAGCTAACATCCATGCCTATCTTCCTCTACTTTATATGTGGGATGCCCGCAACAGCATGGCTGGACAAGCAGTGCGTAGGTCTATACCCGGGATCCGAAACGGCGAACCCTGGGCCACCAGAGCAGAATGTGCAAAGTTAACTGCTGAGCCACTGGGCTGGCCCCAGTAGTTACTTTTTAAAAATTTTCCAAGCAGTTAATTTTAAATAGCATTTTAAAATCTACTGTCCAAATTCTATAGGACAATGACCTATACTGGTATTATGTAACTAAAATAATGAAAACCATCTTAGCATTAATATACCTCCAGTTTTCTCCACCCAAGGTACCAGAGTTAACAGAGTCATCGTGACTGTAGGTTTGAGATGAATCCATGTCATTAAGACAACCATAAATAAGCTTTCAGAAAAGTATACAAGCATGGCTGGCTGGTGTGCTCACCACTCACCCTGCTTCAATATGATCCGGCAAGGCTGGCACGGACCCCCATGGCACAGCTCAGCACACTGGTGCTGACCACAGTTCAAAACATTCTCACATGGGTTAGAACAGTGGACGGAGACAGCCTGACCACAGCGAACTGTGTGCCTGTAAAGACAGTAGATGTAAAGACAGCATTAGTCTAACGTTGGACATTCTGTTCCTGTGTGACAGATAAACTAACACTGAAGCCCAAATCTTCCCCCAAAACCTACTAAACCTTTCTCTTGGGTGAAAAATGTTTCACCTATTTTTTCTGTTTCCTTCCTTCCTCCTTATTTCCTCAATTACTCTCCCCTCCTCCACTTATTCTTCTTTTTCCTCCTTTGCTTTTCTTATTTCCCATCCTGCCTTCTCTCTCCCCTATTTTCTGATCAGTGAGGAATTGAAGGCCATTCCTAAGTATCTGTTACAGGTGATTTCTTCTCTGTATCCCCATGAAGCAGCATGCAGGAGGGGAAGAGCCCTCAGCTCACCTCTATCTTAGAGACTCGGGTGGGAGGCTGGGGAGTTATAATGTATGTAGTTATAATGTACCTTCTCAGAATGGAAGTATAACGGTGTTCTCCTAGAACCTAGCACTCGGGCATTTTATGCAGCTGCAATACTTAAGAACATACTGCATGTGACTTTGATTCAGGATTGGAAATCATTCTGGCTTTAATCTAATAAACATCCTGATTTTGCTGCCTTATCAGCTAGAGAAGGATATGAGGCCAGTGCTTTTAGACAATTGTCTTCAGGTCTCTCTCCAGAGTAAAACTTTAGAGCTTGAAGTGTACTCTCCCACGAGGAGAGTTTTATTCTATCCCCAACTCCCACTTCAACTACATATTTTGTTTTCAAAGGCACTGTTATATAGATGGTCAGTTTCCAGTGCTCAGCATCACAGCTAACATCAACCCTTTGAGGAAGACACTGTTATTTCTACATTATGATAAGAAAAGGGAGGCTAAGCTAGACCAAGCAACTTGCCCAGGTTAATAACTAGTTACTGGCAGAGCCCAGATGTGACCTGGTCTTTCAGACCCAAAGCCCTTGAATGTGACTATCAGGCCGCACTGCTACCCTAGTACGTTCAGTAAACACTAAACAAATACATATCCCTGAAAATCTGCACAATCCCATCTCATCCTGTTGTTCAAAAACCACTTTACACTCTTACTGAGCCTCAGAGGCACCTGCAGCCATCAGTGATCCTCCCACTGATGATGCAGGAGAACTTGGACTGTAATGAAAAGAGGGTGGGCTCTAGGGTGACGTATTCCTTCACTCAACAATGTTCACTGAAAACCTCCTGGACTCCAGATACCGTGTTAGGCCCAGGTGAATGGTCCTTGGAGGCCTCCTGGACCTTAATAGGCCTGGATTCAATTCCTGTTCTTTCACCCTCCAGAGAGGTCAAGAAAAAAGTCCCTGTCACCTTGGCATTTCACCTGAAATGGGTAATATATCACTATGCATATAACTTCTTAATCACTCAGAAGATTGCAAAAGATCAAGGCAATACAGGAAACTACTATTTACACCTACCATTTATTAGTGGTAGTAAATAAGTACTATTTACTTCTACCTCCTAATCTTTTATTTTAGAAATCCACACACAAATCATCAATGTGGAAACTGAATTCTTCTTTAGGGTGCAATTCTAACTTTACCTGGTCCGTCCACATTCACACGTTTTAGTCATAAAGGCAGGGCAGGGTGGGCAAGGTCCAGGATGGCAGAGACTGAAAAAGAAATGCTTTGATGAATAAATCATACCCACGTATCTAAACCTGAACAAAGCTGCCCCAACTGGGTCCTACTGTGAATGTGACAACAAATAAACCTACTATGAAATGTTTTAGTATTTGTCTAAAGTTGATTAAACTACTTAAACAAAGATACCAACAACGTTTTTATATAGCAAGAGTTGACAGCATTATCCTCTTAGAACATTTAATGAGAAAAGTAAAGCCCAAGTCAAAATACTGGTTTTATTTGGGTCTGACAGTCAAAGATAACATTTCCAAATACGGTGTTGGCTCACTTAGTGCAGTGTGCAGGGATGAAAACAGCTTGCCACTTAGGTGAGTGACAGGATGGCCAATGGAATCTTTTAGAAGATCCGAACCTGAGCAAAGTAATAGAGCTCAAATTGACTAGGTCCATGAGAATATAGACATTTTCTCATCAGCTAGTGAGGTAACAACCAGGTGATGGGCCAACAATGGGAACAGTGAAAGGAAGGCTGACGTGACGGCAGGCGTGCTGTAAGTAACACAGGGAGAGAACAAAGGGGAAGGACACGTGGAAAGAGCCGGGCGTGGTGATGCAGTACAGGTCAGAATCAGACCTCTGAACAGAACGCTTTTTATAGGAGCTATGATATAAGGAGACCAAAGAACAAAATCATGAAACAGAATTATATATTCACATAAATACTGTCCTCTTCAAAGCAGACAGCTTGGTAAATTACACACCTGTTCAGAAATACTTAAAATATTTTGGGAACTTCTATGACAACTTTTTTTGGGGGAGGACACATTACAAGTTATGGCAAATCACAACTCTTTGGGAATTAAATACCAATCAGAGCCAAGTCTAATTAATCAAGTAGGTAATAAAATTTGGTATAAAAACCACATATGCTTATAAAGCGGTCTGTTTGGATTTTTTATGTGACTCCTAAATAGGTTCTGATAATTCTTAAATGAGCTTTAAACACTGAAAACAATCCAGGAACAAGTTCCTAGTCTTCTAAGGGCACCCATTTTGACAGGCAGAACCCACAGGAGATCTGTTTAAGCATGTTTCTTTAAAGATGAGTATCATTATTCAATTATTCCATTTCACATGCTATGCCTCAACCCTTTCAGCTGAAACTATTTTCATGGCTGCACAGTTAACTACTTTAGACTGCGAGATAAACTGCCAATCAGGTGTGGATGCCTCCAGGTTATTCCAAATATCCCCGAGGCCTGGACTTAATCGCAGGTTTTCATAAATCTTTAGAGCAGTGGTTTGCAACACTGGCTACATATTAGAATTACCTGAAAAGCTTTTAAAACTATAGATGCTCAGACACTCCTCCCCGCAACCCCCCGCACCCACCCCCAGCCCCAAACCCGAGATGCTGATTCAACCGCTCTGAGGCAGAGCCTGGGCACTGGTGTTTTACAGTGGTCCCTAAATGATCCTAACATGTAGCCAGTGATGAGACCAACTGCTCTAGAGAATCCTATAATCTAGGAGAACAACTCAAAAAAGAGGGACAGAGGCACCAACTGTGCCTTCGGAGCCCTGAGAGGCAGGAATGAGAGAAACCCAAAGCTTTCTTTTGAAAGGCAGGTGCTGACAGGTATGGAGTTCAGCAATCTCAGGGTCCTGACAGGAGTAAAAGGACAGCTCCCAAGTCAAGAAGAGGATTTCCAGAGCCAAGAAGGAGCACGTTTTAGGGCCTCTTTCCTTTTAGACATGGTGTTGACTGCCTGATCTGCATTGATTGATGTTCTCTGGTGGGCATGACAGGGGCCCTTTCTGCTCCAGGCTTTGGAAAGATAGTTCACATAGAGGGTTAATTTCTTATTACGGAATTAACTGAAAATGTCAACTAAGGGAAGGAACAGTTTAAAGAGATGAGTCCCCAGGTCTCAGGCAGGACCCAAAGAAGCGATCAAAGAACTGGGAGGGGCTGACTGACAGCAGATGGCAGGCCATGCTGCTCAGCCAGTCTGACCAGCTCTCCCCAGTAACTCCTCCCCACACCAACCCCATGACTTGATCACAGGCCTCAGGTCCAATGTCCACCCCTGCTCCACACAGCAGAAGCACCAAGATAGCACTCTGATGTCTGTTTTACTCTTAGATTTGGGTAATAAAAGCAAGAGTTACCATGTTTTGACCACTTACCATGTGCCAGGCTCTGTACTAAGCCTCTTAGGTGCATTAATTCATTTAATATTAAAAAAAACTCTATAAGAATTGCTGCTTATATCATTATTATCTTATAAGTGCAGAAACTGAGGCTCAGAGAAGTTAAGTAACTTGTCCAATGTCACATAACTGTTGAGTGACTCGAATCCAGGAATTAAACCTTTGTCTGAGGTCAAAGCCTGTAGAACTGTATTTGTAACTGATCAACTGTTTATTATTTTGCATTTTTTTATGATTTAGAAGCTGATTAGATACATTCTAAAGCTGGCTACTTATTATAGGGAAAGGAGTCACATCCTAGAAACACTGCTCAATAAGGCCCTACATAATTGCCTTTCCCCACACAGAAGTCTGTCCTATATACTCTCTTAGACCTGGATTTTGCTGGGGGGTATTTCGTCTGAGAAGCCAGCAGTGTAATATAGTGAGAGGACACTGGCTTTGGAAATCCCAGCTCCATCATGTCTTACCACTCTGACATTGGGCAAAATGCTTGGCCTTTCTGAGCCTCATCTGTAAAATGGAGATGAGACACATCTATACATCACTGGGCTGCTGCAAGGATTCAATGAGTTAACTTTTGCAGAGAACCTGGCACAGAGTAAGTGCTCAGTAAATGATACCACTTGCCCTTCACCCTGTCCTGTGACATGCTAATGAGATATGTGAACTCAGAGCCACAAGCAAAGCGTGTCCAACAGGAATCCCCAGGGGTCTAGCATTCCAACTTACAGGTTACAGGAATGTGGGCAGTCCTGGCCAGGCTGTTTCTTTCTACAAACTTCACCACAACTATGTGGAATTTCATTTCTGCTCCATTCAGGATTCTTTACCTTGCCTAAAACATCATATCAGAGAGTCAATGGTACAAACTTCAACTGCATCGTAGACCTTAATGAAATAATATAATATAGCTAGACAGCATGAAACATCAGCGTGGTTTTCATTAATTCAACAAACACATTATCCCACATCCTAAAATAAAAAGTTAAATGTAATGCTTCATCAAAAGTTTCACTGAGTACGGTAAACCTTAAATTCTGGATTACCTGGAAAAGAGAAATAAAAAGTCATTTTTACTTATGAAAATGCCACTTTGACTGATGGACACATTTAATTTAAGATTAAAAAAACCTATAAGATAAGTCTTCTGTAAATGGGCCATTGAAGTGATATGGGAACCAGAAAGAAGGAAGAAGGGAAGAGAGCGACGGAGGGAAAAGAGGCAGTAAGAGATGGACAGGACCTAAGTGCCCTGTATAGTAGGAATGCTATTCTAAGATACAAAGTGGGCATAAAAGGGCTATAATTTTACAATCAAGGTCACTCCGCAAATCTTTAGGAAGCATCTTCCACGAACTTAGCACAGAGGCAGGAAGAAGAAAACTGAGGCACAGGACTCCTTGCCCTTGAGGAGTTCCTCCCGACTTGGGCAGTTTACATCCTAAATGACAGCCTGTCCCCAGTCCTTGACCTCTGCTTTTCTCTCTAGCCCGTGTCCTTCAGAAATCTCATTCATGAGGTGAGGTTCAATACACCTAAAGGCCAGTGATTCCCAAATCCACATTTTCTGCACTCCCCTGAATCCTCAGTTTCAGTCCTACGTGTCCAACCGTCTGTGGAGCATCTGTGCTTGGGGTTTCACAGTCACCTCAAACTGCCCACATCTACAGCCAAAGTACGGTACCTGGTGTTCCCCTTCCATCTTTCAGCGGCTCCGCCTCTTCTCCCTGACTTTAAAGGATGGCTTTTCTCTTTCTGCAGGGCTCTGCATTACACTGTTTTTCGCTCCTTACCCTCCTATCCACTACCATCTCATTTACCGCTCCCAATTGCAAATATCATCCCTAAGACCTGCTCCCTGCTCCAACGTTCCTAAGTCCCAGGAGGACACATCTCTCGCTGGTCGTCTTACTCATCTTCCTACTCACATTTCTAAACTGAACTCACTGTCCCCACCAAACCCAGTCCTCTTGACTCGCCCTCTCTTCCCTGGGTGTCACCATTTGGGTTCCTCCCTTTCCCATTGCTGTTAATTCCTGTTTTCCTTTGAAATCTTGTACCCCTTCCTCTCTGTCCCATTCTAACACCCAATACAGACCTTTATTATTCTTTGTCTGGGTGGTTACAAGTCACCAAATTGCTTAGGCCCCAAAATACTCTACTCACTGCCACCAGACTAATCTTCATAAAGAATCACACTGATGCCCTCAGTGGCTTCCTACAGCTGCCAAATAAAGTCCCAAGGTCTAGGCCTGGCAACAAGAAGTCAGCCCTGCTTTTCCAGTCATTTCCCACTCCTCCACCTGCACAGATCCTGGGTTCCATAAGCAGATGACTCGCTTTTCTCCCAACAGATCCTCAGCCTTCTTGGTCTTAAACTTCTGCTTATGCTGTTCTCTTCAACAAATCTCTCCTCCTACAAAGATTTTACTCGTTGTCAAGCCCAGTTCACTTCTACCTCCTTTATGAAGGCTTCCCTTAATCATCCAGCCAGAAGCCATAACTCACCCCAAGTATCTCCCACAGCACTTGGCACTTCCAGTGGAACATCAAGTTAATTGTGCCTTAACTTTCAGAGTGCAAGCTCTGGAAAGTCATCCCCTCTGTTTCTTCATGGTGCCATGTACCTTACTTACTAAGTTCTCAATAAAATATATTAAATTAGTAGTCTCCTGGAATAGCAGAGTGGGGCAAAGTCATCAGATAGGTTAAGGTTGTTATTTGTATTCCTACACCATTTTACCTCACTCAGATCATCTTAAGCTTCACCCGACATTCTTCTGCCTTCTTAGGGTCTCATATCTAATTTGTCAGTGAAGATTTAGTAAGAATTTTAATTCTATTGTGGTGCTTTATGTTTAAAAATCCTTTAAAATACGGTAACCAAGCCTTGGTATTGGTCCTGTGTGTCCAATTCTCCTTTAACCTCTTTCAGTTTCATGTTGCCTTTCTAGCAGTACATTCAAGAATATTCATTCCTTCAGCTAATACTAATTTGGTATCCATTAAGGCTCATATTTTGGCAATAAAATATATAAGACCAGCAGATTCTGAATAAAAGTGTGGCCAAAGTGGGATAAGAAAGGGAAGCTTCCTTTGGAAGAGGACACCTGGGGTCAGGTCTTGAATACTACAGTGGATGAGGATTTACAGAAAAGAAAGGAACATCCTAGATAGTTGAATTTACCATGAGATTGAGTCTAAAGGTTAAAGAGTTGATGGTCAATGACTGACTCTTGGTGAAAGCTGCTAGTTAAGTAATAGGAAAGGAGAAATATGAGCAAATTAGTTAGAAAAATAAGGAGAGCATGCAGAAAGAAACAGGAACAGCTGGTCATTTCAAGAAGAAAATGGTCAAAAGTGTCAAGGGCTGTTATGTTGCCAAAAAGGTTAAGAACTTATAAATCAGCCCTGGATTCAGTCAGGAAGGGGTCAGTGATGACCTCTGAATACAGTGTCAGTCGGGTTATAAGGACAGAAGCAAAAATGCAACGGTTCAAGGAGGCAGATAGATGGTTAAGAAATAAAATCTGAAAAATCAACCATCAGATGGTGAAAGTTAGCCATTAAAAGACAGGCAGGAAAGGCAGGAAAAAAAGGATGTGCAGGAAATAGGCTAGCAGCAGGAATGAAGATCTGGATCACAGGAAGTTTTTTTCCTAACACATAGAGGAACCGAACTATTGAAAACAGGAAGAAATATTCCATAAAGAGGGAGGGCACAAGGATAGAGTTTGTAACGCTGGTTTATAGAAAACCTCTCTTTGGTAGAAAGACCAGCGACTGATATCTTGGATTAAAATAAAGTACACTTCAACACTACTCCTTAGTCAGGCTGCTCAGACCTAGAAAATCAAAGCTGTTACAGTCAGGGGTGAGAAGAAGCCATGTCCACACCCGCCTCTGCCAGGACACCAGCACCACAGCTCAGAAGCAGCATGAGCTTGGTGGGCGTGATGGGAAGGCCACCCCCAGAACAGCAATGCCAAGAGCCCAGGGGCCTGGCTGTGGATGGACCACACGCACACAGTGTCTTGCAGTTGAAGTCTATCAGTAACTTCTGCAACATGCCAGCACACCACCTCTCCTGGGCTGGGAACAACGCACAAAGCGGAAGAGACTCCAGTGTACGCAAAAAACTCACCACAGAAACACGTGTAGGTATTAGGAACATGTGCAGAAACGTTCTGACAGGCAGGGCACCTCCAACCACTCTGGCCGTCTGTCAAGAAAAATGAGAGGAGACCAAAATAATTTCCTTACAGAAGCACAGGTAACTTTTAAGAATTTAAATCTATAGGAAGCCATAATATTGAAACAGTGGTAATAATGCCCATGTTAAGGAAATCAGACAGTGAAGAAACAAATTCACAATACTGAATGCTTTGTTTAAATACTGCATTTGGGCTTATATTTATAAGGACTTCAGATATAGTGAATCAAGAGGGCATCCATTTTGTTCTACTTTATTTAATTGAGATATAATTGATATATAACACAGCTTAAGTTTAAGGTGTATAACGTGTTGACTTGATACATTTACATACTCCTATAGGATTACCACCATAGTGTTAGCTAATGCCTTCATCACTTCATAGAATTACCACTTCATTTTGTGGTGAGAATGTTCTGTTATTTCTAATATCAAGGTAAACATTATCTGAATCTTGGCTTAAAAAAAAATAGGATAAAATGTTTGAGTACACGTAGGAAAACCCAGATGTCTTAAACTAGAAGAGCCACAGTTCAGCGAGTGTATTATTAACAGCATTTGCATTATGCATAAACACTAATATACTTTGGGAAAAGCCCATAAAATACTATGGAGAAGACCTGCCAAAGGCAACATCCTAAGGGCAAACTAAACAATTGCTTTCTATAAATTTTCTAAAGCAAATTATACAAGAAATGTTTTCTATAGTTGCCACTTGGATAAAAACTACCATTTTCAGTAAAAGTGACAGATTTTGTTGTACCCTAAATATATTTTAATATTGTTGTGTTTAGCTGGTTTGAGATTTATAGTTTAATAATGGTCATCTGAAACATGTGATCAAGGCAACAGACTCTCCCTGCAGATGAAATATTCAAGAGGAATTAAATAGTATTTTTAAAGCTAAGTTTAAAAACTGCACATATCAAATGGGCGAGAACAACTACCCAGAAGAGAGAAACGACTGACCTGCCTGCGATGCCGGAGACCTTGCCCACTTCTTTATGCAGTTCAAATGGAACACATGATAGCAGCTCTGACAGCTCCACACCGGGGCCGCGACGCGAACCAGTTCGCAGCACACCATGCACTCATATTTTTCTGTAGTTAGCTGTTCAATAAGAGAACCTGAGCGAAAAATAAAACAGATAAACTCAAACAACAGAAAAACATTCCTTACTTTAGCCAACCAAGGCTCAGCAAGGCATTTGAGAGAAGAATTCAAACACAGAGGTTTTAAGGGATGTCTGATTCTGAGTAAGGTTCAGAGTTTGAGGCCAAGAAGGGGCAGGAATACGCTGAGGGAGAGGACTCGTGCAGTAGATGTTCAGGTGGGGTTTCCACAATTGAGGAAACATGCCCAAGAAACTGCTCAGAAACCGACCAGAGTAGCCAAATGCCCCTCCTAACACAGTCTGAGCATCCACAGGAGCAACGCACAGCAGCGCCTTACCTTGCCCTCTCCGAATCTGGGAGGCTCTGCATCCACCAGACTCACGGATTCGGGCTAGGGAAGGGCTTGTGAAGCTGCAGGGGCCTGCTGCAAGAAACCTCAGCCTGGACAGGTCCAACCGTCCATGGTGGTGAGATGGTTCTAGCAGTTGCCCTGAAAGTCTTTAGCTGATTCACTCATAAAGATATGCTTGGGGCCTACCACAGCCCCACAGAGGGCTTCCAGACCAATGGAGACACAGCCCCTGGCTCCAGAAGCTCAGCATTGTGTGAGAGACCAGCAAACAGCATCATAAGAATCCTCCCAGACGTGTCCCTGGATACCTTCACCTGCTTCCAGACTTTTCCTCAAACATGATCTTAGCAGTCTTTCTAGATCCCAAGTACAGCCAGGTGCTCTCAGAGCTGAGTATATATACACATTTTTTTTAAGTCATACTATTAGCATTTATTTAACAATATTATTTTATTTGTTTTCAGGTCCAAACAAGTTCTAAGAAAAAAATAACTAACCCTAAATACACTATGCCAAGTACTGTGCTAAAGCACTTCCTATGTATTATTTAATTCTCTGAATAAGGCATTAATAGAGGTACCATTTTATAATGAAGAAATGAGGTTCAAAGTGGTTAACTCACTTACCCAAAGTCACAGTCAGAAATTAAAAAGCCAAAATTCAAACTCATTGCTATCTGACTCGAAAGCTCACATTTTAATTATTCCATAATTCCAGCTCTCCCAAGCTAACTTTCTGTTTGTCTAATTTCATGTCAAAAGAAATACGGAATGTCTAATTTCATGTCAAAAGAAATACGGAACAGGGGGCCAGCCTGGAGGCATAGTGGTTAAGTTTGCATGCTCTGCTTCAGCGGCCGAGGGTTCACAGGTTTGGATCCAGGGTGCAGACCTGCCACTGCTCATCAAGCCATGCTGTGGCAGTATCCCACATAAAATAGAGGAGGACTGGCACAGACGTTAGCTCAGCGACAATCTTCCTCAAGCAAAAGAAGGAAGCCCGGCAACAGAAGTTAGCTCAGGGCCAATCTTCCTCACAAAAAAGAAAAGAAAAGGAAAAAAAAGAAATACAGAACACCCTGAGACTGTAAGCTCTGTGGGGCAGGGCCAGGCCTTGTCTGCCCTGCCCACTGCAGCATTCCCAGTGCCTGGCATAGACCAGGTGCTCAATAAAGATTTACTGAATGAGATCCATTAAATTCTCTTGGTTTAAAAAAAAAAGGGGGGCCGGCCCCGTGGCCCAGTGGTTAAGTTCGAGTTCTCTGCTTCAGCAGCCTGGGGTTTCGCCGGATTGAATCCTGGGCGCGGACATGGCACCACTCATCAGGCCACGCTGAGGCGGCATCCCACATGCCAAAACTAGAAGGACACACAACTAAAACACACAACTATGTACCGGGGGGCTTTGGGGAGAAAAAAAGAAAAATAAAATCTTTAAAAAAAAAAAAAGATTTACTGAATGAATGGATGGATGAAGGAATAAATGTCATCTAGTCTGTGCTATACCCTCCCTCCCTGGAAAGTTTCAGGTTCAGTAAAGTTTATGTGATAGCTCTTTCCCTCTGGGGAAAGCCTAGAATAAAGATACTTCGTGCGGCTGATTAAAGAAAATCCACCTGCTTTAGATAACAGATGAACACATCATACAACTGAATTCTATTACAAAAACCGAGGAACCAGACTTAGATTCCTTCCTAAAAATAGGGATGTCCTACCCTGCAGAGGTTAACATCTCTGAATAACAAAGTGAATTATATTTCCTACCAGTTAGCATGCGACATGTGGAAGATCCTGGAGGGGAAAGTTAGGTAAGAGAGAGCTCATTAGAGAGCAAGGTTAAGTTTGATCCATCTATATACGAGAGGCTGACTGCGACAGAGGAATAGTCTGTGAGAATTACACTTGGAGAGAATGTGATAGAAAATGCCTATTGATCATTCCAGAATAGAACTGAGTTAGGAGAGGACACAGAGAAGTAAGTGAATACAGAACACACTGAGAAAACTACAATCAACTCTTCTAATTTTAACCCTGAAGATTGTCTTTTTACTTTTCAGTTTCTCTTATCCATTAAGTTTATGGCTTGTTAATAAATAATTATTGTTTTATGTGTGAGATTTCTAAATCCAGTCACAGTGAAATTTGACCACTAGGATGCACATACACACAGTGATGTGACGACAGCTGCCAACTTTGAATAACCCACAAATCACTCGAAGGACAGAAGCTGGAACAGTCACGGAGAACAAGGAGGCCTAGAGGAGTGTGAGGTCAAGGAAGGTAATCCCAAAAAAGACTCCCTCTTTGTGTCAAACTCAGAGGAAAGTCCCGGAGAAGAAAGGCTGAAATGCATCTGCCCACTGGATGTGGCAAATAAGAAGCCATCCGCGCCCTTACCAGTAGCTTTCTGAGTCAGGTGGTGATGATGAGAGCAGACAGAGAAGTGAGTCAAAACAGGGGAAAGGCCAGGGGGCAAGTGATGCGGGCACGGGCATGCTGAGGAAGATGCCGTACCAGGCTCAGTGCCAGGAGACCATCTGTGTGACCAAACCCTGGACCCCCAAGATCAAAGCCAAGGCCAAGAAAAGGAAGGAAAAGGACTAGAGGCCAGGCCTGGGTGCCAAGGAGCCCCCGTCTTTATGTGGGGCAGGGCCCACAGCCTCCCTCCCTCCCACAGGCCCAGGATATCATTCCCAAGGCCTTCTGTCTACTCATTAGGTTATCAGTCACACCCTGCTTCTCCCCTTTCACCCCCCAACCCCACCCGCATACCCAAACTGGGAGGGACAAGGGATTCTGGGAAGCTCAGCCTCCCCACAAAGGGATATGATTCCCCGTACCCTCTTTTGTTCTTCCCACAATGATGCCATTACTAAGAAACAAATAAACTTTTTTCCCCCCATAAAATTTTCCTTTAAATATTAAAAAAAATAAGGAAAAGGAAACAGAGTGGATGACTCTTGATTAGACTGGAATGGAAGGAAAGGAAAGACTGGAAGTCCACGTCACAAGGGAAGTTTTTTTCTTGGAGGGTAGGACAGATTTGGGAAGATCTTTACTGAGGCTGAAAACTTGGACTAGTAGATATGAAAGGTCGACAGAAAGAAATAAAGGACATCTGAGAATGAAAGAAAAGGAAGGATGGGCGCAGATATCTATGAGTTTGTATAAAGGGAGCAAAAAGCTGAGAAAATTATGCCTGATATCTCCCCTTTCTCAGTGAACTGGGAGGCAAGGAGGTCTGCAGAGAGGGAGAAGAGTGTTAGGAAGGACTGAATAAGCGTGGCAAAGTTGGGAGTATCTTAGAGGAAAATGGGAAGGACTGAGGTTGGAGACACTACTCAAAACATTCACTGAGAATCAACGTGTGCCAGGCATTCGTTAGACACTAAAGATGTACAGCGAAAAAACAGACAAAAAGCCTTTGCCCTGACGAAGCTTATTATCTAGTGGGGGAAGGGAGACAATAAACAAATACATAATGAAAATATGTAGCATCAAACAGTGCTGTGGAGACAGAGATGGAGGAAAAAGCACCCGGACAAGAGGGTGGGGAACGCAGGCAGTGGGGAAGAATTATGGCTCTAAACAGGGAGATCAGGAAGGCTTCCCGGAGAAGGTGGATGGCTGCAGCACCAAATCTGTCCTGTGATGTGATTTCCTGGAGTCGAAAAGGTAGACTGCAGCACGGACCCAGGGCTGGGACTCTGCCAACGGCTTGGCGAAAGGATGATACTTCAAACGACCTACGATAAGACCCAGCCTAAAGAGGGAAGGAAGGCGGGCAGGAGGCTGGCAAAGCCGGTAGCGGGTGGAAGAGACCGAGAGAGCCAGGAGGACAGGTTATGGTCAGAAAGTGGAACCTAAGAGTTTAAGGCTTCAGAGATGGGGCATCCCCAGGGCTGCTTCCCTGGTAGTGGGTGTGGAGGCGGAATGAACGTGAAGGTCACTGCAGTTGACAAGATCAAAGAACCGGAGGATGGCACAATCCATATGATCACTAACGTCACCAGAAGAACAGCAGGACTGAAGGTAAACCAGTAGGACTGAAGGTAAACCAGTTCTCAAACTTGAGCATGCATTAGAATCACCTGGAGGCTTGTTAAAAGATAAGATTGCTGGGCCCCACTCCAAGAATTTGTTTAGTAAGTCTCCAAGAATTTGTTTAGTAAGTCTGAGGTGAGGAGCAGGAATATGCATTTCTAACAAGTTTCCAGGTGTCACTGACGGCTGCTGGTCTGGGACTACACTTCGAGAACCACTGGGGTAGAGGAAAGATACGGGCTCGATGCATTAATAAACGACGGCCGGGAGATTTGCAGGCTAACAGATGACAAAGATGAGGAGACATGGAAGGTGATGAGCATTAGCTTCAAAGGAGCAGGGATTTTGATACAAAGGTAGAAGGACAATGGTTTAAGAACGACACTGTGGAAGGAGTGTGCTCGTCCCATCTTCCAGAAATGGAGGTGAGGAGGATAAGGGAAAGAGCAGGCTGTGGGAGGCAGTGAGGAAAGTGGTGAACTGAGAGAAGGCCATAGGTCAATTAAGAGCAGGAGCAAAGCAGAAACAGCTTAAGGATAGACGGGACGTTACCACCACAGAACGAGGGGTCCAGAAAGTCTGGGAGAACAGGGCAGTGCTAGACGCTCTCAGTACAGAATGAGAGTAAGCAGAGGCCACTCTCAAACAGCCAGGGCGACATATTTGAGGCGATCCTCTCTTTCCATTCCAGTCAAGCTGTCATCTCTAGCACTCCACCAAAACTGCCCTTATCAAGACCAACAACCTTCACACTGCCAAATCCAATAGCAATATGTGCTTCTTATCTTTCTGGACTTATTGGTAGCATTTGGTCACTCCCTCCCCCTTGAATTCTTGTTTTTATTTGGCATTTAGAACATGTTTCTCTTCCTAGTTCAATTGCTACTCATTCTCCATTTCCTTTGCTGGATCCCTGTCTTCCAATCTTGATACCTTGAGGTATAGGAAGGCTCCATCCTCAAAACCTTCTTCTCTACGCTCCCACCTTAGGTGACCTCCTCTAGTCCACTAAACACCATCTCCATACAGACAACTCCCAAATTTAAGTCTCCAGGCCAGATCTCTTCCCTGAATTTGATATCCAACGCCCTACTTAACATGCCCATTTGGAAGTGTAAGAGGCAACTCAAATTTAACAAATTTAACCAAATTCTTTATCTTCCCTAAACAGGGAGTGGACAAAGGAAAACATATGCAAAAACACCTTTCCAACAAGGAAAGACTAAGAAACAGTCACCGATCAGAGACTAAGGAGATGTGATGACTAAATGCAACGTGGTACCCTGGAACAGAAAAAGGACGTTAGTGGAAAAACTGGTGAAATCCAAATAAAGTCTGCAGTTAGTACTATTGTACCAGTGTTAATTTCTCAGTTTTGACAAAGGACCAGGGTTAGTTATGAAAGATGTTAACATTAGAGGAAGCCAGGTGAAGGATATATGGGAATTCTCTGTACTATCTTTGCAACTTTTCTATAAATCTAAAATTATTCCAAACTAGAAAATTTTAAGAACAAACAACACCCTTTCCCCTCCCAGGCTTTACCACTTCAGTATATGACAATTCCATTCTTCCACACATACGGAGTGGTCTTCAGGCACAACACCCCGGCTTCCTCCCCAACTCCTCTCATTCTCTTGCATTCAACCTCCCGTCTATCTGCAAATCCTGTCCGTTTTACCTTCCCAATACATCCAAAGTCTAACTGAGTCTCACCTGTCCCAGCACTACCACCCAGTCCAGGTGTCCATCATCAACGACCTGAAGTACTCCAACAGCTTCCTAACTTGCCCCTTCCTTCCTTAGGGCCTCTTCTCCACGCAGCAGGCTGGGTGTTTTAGAATGCTAGTAAGATCATGCCATCCCTTTTCCCAAAACCTTCCAGCTGCTTCTCACCTTGCTCAGAACCAAATCTAAGGGCTCACATGATCTAGCCCCTGCAACCTCTCTGACCTCCTCTCCCACCGGCTTCTTCTTTGCTCACAAAGCCCCCCTCTGACCCCAATCTAAACTTGCTTCTCCTTCTGTCTGGAATGCTCTTCCCCAGAGAGCCACATGGTACACTTCTGCACTTCCTTCTAGTCTCTGTTCACACGTCTTCTCATCAGAGACCAACCTATCTAAACTAGCGCCCCTGTTATTCCCAGTACCTAGAACAGTGATTGGCACATAGTATTTACTCAATAAGTATGAATAAAGTGTTCTCAAGAACATGTGGGGAAGTGAGGCCAAGAGAGATTCGTTAGGCAGAACTCTAAGATGGCCTCCAAGATGCCCACCCCCTGGTAGGCACACCCTACATAATCTCCTCCCCTTGAGTATGGCTAGGCCCGATCTAATCAGGTGAGCTCTTTTAAAAGTCTCTAGAAATGAGAGAGAGAAGTCAGAGAGATCTGAAGAATCTGCAGCAGATGCTTTCCTGTAGGCCTTGAAGAAGCAAACCGCCACGCTGTGGAGACGGCCGTGTGGTGGGGAATTACAGGAGGCCTGGAGCAGCTGAGAGTGACCCCCAGCTGAGAGCCAGCAAGAAAATGAGGACCTCAGTCCTACACCATAAGGAACTAAATCCTACGAACAACCAGTGAGCATGAAAGAGGACCCCATGCCTCCGACGAGATTGCACCCCTGGCCACATTTCAGTCCTGTGAGACCCTGAGTGGAGAACTCAGCTAATCTGTACCCAGACTCCTGACACACAGAAACTGTGATATAATAAATTTGTGTTATCTTAAGCCACCACTATAATTGTGGTAATTTGTTATGAGACAATAGGAAACTATTAACCAGCCTTAAGAATTCAAAAACAACTCTGGAAAACACTGCCTGGGTTCACACTCAAGTTGAGGTCCCAAGAAAAAGGTGAAGCAAATGAGAACTAGAAGAACCATGGGCCAACGCAAAAACAGGCCCAGGCAGGTGGTGGCTTCATGATCACATTCACTGGAGGGAGACCAGAACGGTGAAGGTCCATGAGGAAGAGCTAGTGCATTGAAGCTGCTTAGCTGGATGAAATACATACTCAGGGCAAAACGAGAAGTGGCTTCAAATACTGCAAAAAGCTGATGTGCAATGATGGGGAGGGAAACTGTGAGGAGACAGACCGGTTGCGTGTTGCTCCAGAGGACAGAACTTGAACCAGGGGACAGAAAGTATTTATAGGAAAGAAGTTTCCAGTTCAATGTAGGGAAGAACTTTCTATCAGTCAGAGCTGAGTACCTACGATGTCCTACAAGCTGTGTTAGGCAATAGGGATACAAAAATGAAAAGAAACATATCGTCTCTGCTTTCAAGGAGCTTACAGATTAGCAGAGGGAGCTGACCCATAACAAATGACGGTTTCCATGGGTAGATGCTATAATAGAAGCACGTGTATGTAAGGGAAAGATATATCACAGGGCTGGAAAAGATCAGTGCTACCCACAAGAGGTGAGAAAAGGTTTCTTGGATATGCGGCTAAACTAGCTTTTGAAAAATGAGTAAGAATTTACCAGAAAGCTAAGTGGTAGACATTCTAGACAGAGGGAGCCACAGAAGCGACAGCATGGAAAGACAAAACGGTATAGAGTCCAGGGAATAAAATGTAGTGGGGTCCGAGGCAGCAGCACGTGAGGTTGTTGAGTAAGGCAGAAGCCAGAATCCGTGGGTGATGAGAAAAAGTGAGTGGAATTAAGCAGGGGAGTGACACAGTTCCGTATGTGTTTTAGAAAGATCGCTCTCTGATGCTGGTGCAAGAGATGAACTGAGAGAAACTGGAGACGTTAGGAACTCTTGCAGATGAGCAGACAAGAGATGATGTGGGCTGGTACCAGGAGGGGCAGTGGAGACATTACCATCCCCTACTTTCACAATTCAAAAAAAAACTGTAACCAAACATCTATACAACCCATATCTGCATTTTTACAAACACTTACTAAATTCCTCATTTGTTAAGAGAAAAATTCTGTCTTTGTATTAGCTTATGATACATAAAACTAAGTAAGCATTTACCGACTGCGGAGGGGAACAGGTGGTGGCAGGACCCAGGCAGTCGATGAACAAGGACAGAAAGAGACTGTTCGCTCTGAACTTTTTTATATTTTTGGGTTTCTAAGTTGTGTAAATATATTACCTACTCAAAAATTAAAATCAAAAAACCAAAGAAAAACATTTCCACCCATCTAGGAGATTTACCTGTGTGTGTTTCCATGTTCTTTAGGACGTGGTTCTGTTTGCCTCGGGGGAAAGATGCTACTTGAGGATCCTGCCTCCTCACGGTGCATTTCTCTGGACCAACCCTTCTGGACGACTTGACGACTGCCAAGTTCCCACTGTCACAGGCAGATTTTGGTGGTCTTTCATTAACATTATCCTTTGGAATGGGGGCCATGCTGTTTCTGGGTCCTGCATTTGTATGTCGCTGGCTATCCTGTTTTGGTGGATTCCTGCCTGGTCGTGGCCTGGCCCCTTCCACTTCCCAAGGAGGCCTTTTCTGTGGGTATCTTCTCTGCTCATTGCGTCTGGCCCCAGACCCGTCTAATACTCCTTTTCTAACAGATGCATCTGAAGAGTCAGGGTGGATGATCCCCAGGGGTTTGGCGTTCTCAGGTCCGGCATCCTCTGGTTTTGGAGTCATTCTGTTACCCCACTCACTTTTGAGTTTCCCCTTCACTTTTGGTCCTCTACCATGGCCGTACACAAAATGGGTTGCTTTTTTGGGTTTTGCTCCCCTGGGATCTGCGCCGACAATTTCCTTCTCGCTCTCAGAAGGGCTGTGCTCTCTGGGGTCTGTCCCACTCTCTGACCGGGCCACACTTTCTACGCCAGCCACATCTGAGGTCTGGTCAGTGAGACTTTGTGTTCTCTTGGCTCTGACATGCTGCTTTTCACTCTTCAATTTCTGCCAAGGTTGATTCTGAAGGCCATGGCTCTTGAATGATTTATTAGAAGCAGAGGTTTGGAAAGCAGTCTGTTGACTCTTAGGTTTGCTTCCTGAAGGGTGATAACTGTGCTGGTGAACAGCCAAGATGTCATCATAAGGGACCTGCCTGGAAAGCTGACAGGGAGGTGGTGAACTGTAATTTCTTCTACCAATCCTGTTAGAATCTAGTCTCCTTTGACTCCCACAATTTAGACCGGAATTTTTTCTCTCCTGAGGAATGAACTCAGCAGCATCCGTATTGAATTTAAAAGTACCTAGGACATAAGAAATAGACATGCCAGTAAAGAAAGAAATTAGTCACCCATGAAGCCCAGAAGACTCTCAGCCCTATCTAAAAGTCATTTTCCTAAGGACTTTGTATAAAGCAGACTCTTAGTAAGGCCTATGTTTCCATGAAAGTGACGGGTTCAAGGTGCTTGTGGACCTTGTTCAGGGGTGGGACATCAATCAGCAGGTTCTATGAGGTCTTTCAAAACTCTAAGGTAGCATTGTGTAATATCAAGTAAACAGGATTTGGAGACAGCCAAAATCAGTTTAAAATCTGGCCTTCCAACTTCTGGTATGAGCTAGCAACAGCCCTTGATTGCTTTTTAGCCTTAGTTTCCTCATCCACGACAGATAATACTATTCCAAAGGATTACTGTGAGATTTAAATAAGATTTCATCTAGTACTTAGCATAGTGAGTACATTAGTTCCCATCTCCTCCCCCAGGAATATATTTTAGTTTTTTCCACACATAACTCTATAATATGGTCCAGAATCACAGAGTCTCAAAAATTAATAAGCATATGCCCCTTCAATCCACTCATTTTTTCCCCCGCAGATGCTTCTTTGTATAGTCAACTCAGTCCCCGGAACACAAAGATGAAAGGATTTGCCTAAGAACACAAAACTAGTTAGTAGCAAAGTCAGAAGTAGGTGTAGCAAATAGAACATACTGTGAATCAGTAGGGTGTGGAAGACACGGGCTTAATTCCCTGTCTATCACTTATTGTGTCTTTATGCAAGTTACTGAGTCCCAGTTTCCTTATATATAATGGAGATGGTAACAATCCCTACATCCAAGAGCTGCCAGGAAGAGTACAGCAAGTTACTAACACATAGAAAGTGGTTAAAATGGTGCTCTATTACTGCTGTTAGGACTACAGACTATCTGAAACACGCAGACCCAACCACAGATGGGTGCAGTGCAGAGTGTGTGGGTTTCAGGTTTAATAATAAGCCCTAACATTTATTAGGTGCTGAACATGTGCCAGGCACTATTCTAAACACTTTGCACGTGTTAACTCATTTAATCCTTACATTCCTGATGAGAAAACTGAGACATGGAGAGAGTAAGTAGCTTGCCCAAAGCCACAGGGGTATTCCAAAGCAGATTCAGGATTCCACCCCAGGCAATGTGGCCCAAGAGAACACGCTCTTACACCATGCTGCACTGTCAGAGGTTGGGCAGTGGGTACCAGAGAAACATATACTTAAGAACTGAACAAGGACCAGCCCCGTAGTGTAGTGGTTAAGTTTGGCGTGCTCCACTTTGACAACCCAGGTTTGCAGGTTTGGATCCCAGGAGTGGATTTACATCACTCATCAGCCACACTGTGGTGGCAACTCACATACAAAATGGAGGAAGACTGGCCACAGATGTTAGCTCAGGATGAATCTTCCTCAAGCAAAAAGAGGAAGACTGGAAACAGATACTAGCTCAAGGTGAATCTTTCTCAGCAAACAAAAAAAAAGAACTGAACAAGATCATAAAGATCATAGGGTAACCTCTCACTCAATCCAGGATTTGTCCTGAAAGCTTTCACATAGGCAGAATTCTGGGGATGGGGTGGATGGCCTTACAAAATGGCAAGAGGATTACACAAATTCAAAAGATGGCAGAGAAGGTGTTCCAGAAACATAAGAGATAACTTAAGGGTGGGAATGGGCAGATTAAACCAAATGAGTGTTGTGTAGTCCTCTCCTGCTTGAAGAAGCAAGATTGGAGACAGGGCTAGGAAAAAGGTCAGTAAAGATGTTCAAAATGACCTGGTAAAGGATGAGAAGAGGGTGTTTCATGTTAAGCAGTAAGGAGTTGATGCATCTAGAGTCCAGATAGGCAGCACATATTCATATACAGTGTATGTTCCACTAGACATGAGGTAGGCTAAGCCCTCAGAAAGACCCTCAAGGGACATGAGGAAGGGAAAAAGAGCACACGAGGCAGGAAACTGGAGTTCAGACACCTTTTTTTCCCCACTATTTTAAGTAGCTGTAAGTTACTGAGTAAATAGGATGTCTTATAACCAAGGCTTGGCTATAGCACAAGTGGTACCCTGGATCCAAGGTAACACAGCAGTGCGGTAGGTGTCCAACAGGTGGGTGGAGCAGAGTAAGGGGAAATCCAACTGCAGATTATAAAATCCAGAGGCAAAGCTGGCATTGGAGAGTCTGCCCATAGGCAGAAAGACAATCCTGGACTGAGCTGTGTTTGAGGACAGGAGCAGGCAAGAGAACTAAACCTTGAGTAGGGATGGAGGTGTGGACTAGAGAGGATGCTGGAGTAAGAAAATGGAATAGGAACCAAGGCAAAAGCAAACTAAGGCACATGAGAGGGAGTGGGCAGGTCACGGGACTAGAGGACTTTGCCTCAGTAAATGGGGAGGAGGTTATAACCTGGGGAACACCACCAGAGGCCAAAACATGACTCACAACTAGCCCGACCCAACTGAAGGGTGTAGAAATGGGCCAGAAGTGAGCCTGAGGATGGGGAGCCCAATGGATCCCATTTAGTGGACCTAGGAAAAGAATGGGTGGGAGAATAACAAAACACCAGCCTCAAAAGGTTCCCACCCTCCAACATGACTTAATACCTAAATCAGGACCAGAGTACACCAATGTGGTGTGTTTTCCAACTTTTTGACCAAAAGTCTCAGTAATAAAAACATTTTACCTGCCACCCAGTACACAAATACTTATATACTCGTCTTGGCGCTCCAATAGCTGGTAGGTAGCAGAACTAAGACTCAAACCAATGACTGTTTACAAACCTCATGCTGCAAATTGCTGACCTGTTTCTCAGAAAGAGAGGGCCTTGAAGTCAAACCAATGTAGTGGGTCGTGACAAATATTTTTTCAAACGAAATAGAAAATAGAGTGTTTCGCAGATAGGAAAACCATGGCTTCCTGAAACTTTTGGTTCGCTTTTATATGTATGTATGTGTGCACTGAGATCGCTATATAAAATGTTCCTTTTCGGTCGCTGTCCATAAAGTTTGGAAAAACGATGTAAGGTGCACCCTGAAGGAAAAGGACATGAATGTTACATTAGCAGCCAAATGAGGCTGTCTCTACACACAGGCAACTCCGGGAGGGGAGCGAGCTAACAATCACGGACCAGGTACAGCCCAGAACGGGAGCCTTTGCGGGAATTAATTTATCTACTCCTAACTGACATGAGAAAACGAGAGCCAGTCACACTGCGACCTCATGGCAGGCTGAGGCTGGAAACCAAGCGCCCGCGCCGCCGCCCCGAGACGCACGCATACACGTCCAGCACAGCGCGCACGGCCGCCACGCGTCGGGAACCCGCCACCGTCCCGGGCGGCAACCGGGCCGACGCCCGCCTGTCCCACATCAGGGAGGCCGCTGCCCCAGGACGGCCGGGACACCCACATCGACTCTCTGGGCGCCAGGGCAAACCCGCTCTGCTTAGAAACCCAGCCGCCGGGCTTCACGACCCAGTCGAGGATGGGCGCGATCTCGGTACGCACGACGCGCGCGGCGTGGCCCTTCCGAGCCACTATCCCCAACCCTAGAGCGCGCCGCTCTCGCGATATGAATGGCTGGAGCCTTAGGACTCGTCACGGACCCCATTTCCGCTCTCTGAGGGGGGCCCAGTCCCGCGAGGGCCAGGGCAGTACCTGAGACAGGAGGCGCCTCCGCCATCCCGTGCCGCAACACCTTAAGCGAGCCCTGCAGCCGAGCGAACGCTGTCACCCGGTCACGTGCTCTGGACTTCCGGCGCGGCGACAATATTCGCAATTGCGCGCCCGGTAGACGGGCCACGGAGCTTGCGCGGCCTGAGTCAACAGAGCAGTGCGTGCGTGACGTCAGACAGGCGCGCCGGGCGCCGCGCTGAAGGAGGAGACTGGTGGCTGGAGGCGGCAAGGACCGCGAGGGAGGGGGGCGGGAAGGGACTTGCGTAATCATTGTTTTCCTTTTTGAGGGTCACTGTGCTTTCCTGCTACCTTGCCCTTTTGCCCTGCCACCCAACCAACTTCGCCTGGTCTTCTGACATCGTCACCCTCCTAGAGTAGTTCAGGCGTGGGATTAAAACAAACAAAAAACCCAAGTAGGTAGTCAAAAGTCAACCTGGGAAAAAACGTCTACAAAACAAACGATAAAGGGCTAATATACAAAGATCTCTTACAAATCAATTAGAAAACGATAAGCCGTATATTAGAAAAGGACAGGAATGGGCAGATGACTATAAAACAAACACAGATGGACACTGAACAGGAAGGGGGACTTTTGGAGGAGCTGATAAACTTTAAAGTACAAAATTTTAAACGAATGTGTGGAGTTTTTGTTTTGTTGTTTTTGTTGTTGCATTACTAAATAGAAGACACCATTTCAGTGTGAAGCATCTGCGTTTGTAAAGTAATTCACTGGTCCAGGCTTCCCCAAGAACAGGAAATAGGTTCATTCATTCACATATGTTTTAATGCATCTTCTGTCTTAGGCATTGCTTTAAGTGCTGGAGGTAAATGGTGAAAAAGACACAGATGATCCCTGCCCTCATGAAGTGCATTGTCTAATAGGGGAGAGAGAGAGTAATTTATATTTACAAATTAATAATTTGTAAAATAACTACAAATTGTGTTAGTGTTATGAAAGAAATAAGCAGGGTTACAGTGACAGAGACTTATTAGGATCTGCTCCAGAAAAGGTGGCTAGGCTTCTCTGAGTAGAATGAAAGATGAGAAGGAGCAAGCTATGTGAAGATTCACAGAGGGAATAGCATGTGCAATGGCTATGAGGAAGGAAAGAGCTTGAAGTGATCAACGTATTGAAATATTTGCTGGAGAATAGTGAGCAAGGAGAGTGGCACAGCATGAAATCGGAGAGGTAGGTAAGGCGATCACGCAGATCACGTGGTGATCTGGATCCACGTGATAATGGATTTTATTCCAAGATCAATGGAAAGTTATTGAAAGGTTCTAAGCAAAGAAGGGGGATCTGATTTACACCTAAAAATTTCTCTTGCTTTCGGGGGAAGACTGAATTGTTGGGAAGCAAGTATAGAAGTGGACAGACTGGTTACACTCTTGTATTACACTCATGCAGATGATAATGATGGCCTTGCACTAGAGTGACAGCAAAATATGATGGAGAGAAGAGACACCTCTAAGGTATATTTGAGTGTGGAAATTAATAAAAGAAATCTTAACTAAATTGGAGTTAGAAAGGCCTGTAGAGGGAGCTCTCATGCCCTGTCATACTTTGTCAACTATACCAACCAGGAAGAGAAAGACCTTGCATCTTGGACAGGAAGTAAAACTACTTTACTACTGAAGGAAGATTTCTCTCCCCACCCTGCAACAGCCCAGCCAATGAGAAATGCCACAGCTCAGCTAATGAGAAGCTGTTGCCGCCCTCACAACTGCTGCTTTTCCCCAATGGACTTTTCTTTAGAAAAGCCCCTCCCTACTCCACCCTTTTCTCTGTAAATGTAGCTCACTCCTTTGTTTTCTAGATTCACCTATGGTTTGCCATAGCACGCACACCCCAAATTCTTTTGGCTATTCCGGAATAAACTCATTTTGAGAATAAAATAACAGGCAAATTTGCTTTTTAAGTTGACTTGAGGGGCTGGCCTGGTGGCACACCGGTTAAGTTCACACGTTCCGCTTGGGTGGCCGGGGAGTCACAAGTTCAGATCCCAGGTGTGGACATATGCACTGCTTATCAAGCCATGCTGTGGCAGGCATCCCACATATAAAGTAGAGGAAGATGGACATGGATGTTAGCTCAGGGCCAGTCTTCCTCAGCAAAAAGAGGAGGATTGGCAGCAGATGTGAGCTCAGGGCTAATCTTCCTCAAAAAACAACAAAAAAAGTTGACATGAGATAAAACCATTATCCAGCTTCCAAACTTTTTCCAAACTGACAGGTATGATGTGCTATCTCATCGTTTCAATTTGCATTTCTCTGATTACTAATGAGTCTGAACACTTCCTAATGACCTTTTGAATTTCCTCTTTTTTAAATTGCTTATTCACATCCATTGCCCCATTTTTCTATTGGGGTTGGTCTATTTTTCTTGCTGATGGTTTCTTGTATATTGTAGGTATCAACTTTAGACATTTAGGTATCAGTTTTAGACATTTCAGTTGTCTTCTATTCCATTAAGACTATTAATTTTGTTCTTTATTGAACATAAATCCTTAATTTTGACAGATCAGTTCATCAAACCAACCAAACTTATTGTTACCTTTAGAAATTACTAGATGTATCAGTCTGGAACCGACCAAGAGAGAGGAACCATGCAGTAATTTGAACAGGGAACGTTTTATTTATTTAAAGACTTAGTGACTATAACAGGGCGTGGAGTAGTAGGAGATTGAGATTCTAAAAGAATACAGAATTAGTAATATAAGGAGCAGCCACTACCTCTAGGGCTGAGGTAAAGTGTCCAGTGAAGAGCACCCCAGAGCTGAGGTGCAGACCTTGTTAGAGAGGACATGCCTGTGGCTCCCTAGACGGCAGGGAAGCTGCTGTGGTGCTGCACTGGCAGAAATCGCCAGAAATCTAGCTTGTCAGGTGCTGGGGAAACTCATCCGTGGGGAGGTGTCTCACAAGAGGCTCTCTACTACAAACCCCTTGAGCGGGGGGTGCCCAGGGAAGTTTCTGGCTCCTGGCCACCATACACTGAAAAAGCCAGGTGCTGAAGAAGCCATGTGCGTTGCAGGAGCCAGACACTGGAGAAGCTGCCCACAGCACAGAAGCCTGCCTAATGGAAACACTGGAAACAGGAAACAAAACCCCTTGGTCCTGCAATATCTCTCCGGTGTCCTCTACTGACAAAGCTTAATACCTACCAGCTGGTAAAGGATCAATATTAAAAGGGCCCAAATCCATTTCACAGAGCTGACAAAAAGGATAAATCTGGAACTGAAAGGCAATAATTCATAACTGGCACACTAGGGAATCTACTCACTGTTTTCAAAACTTGTAAGTAAATGAAAATTAGTAGACATTTATCCTGCCTTTCCTATACAAACAGTACTTCCCACAAAATACCTAAACTTTGACAAGAAATTACAGCAATGTTCAGATAGAAATTTATCGCTGTAAATACTTACATTAAAAAAGAAGTTCAGGGGCTGGCCCTGTGGCCGAGTGGTGAAGTTTGTGCTCTTTGCTTTGGCGGCCCAGGGTTTTGCGGGTTCGGATACTGGGCGCGGACATGGCACCACTCGTCAGGCCACACTGAGGCGGCGTCCCACATGCCATAACTAGAAGGACCCACAACTAAAATATACAACTATGTACTGGATGGATTTGGGGAGAAAAAGCAGAAAGAAAAAAAAAAAGTTGTTCAGACAATGGAGTAGTATTCAGTGCTAAAAACATTAGCTCTCAAACCATGAAAAATACATGGAGGAAACCTAAATGCGTATTACTAAGTGAAAGAAGCCAATCTGAAAATGCTACATACTGTATGATTCTAACTATATGACATTCTGGAAAAGACAAAACTATGGAGACAATAAAAAGATCAGGGCCAGCCTGGTGGTGCAGTGGTTATGTTCGCACGTTCCGCTTCTCAGTGGCCCGGGGTTCACCAGTTCGTATCCCGGGTGCGGACATGGCGCCGCTTGGCAAACGCCATGCTGTGGTAGGCGTCCCACATATAAAGTAGAGGAAGATGGGCATGGATGTTAGCTCAGGGCCAATTTTCCTCAGCAAAAAGACGAGGATTGGTAGCAGAAGTTAGCTCAGGGCTAATCTTCCTCAAAAAAAAAAAAAAGAAAGAAAAAAAAATCAGTGGTTGCCAGCGCTTAGGGGGAGGGAGGATGAATAGGCAGAGCACAAAGGATTTTCAGGGTAGTGAAACTATTCTGTGTGATACCTGAATGATGCATACATTGTCAAAACACCAAAAGTAAACTCTAAGGTAAACTATGGGCTTTGGGTGACAACCAAGTGTCAATGTAGGTTTATGGATTGTGACAAATGTAACACTCTGGTGAGGGACGTCTATAGTAGGGGAGGCTGTGCGTAGGGGACAGGGTGTCATTAGGAACTCTCTGTACTCTCTGCTCAATTCTGTTGTGAACCTAAAACTGCTCTAAAAAGTAAAGTTTATTAATTAAAAAAATAGATCTCAAATCCCAACCTTCTACCTTAAGAAACTAGAAAAAGAAGAGCAAATGAAACCAAAACAAGAAGGAAAGAAATAATAAAGGTTAGAGAAGAATGAAATAAAAAATAGAAAAATAGAGAAAAATCAACAAAACTTGGTTCATTAAACAAAAACAACCAAACTGACCAATTTTTAGCTAGACTGACAAAGAAAAAAAAGAGGAAACTCAAATTACTAAAATTAGGAATAGGAGAGGGGACATTGCTACCAAACTTACAGAAATAAAAAGTATCATAAGGGAATACCACGAACAACTGTATGCCAACAGATTAGAAATACACAAACTACCAACACGGACTCAAGAATAAATAGAAAATCTGAATAGACCTAAAATGAGAGATTGAATTAGTGATAAAAGTTTCCCAGAAAGCCCAGGCCCAGATGGCTTCACTGGTGAACTCTACCAAATGTCCAAAGAACTGACATCAGTCCTTCACAAACTCTTCCAAAAAATAGAGGAGCCAAATTTCTCAACTCATTCTCTGGATGAAAACTCTGCCTTGGGGCAATCATTGCCTATCTCTTTATCGCAGAAGTTGATGACAACAGCCCAGACTGCTTACCCATGAAAACAGGTTCAGACTGATCCAGCCCCCTGGAGCAGCAGTTCTTAACGTCAGCCACGTGTAAGAACTGCTTGGGGAACTTTTAAAAATCCAAGTGCCCACATTGTATTCAGATCAGTTATATCAGAGTCTATGGGGGTAGGACCCAGGCAGCAATAATAATAATAATGATAATGATAATGATAAACAACCCTCTAGGTGATCTAACTGTAAGACAATTTCCTTTTAAGGAAAGCTAAGGGCTATGGATAATAGAGGTACAAATGCCAAACTGTGATTCTCTACTGGGTCATTCCAATCTCCCCCACCCTTGCTAAACTCCCAGGGCTGATAGGTCAGACCCTAAGGAGAACACCTGCACTCAATTCTGCTTCTAAGGGTTAACAGGTGAGATACTGACCAGGGACGCTCTCTGGGCACAGCTAGAGGAGTGATCATCAGAGGCTATGTGGTGCCCAGGGCTCTCTACCACAGGATTCATCCTCTCCACTTTCCTTAAATTCACTGGGATTGACACAGACCAGGGCCTGGCTTTTGGACCCTTCCAAGTACAGCAAGAATTAGCAGAATGACAAAGATGTTAAGGAAGCTCCACGGAGGGGAAGCTGTATGAGCAGAGGCAGAGAATCAGGACTGTGTAGTGGATAGGGGGGAACTGGAAGCAATCAAGAGGGCATAAAACTGAAAAGTGGGCCAGGGCATGGAGAGAGGCTGCAGAGAAATTTTTCAGGACTCTTACTGGCAAGTGACAGGAACCCAAATCCAATTAGTTTAAGCAGAAAGGGGGGTTTATTGGAAGAATTCTCAGATAGCTCACAGAATTAAAGGAAGAGGTGCAGAGACTTGGCGCACTCTGGGAATCTCGGATCAAACGGGTTCAGTGCCATGAGGATTCTTTCCTTCTGCCTCTCATCTTGGCTCCTCTCTGGCCTCAATATCGCAAGCTTTTCATATTGACAAAAAGTTAAAAAATTTTTTTTGCTTTGTTTCCATTTAGGAAATCTGAGGGATGAACTTCAATAGGCACAGCCTGGTCACAAGCCCCCCTCCCCGCTCATAGCTTGGAAAAGTAAGGGTAGGGCAACTCTAATTGGTATTTTTCCAATAATCTCATAGTTAGAATGGGGGAGATACTTCTCTCAAAGAAAGAGAATGCTGTTCTGAAAAGACCAAGCCATAAACCATTACAGAGGCAGGTCCCAAGTCACAGGTAACTTTTTACGTCCTGGTGGAGGTGTCAGGGAATCATGAAAGACTTTAAGTAAGGGAATGACATGACCAGGTTTTATTTTAGAAAGGTAAGCACAGTATGTGACGAATGGACTCAAGGAAGTCAAACTATGCAAGAAGAGAAAGCAAATAATTTATTCCAAAAGACTATGCGAGGATGTCTAGGCCAAGCAGAGTTGAGAGAGGAAAAGAGAGGAGGGGTCGGATTTGAGAAACACTTAGAGGTTAAAAGCAGAGTTTAATAATGAATTGAACGTGTAGGGTGAGGCAAAAAGTAGGCATCAAGGACAACTCAAGAGCTTTCGGTTTTGAATGATGGAGGATAAAGGTTCTATTAGCTGAGACAGGGAAAAAGGAGGAGGAGATTCAGGTCGGGGGGAAGGCAGTGGTTGTCTTGGCCATTTGAATGTCAAGTATTTGTTAGGCAAACAGCTGGATATAAACAGGATTCTGAAACTCAGGGGCAAGATCAGGGATCGAAGTATAGATTTACAAGTCAGCAATTAAAGCCATGAGAATAGCTGAGATCACTAAGCGTAAGTGAGCAGAGAAAGAAGTATGGTGGATAAAGGCTAGAATCCCGAGGAACACTAATATTACAGGGTTGGAGAGAGCAGGATTTCAGAAAGCAGTCTTGGAATAGTCAGAGGAACAGGGGAACCAGAGAGTATTGTCACAAAAGCCAAGGAAGTAGAGATTCTGGTGGAATGATTCCTCACTGGTGTCCGATGCACTAGAGGTCCAGCTCGAGGAGTGAACATCGCCCATTAAAATTGGCAATATATGAGTCACTGATAACATTGGCAAGGTAAGAAACAAGGCAGGAACCTTTGCTCACAGTGAACCCCAAGATAAGGAGCTTAATTTGGATGATGGATTTTAGGTAATGATGGGACATTTAATTGGGAATCCCCAGAATTAAAAATAAGAATAATAGGTCTCAGGGCCGCCCCGTGACTGAGTGGTTAAGTTCACGTGCTCCGCTTCGGTGGCCCAGGGTTTCCCCGGTTCGGATCCTGGGCACAGACATGGCACTGCTCATCAAGCCATGCTAAGGCGGTATCCCGCATGCCACAACTAGAAGGCCCCACAACTAAAAACATACAACTATGTAGCGGGGAGCTTTGGGGAGAAAAAGGAAAAATAAAATCTTTAAAAGAATAAGAAGTCCAGGCTAGTGACAGTTCCCTTGAGTCATTACGCATAAGTAATAGTTAAAGTGATGAGTGTGAGACATCTCAAGGAGAGAATGAAAGGTGAGAAGTAGTTCAAGATTGGAAGTATAATGGAAGAAATATTTCAAGGGCTGAGTGAGAACTTGTAGGGAAGCCAAGCAAGGTTTCAAGAAGGTAATGAGGACTAGTATGATGTTTGCTCCCACTGGAAGGCTTCTTGGGAGGGTGACGTCAGTTGGGGTGAGAGAGGGTTACACACTTGCCTCATTCCCACCTATAACTAGACAATTGTGATTGTTCTAGGTATCCCTTGGGCTGATATAGAGACTCTACAGAACTGGTGTTCAACAAATGTTTATTGATTTGCTGACACATGAAAGGCTGGTGCATGTGGCACTGAGGCACCCAGCGAGGCTGGAGGAAGGGATGCTGCTGGTGAGACACTGAGTAAGGAGGGGACGATCAGGCTGGAATATGGACTTGCTGCAGTACTCCAGGTGCCTCCCAAGCAAAGAATGAAGGCCCTGCTTTTTCACTGTTAATAATCCCTCACATGAGAAGAGCATGTTGCAGTTAACAAAGCACTCATGACAATTACCCCAATTATTCCTCACAAAAGCCTTGGGAGGTAAGCACGGTTTTACTAATAAGGCAATGGAAGTTTAGAGAAGCGAGTAGGCTACTCAGTAGTTATTAGATGGCAGACCCAGGGCCCGAGCCTGCATCGTTCCTTGCTCTTTCCTCTATACCACAATGCTACTCGTTAAATTTGATTTCTGTAGTGGTGGTTTTAGGCTGAAGTGATAGTAGTAAAATTGGATCCTTTTGAAAAATATTTATTGAGTATAAATAAATGTCCTATACATTAAATATCAAGAAATATTCATTATTGATTACAAGTCAGGCTGTAATACTGAGGGAATCACAGAATCAAAATATCCACTCATGATACAGTAGTGCTAATTCCATTCCAATACCAGACACTGTAATGATTCACTCACAAGACACAACAAAACTCAGCAAAAAAGGCCATCACTTTAACCGACCTATAATACCACAATAGAAAATGGTTTTGAATCATAATATGACAGTCCCAATAATCTCATCTTTGTCTTATTAATCTATCAGGTCAATTTGAGATTGTGGACTTACACTGTCATAGAATTTAAGGACTCCCATTTCCTTGGTTTTATTTTGAACTATTCTTATGGAATGAAGTCACACATACCCACTGATACTTTTAGGTAAGTTAGTCTTTCCTAAGAGAAAAGGTATACAAATTTAGTACAAGGAAAGTATCCCCCAAGCAATGAGTCTTTTAACGGAAAACAATAAAAGAGCAATGTAATTAACTTTTCCTTTGAAGAAAGGAAAGAAACCTTAATCTGTTATGGTAAATTTGGAAAGATAAATATTCCTAGTCCCAGAATACGTGTTTATTTTACATGATGTCCTTGAATGATGCAAGTCTATGAAGCGGGGATCTGTGGCAATCCAAATTCATCCACCAGGACTCCATCCTGTGAAAAGGAAGCAATGTTTAGTGCCACTATTTTTCAAATGATTAAAAAAAAAAAAAAAAGATTATAAATATTTAGTGGTCAAAACTTATCTCTAAGAGTTTAATCAATGAAAACCAAAAATCCCACTTGGAAGATGAGAATGAGATTTTTTTATGAAAGGCAAAAGGGGAAGTGATGAACCAGGAAAAGGACTGGAGGGGATCAAAAGGGGAGAGCCCTTGCAGGGCAAAGGAACAGTCAGAGAGAAAGAAAAACTCAGGTGTACACCTGGAAAGGGGAAAAGGGGCTGGGAGGGTCCAGGAGGAAAGGCTGAGGAGTTAGTCCTTGCCTCCAGATTCGCATTTTCACTCTGATCCGTAGAGTGAACAATTACCTTTCATAGCCTCCCAAATCTCTGAAGGAGCAGTGCCCTAGTTCGGGCAGCCACTTCCACATGATACTGTACTACAAACTTAGAGGTGCTGACACCACTATCAATTAAGAACCCACATCCCAACAGCACATTTAACTCAGGAATCTGTGACCTTCTAGAAGTGGAAATAACATAGATGTTTCAGGGAATTCAAAAGGTGAGCTACGGTAGTATTAATAAAAATTATTTCAGGTGTGCTGAGAAAAAGCAACCTATATCCCTTGAACTGTGAAGTGGCCAGAGATATGGGGGTGGGGTGGGGTGGGCAACAGAGAGAGGTAAGACCTCTCTAGGCTCCAGGCAGAAGAGAGTGGCACAGGAGGGGAAGACGTACATTCAGAGGAATCAGCTAAAAGGGACCTGAGAAATTACCTACTCCCCACATTCGCTCCCTACATTTTAAAGGTGGGAAAACTGATGAGGTTCAGAGAGAAGACATGAATTTCTAATTTGCTCAAAGTCATACAGTGAATAAAGGTAGAGCTGAGACTGGCTCTCGCTCAAGGTTTCTGTCAACCACATTGTGCATACTTGATGTGCATGCTGGGAGATAAGGCAAATAGCAGGGCTGTCAATGTCCAGTGGCAAGAGAAAAAATGACACAGGAACTAAGATGGAGTGAACAGGATTTCATTAGAAGTGAAATCTTCTCTTTTTATAATGACAACCAGATAGCCTTGGACAAGGCTTTAAGTTCACAAAGCTCTTTTACATACAAGACCTAATCTGAGCTACACAACAATTATGTGAGATAATTATCATTATCTCCACTTTACAGATGGAAGGAACAGAAAACTTCGAAACAGCTAAGTGATTTGCCAAGGTCTCACAGTTAGTTAGTGGCAGAGACTTAAACCCAAGTGTCCTGATTCTTTTACCTTGTTGAATTAGAATCTTTCTACATTAAGTTTTATACTTAAACTATTAATCCCTAGTTTAGAAAAATCCACCCCTAATGAACCACTGGGTCTGGAGAGTAGACCTTTCTTTTATACTCCTGCCTAGCACAGTTCATGCAAGTGTTGCTGACGCTTTCCCAGAAAATGTCTAAAACCTGTAAATGGAACTCAGTGCAAGCTCACAACAAGAGTAATTATGTATATTATACAAATTGTCATCACATAAGAACGTTCCTAGGCTTCCCTGGCACTATTTACACAGCCTGTCCATAATCCAACGCAGGAAAATTGAGTTTTTAAGAGTTCCCAAAACAATGATCGAGACAATCTTTCCTTGTACTAACTTAAGACTACGTTTTAAATTCCCAGACCGGTGATCAAACATAAAACCTTTACAATTTCACAGAAAATATAAACAGAAGAGGCTTCCACCTTATTCTTTGTGTCAGTGGGAACACCTTCTGGAATTGCAGGTGCAGATGCTGCTTCATCCAGGTAAGAACTGTCCTCATCGGCCAGAAGCTCATCGCCCAGGGCGTCCAACTCTGAGAGTGAAGAGTCAACATTTAAAAATACGTCACCAAGGAAACTGGCAGCTAATGTTAAGAAAGCCAAATTACTTATAAGAAGACGAAAATTTAAAAACAAAGGGAACGGGACTATTAATTTCTATTTTCAAAATAAAAGATTATCATTATAAGAAATTTTCTAGGGAATAGATGTGGTAAAATCTATGAAAAAGCAGAATAAAAATTCAAGAAACAAAACAACCATTCCCCACAGGCTTACAAGGCCCTAGTCTTCAGAAGACTCTAGTTATCAGTCAGTCAATCCAAACTAGAAAATCCTGATAATAACAAATGTAAAAAATCCTCTAAGTTATTGATGAACTTGAAAGAAGGTAGTGAAAGAAGGCAGAAGATTGCTGTATACCGAGTGACCATTACATGAAATCAGGGTTTAAACATAAGTCAACAGTAAAGTGAGTCGAAAGTGATCGGCGGAATGACAATAGCAAGCAGAGACTCATCAGGGGAAATTCTAGATGGGAAATAAGAAAATAAAGAAATGAATGGGGGGAAAAAAGGTTCTAGGCAAATACAGAACATGCAGAGAGAAAGTAGCAGCAGTAATGTGACAGGGATTATCAGGTGACAGAGAATTCAGAGTGAGGTGGTTCTGCCATCTACCCAGCTACTCATATGAGAAATTGACAGACATCCCTGACACCTCCTTCTCCCTCCACATCCAATTATTGTCTTGTCATTCACCCTCCAAAAATTTCTTCAAACTGTTCACTTCTCTCTGTTTCTGCTACCACAACCTTAGTCTCAGTCACCATCATCTCTTAAATGGACTGCAGCAATAGCTTCTAGATTCCTCTCTGAGGCCACTCAACAACCTCTCCCATTTGACCCTGCTAACCTCTTCTCATCTTTCAGGTTCCATGCCTGTCCCCCACTCCCAACTAGGTTAGAGTGCCCAGCTACGTGCTCCATGGCACCCCATACTTCTTCCCAACAGTTTGTGCTCCTGTAATTAATTACTTAAAACAAGTAGTTTCTTACCCCTGCTAGAGAAGTTTCATGAACGCAGGTATCGTATCTGTTTTCTTCAGTGCTGAATCCCCAGCACCTAACACAGTGCCTGGCATATAGTAGATGCACACCAAGTATCTGCCAACCCCTTGATCTTGATCTGTTTTGTTGTTCTGAGCGTGAGGACTCCAAGTAGCAAAACAGGGAGAACAAGATCGAAGGAAAAGGCAGGGAAGGCAGACCAGAGAGCAGGCACCAGGTCAGCAGAGGCCGCCCTGGACCTTCCTTCAGAGCCTCTTTGTCCCACAGTCGTTGGGGGAGTAAGCAAGCCTGACGTGGCTGCCTCACGAGCTCTTTGCCCAGAGACTGTAAAAACTAACTCTCCAGGAACCTCCACGGGAATTTTCTCTAGCATTTGGGGAAAGCTCCCAGGCAGCTGCTCCTTTCAGACTCTAAAGCTATTATGCATGGCTTTTCCCATAACTTACCTGCTTCTAGGTCATCTTCATCTAATTCTGGGGTGCCATAACTACGACTCAGTGCCTCTTGGATTTCATTTGCATCTTCCATCATATCCTCTAGCTGGTCTTGTAAATCCTATAGAAATACAAGACAGGATTTTGAATCATTTCTTACCATTTTTCTCTAACTACCTCCTGCCCCTACTCTCTCCTCTGAATCTTACAAATGAGCAGTTTTTAAAGAGATGATGTATATAAAATGCTGAGCACATAATCGGTTCCCCAATGCTGTTAGTTCCCCTCTTTTACCCCAGCCCTTGGCTAGCGACTGTTTTTAGTCAACAACTGAGCAGGTACTCCTCTAAAGGACGGGTTCAAGTAACTCCTCAATGTCCCTTCTAATTAGAAGTGTAAGAAAGAAAGCTTAAAGAATTGGTTAAAAATCACAAGCCTGAAGATTTCCCCTAACAATAACTGTGAATGCCACGAACCCACGTAATCCTCCTCCTATTTTCGGTGGTAAAAATGTAAACTCAAAAATAAAGAAAAGTAGAATTGGTGATCTTGCATTTAAATTTAAGGTGCTTCATGGAAATCCAAAGTCCTATTGCTACATGCCCATCAGCTCTCTGTTGTTACAGAAAGTTCAACTTGAAACATTAAATCAGGCAACATCTACATTATCAACATTTTCCTAGTTAATGGAGAAAAGGAGGTAATTGAGAGAAGCAAATTATTCTTCTTGAGTCAGCCAAAGACTGACTACACTTGCAGGGAAAGGAGGCAGGAGTGGAAACAATTGGTGGTACAAAAAGTTCTACTGGGCCCACCCTAGAGGGAGAAACAGAGTAGGCATCAGGATACGCTTGATATCTGAGACTAGGCTGGTGAAAAAACTGACGGAGGGCACAAATCATCTGTGAATGATCTGCTTGGACTTAACTGGGAGACTACCACAAGGCCAGAAAGAATGCAAAGCCAATCTGAAAAGTGGTATGGCATAGTGAAAGGCAGTTAGTACAACGGTTAGGAGAGAAGACTCTGGAGTCAGACATACCCAAGCTCAAATTTTGCTATTACTCAACGACAAGCCTTAACTAAGCCTTAACTTCCTCATCTGTAAAATGGGATTATTAATAGCCATACCTCATAGGGTTATTGTAAGGATTTATTGCCATAAGATTTTTCAAACACTAAGCATTTAATACCGTCTATCTTCTACTGTGTTAAGAATGTGCCGAACAATATGCTCTTCACACACCGAAAATTCTACATGGGGGAACAGACTAGTGTTGATAATGCAGAAGGTCCAAATTAGCAGCACCTATCCTTCAGAATTTCTACAGCAATGCAAAACATGTGAAAATTCCTTTCAGGCCCCCAAATCAGAGGTTTGTTTTTCCATATAAAGGGTAGAAAGTAAAAAGGAGAAAAATATTTTTTAAAAAAGGAAATACTTTGCTTTTCTGCATTTCCAACTGCCAAACTACCACACTGCACACATGTAACATTCTGCTATACAGAGAAGCACAGGCTGAAACAATAATTTATAGAGACTGAAAATAACATACACTACTCAAGTTAAGCTTATACTATGCTATTACATATCAAGATAAGTCTCCCCAAGTCATCTATGAATGGGATTCCCAGCAATAGACTGTGGGATAGACACAGGAAAAAAATCCTCACACAGAATTAGCAGGTTCCAGTCTGGAAAAACAAAGGCAGTATAAACAAACACAAGCACTAGACTTGACGTGCAGACACTGAAGAACAGAAAGGACAGAAACAGAGGAACGGGCACACACAGACGAAAATCTTACAATGAGAGCTATAAAACAATGAAAGTGTTTCACAACTAAAACATTTTAGGAAGAAAAATGAAATTCAAAATATATAGGCCAGCCAAAGACCCTCTCCCCAAAAGAGTGAGAGAGAAAGGGGTCTCCACCTGTCGTGGGGCAAATCTCTTAGGGGACAGGAAAAGGATAATGAGGCAGGGAGACAGACAGACAACCACAGGTGAAAGATGCAGAGACATACAAAAAACCAGAAAGATCAGAGTTTCTATTTTGTCTATTAAATAGCTCTCATTAAAACACAAGGAACCCTAAACGCAGAAAATAATATTTTATTATCATATAGTATTGTAAAAAGACAAGCACGCACAGAACATTTTTCTCAGTAAATCTCCTGGAAGACATCACTTAGCTCAACTCCTTGTAAGCAGAGACTGGTAGGAGGATTAGAGATGGCCTTGGGCAGTGTAAGGAGGGGTGCCCCCCCCAAAACCCAAGATGGCAGGAAGGCCTTCACTGTAGACTACAGACCGGTTCTACCTGAGAATACCTGATGGCATTTTTACCCCTGCAGAGGCAGTACCATGCCAGTACACAGTAAGTACTCAACCAACAAATACGGCTTGAATCAGAAAGAACTGCTTTATCTCCTTTAAAAGCCTCTCATCCATTTGAACAGCAACCACCACTTTCTGAGCACCAACCAGGGCCAGGCATTGTTCAGGGCGCTGGGGATGCAACAGTGAACAAATCGAGCCCCTGCCCTCATTGAAAGACACATTCTGCTCAGAGGGTAGAGGTAAGGAGCACTGTCACTCATCCAGAAAAGCCTCTCCTCTGGCCAGTCATCACGCACTCCCTCTGCCACCCCTGCTTCCATTGGGCTGTTCACCTGACAGAGGTGAGAGGAGCCAAGCTCTCAGGGCTCACCCCACCTCCGCCAAACCATGAGCTCAAAAGACAAGCCAATTTTAAGGACCTAATGACATTATTATTAAAAATCTAAAGAGAATTACCAGAAAACTCCTTGAGGACAGGTATTATACTTTATTAATCCTGTATCCACAATTAGGTAATCCATCCAACCTAATATAATGGCTGGACCTCAAAATATGTTTTTTTAATAGAGAGTTTTACATCAACTTATAATACTACCTCAACTCTATGCCAGGAGTTAAGCACTGTATGTTTATGTTCTCATTTAACACTCGTGACACTCCCGGGAAATGGGAGCAGTGTCACTATTTTACAGCTGAGGGAACAGAGGACGAAACATCAAGTGCATTAGAAGTAACAGGAAACTGGAAGCTTATTTATTGGGGTCTTATTATGTGCCCGGCATTTTGCATTCAGATACACCAGTTCATTTACTTCATCCTCACAATAACCGTACGTGTATTAGGATCCTTGTGTTAACAAAAAGGAAGATGAGACCTTTGTACCCCTTCCCAAAGTTACTCTACTAGTGAATGCCAGGCCCAACATCCATCCCTCTTCTGCGTTCTTCCCAGCACAAACACAGCCATCTGGATTCTCTCAGAAACTGGTGCATGTTCTTAAAGAAATCCATACACCTCTCACCTCGATCTGGTCAATCTTCACTTGTTTGTATGCTTTCTTCATTTCCTTTACTCCCAGTTTCATAGCATCAACCTAAAAAAAGGTAAGAGAAAACACAATGTCTTAAGAAGCCAAGTTGGTTAAACTGTCTCTTAAAAACCATGGGCAAAGAGCACAAGGTACAGAAATCAAACAAAATCATGGGAGAAGGTGCTCCGGGAGTACCGTGGTCTTGGTGTCCTTCAGTGACTGGATGGTGTAATTGGCTTGCTCCATGTTAAATGACTGTTGGGCGAGATTGTCCCGCTGCTGCTCATACCTTTGGAGAGTCAATTAACAACAGTAAATGTGAGCCAGACAGAAATCCTCAGGAGGAAAGTATCTCTGAGCAGGAGAATTTTCTTAAAAAAAAGTTTAAAAAAATACACAGAAAAATCGGCAAAAAACAATTTCATCACTCTAATACAAACGTCAGTTGATGTATCCCTCCAGTCTTTCTCCTTTATACGTATTTTAGCTACAATACTATTTTCCAGTTAACATTATAGCATTTGCTGTTTTCTGTTGCTACAAAGTCTTAGTAAATATGTCTTTATAATATTTTAGATAATTTCCTATGCTAACTTCCCAGAAGTGGAATTTTTGGGGCAAAGGGCAAGGCTATTTTTAAGGCTCCTCATACATATAGTCAAGTGTTTTTCCAGTAGACTGGACTCCTTGAGGACAGGTATTATACTTTATTAATCCTGTATCCACAATTAGGTAATCCATCCAACCTAATATAATGGCTGGACCTCAAAATATGTTTTTTTAATAGAGAGTTTTATATCAACTTATAATACTACCTCAAAGACATATGTCACTATAGTCTTTATATAATATTTGGAAACCATCTAACTATCCAACCAGAAGAAAAACGGTCAATTCATGGTGCAGGCAAATGGTGGTGGAATATTATAACCCCACTGAAAAGTATAAAGTTTCCAAAGAATATTTGAAAGGACAGAGAAATGCTCATGATATGACATTAAGTGGAAAAGGATAACCTATATACATGCCATTCGTTTTCTTCCAAATTTCTACAATGCACATGTATCCTTTTATTTTGAAAAAAGTTACTTAAAAACTGCAATGTTACCAATTAAAGAGCTAACAGTTTTACCACACTCTCACCACTCTAGGCATTAGAATTTCTTTTTCCGATTTTGTCTAATCTAAAAGGAGTAAGATGGTATCTGATGTGTTATAAAAAGTCATTTTATAAATAGAAATAGAGATATCAACCACCTTTCTGGTTCCTTATTAGCTGATTATGTCTGACCTCTACAACCCGGCAGAGGGTCTCACCAGCTGGACAGCCCACAGGAGTAAACACCAAAGACACAATCTGGCTTCTGCTCAAACAGTGGGATACAGCCACCTAAACAAACTAAGGACCCCTAAATCTTTTGGTGGGAGGGAACAAATATTTAAGATTCCCAATTTTAAAGACAAACAAACAAAAATAAAAAAGGCACACTCTAATTAGATAAATAACGGGAGGACCACACCCTATCAAGCTGGGCAATCCAATACAGAAGCTCTAGCCACTTATGGCTACTTTAGTTCTTAAAATCAAATAAAATTAAAACCAGTTCCTTAGTCACACTAGCCACATTTCAAGTATCAACAGCCACGTGTGGCCAATAGCTACTGTACTGGACAACACAGATAGAGAACATCTCCCATCACAGCACAAAGCTCTATTTAGACGGACAGTGCTGCAGCAGATGGCGCTGAGCATGAGGGGAGAAAAACCCAGGTATCAAGAATCAAGAATGCTTATAATGTGGTATGAAAACCTGAAGGAATGGAAGACCACCTCCCTTTTGGTTAAACCTGCTAGAGGAAAGGGGATTACACTTATAACTTACATCCGCTTTTGCTTTAAAACCCGCAAGGCTTTCTGCTTGACCATATTCTAGGGAGAAAAACAGATTTTAATGAAAAGAAGTGGAAAATACACATCCGGTAAAAGAAATCTCCCACATCCCCAAACTCACATACCTACTTAGTCTCTTCTCCAAAGTAGCAGACATAGTACTCCCCAACTGTCCACCTCCTGAGCACAGTCTTTACGCCTCAGCTCAGCAGACAGAGATGAGTGCACTTTACATCCACCCGCAGCCCCACCAGTGCCAATTCTGTATATCCAGTTGCTTCAGGGAGATTCCCACCTCGGACACCTGCTATCCACTCAAACCTAACACACCCAAATGCCTCAACCTGCTCTCATGTCAGAGATGACCAACAACGACCCCACCCATCTCTCACTTCTCTAGGTTGAGAACCTTTGCATCAACCTTACCTTTCCTCTCTCTGGTGTCTCTTCACACACAGCCACCTAGTTCCTGATTTTTAGAACTCACTTTCACACTGATGCCTTCACGCCAGTCTCACTACTACCACCATGATTTAGGATTTCACCTCCCCAATGACCTTTCTGCATTCCATGCCATCCAACTAAGATGGCTGGGAAAAGCTTCTTGTCGCTTCCCTTTCTACACTGTTCCACAAATCACTTTATTTGTCTCCTCCAATGAAGAAGGAAAAGCAGATATTGTTACTTCACAGTGATAACAATACCTAACATGTACTGAATGTTTCTACGTACTAGACACAGTGCTATGTAGTTCACACAAACAACTCATTTAATGCTCACACTATAAAGCAGATATGATCCCCATTTTACAGATGGGAAAACTGGGGTTCAGCAATGCTAAGTAACTTGCCCTAGCTCAAAAGGTCAATAAGTTATGGAGATGAGAAAAAACAAGGGACTTTTATATCCACAGTCCATGCACTTAAATACGGTACTCTATGTTTCTACCTAACAGAAGATGAAAACAAGAAATTGACTTTATCAAGGTCACAGCTAGTAGGTAGTAACAGTGTTATTAATAGAACACTGGTCTCCAGGCGCCTACTTCAGTACTTTTTCCCACATGCCAATCCTCAACTGGTCTATTATACCTACCTAACCTGACCAGCCTGGCAACTCACTCTTTCTGAGCATGGCCCAGCCCTCCTTTCTAGATTGCCACCTTCTCAGTATAATATGCTAATTCCCACACACATGCTTCCGGACATGTGATCAGCATCTTCTCTCCACCAGGTCAAACCCCAGCCTCCCTCCTGAATCTGGCTGCAAACTCTCCTCCCAGAAGGATGCACCCTCACCCAGGTTTTCGCCTTACCAGACTGTGAGCACCTCTCCTGTATCCCTCACTGGCCCCCACCACCAGGCCCTGCTTCCACAGGTGCTCAAGTTAGGCTGTCACAGCACCTTCTGCAGCTGCCGCCTACCTTACCTTGGCAGGACCCTCTCTCATCTTCTTGATTTGATCCTTATACTTCACTAGCTCCGCATCCAGTCGGGAAATCTTCTTGTCAATGGATTCTGCCCTGCTGTCCACCTTGAGGGGAAAATATCAAAACCAGGGGTAGTTATTGCAAGACACTAACACGAGAAGGGGCAGGAGAGGAAGGAATACAGAGGAAGAAGAGAAAAATAAAGAAGAGCATATGGTGAAGAGTGGAAAACAGTGGTTCCCAACAGGGAGGAAGATTCTCAGTCAGAAACACTGGGGGGCTTTTATAAGTTCTACTCCCCCCCCCCCATTCTGATATTCCAGGGTCCCCTTCAAGTCTGTTTGGGCAGAAGAATAATTTGAGAATCACTGGGCTAAGCTGAGATTTCCCTCGAACTGGAGATTAGTCAGGCTGGGGGCTTAACCAGGAGGTGTGTGAAACGGGCCAGTGTGCAGTGGACCCCGTTATGGCTGCAGATCTAATGCTATTCGCTTAGGTAGCAGGGATGGCTTACAATTAGGGGCCAGAGCTCTAAATTCTGTATTACTGAGATCCAGGATTGCGGTACAAACCTAGGATCTCAAGCTGAGGGTCGTGACGTGGGAGAGGGGTGAGGGATGAAAGAGGGTCAGGGGTCGGACCGGACGAGGTAGGAAGGGAGTGTGGGCCTATGGCTGGCCGGGGTGAGGGGACAAAAAAGCAAGTGGACGCCGCAGGGGGCATTGGGTTGGGTATAAGTAGGGCGAGGCAGTGATGGATTAGGGTCCCTGGTCTGTGGCGTCAGAGATGACTTGGGGCACAAGAACGAAGGTGGAGTGGAGAGACCCGAGGTGAGTGGGCCCGGACCGGGAACGAGGTGGAGCGGGCGCAGGGAGCCGGAGGTGGGCGGGGTCGGGGCGTCAGAGTCCCTGAGCCCAGTTATGCGCGGTCTAGTGCCCACCGTGCCAATGCAGTCAGTCAGGCTGGGCGGCGGAGCCTTGGGTTTCGCTTTCCCGAAGAATCGGTTCATCTTGGAGGGCCGCGAAGAACACCCAAACACGGGAGCAAAACCAGAAACGGAAGCACAATCACCTCCGCCTTGACTTCCGGCCCCATCCTGCGCAAGCGCAATGTGACTATTTCCCGATCCTTCTTCCGGGTTTGCGGCTCAGCCTTCCGGTCAGGGGAGCTCCCGCCGGTTGGAGGTGGGCAAGGAGAGACAGCCGGGGGCGTGGCCCGGCGCAGGGAATGGGCGTGGCTTCAGATGAGCAAGGCGGGGCCTCGGTGAGTGGGTGGGGCCGAGACGGCTTTAGCAGAATAGAGCGGGGCGAAAGCGGGCCTGCTCCGAGGGAAGGGGCCGGCTGGGCGGGCCGGCGGGAGGCGGTGCCGGGGCGGGGAAGGGCGGGGAAGTGGCCGGACGCGGGTGTCAGGCGCCGCGCTCAGCTCCCACCGCTGGGTTGCCAACAAGCGCGGGTCTGGCGGAGCGCGGTGGCGCGCGGAGATCGCGAGGCGACCGGGAGCGGCTGGACCCCCGGCGGCGCGCCCCTCGGTCGGGCCGGGAGCCGCGCCAGTCGGTGCCGCCGGCCGAGCGCGGTCCGCCTCCCTGTCGGTCATCGATCCGGAGCGCGGCCGGCGGGCATGCCGGATCCACCAGGGGCGCCGCCGCCGGCGCTCGCAGGCCGCGGGTGAAGAAGAAAGTGCAGCCTCGCTCGGCCCGGGGCGAAGAGGTGGCCCAGAGCGAAGAGGTGACCCCGAGCGAAGAGGAGGCCCGGAGCGAGGAAATGGCGACAGCCGGGCTCAGCGTGACCGTCACCCACAGTGAGCGCGGGCGGGCGGCCTGTGGGCTCAATTCCGGGCTGCGAAGGTCCGGCGGGGTTGGCGGGTTTGGCCACGTGTCCTCGTGTTTGTCCCGGCGTCCGAAGGTGTGGGGTCCTGCCTGTGTCCGCGGTGCCGGCTTCTGTGCGGGTCTTGGGGCAGCACACCTCTCCATGTGGCCGGTGTATTTTGTCTCAGGCCATTTGTTTGGTCTTCCATGTCCGAACCTGCCGTCGGGGTCCTGGTTGCATGGGTTACTGTGTGCCTGCGCAGTGATTGTGGGTCTTCGTGTCAGGCTTGTGTTTGGCCACGTAGTGTGTGACTGCTCTGTGTCTGGACACGTCCGTGTGTGTCGAGTCTGAACTCGTGTCCGCGGTTTGAGTGGTCCCTGCGTCCAGGCGTACACTCTGCGCTCCCTTTGGGGCTGCCTCCTGTTGGAGTTGACACAAAACTAAACAAAGCCAGTTCACCGGGGAGCTGAGTCCATGAGGTTTCCTCAGGACCAACTAAGGGAGACCCAGGGCCCCGGAATCTGATGACCAGGATTCTAGATCCTGCAGTTTTGGGTGACCTTGGGATGTCTCCTTTCCAGGCATCTGGTTTCCTCTCGTGAAGCAGAGTTGGTAACACCTGTTCCGCTGACTTCATGTGGCTATTGAGCGAGCTCAAGGCTTGGCATAATGCGCTGGACACAGGCTACCTCCTTACTGTCCGCATATCTGGAAAAGAATTGGCACCTCTGCTCCAAAAAGGAATTTTCTGCTGTTTAAGTTTATTCACTCATTTGTCTATTTCCTGAGCACCAACCTTGGATGTGCCCTGCTGTGCCCAGTGGGAGCTACTTGGAGGAAAACCAGACCCTTGCTCATTACTGCAAAGGAAACAAGACTAGGACAGTGCAGAGTATAGGGCAGTCACGCCACGGGAGGCAGATGGCTTGTGATGAAACGCCTTGACTTTCAAATCAGATAGATCTGAGGTCAAGTTCTGACTCCCCAGTTGGGTCTCCATAGGCAGGTCTTGACTGGACTGAACTCAGTTTGCTTATCTGCGAAATGGGTAATAATAGGTAGTACCTATTTTGAGGGATTGTTCTGAGATTTAGGTAAGATAATGCATGAAATTAGCCTAGTCAGCCCCTTATGGGTGTTAAGTGCTTAAAATGTTAGCTGACATCCCTAATATTGTTAGTTATTTTAATAGAGGAAACAAAAATCCTTGAGCAGGTCACCAGAGGAGAGCTGGGCGGCGTGGCGGGAGGACAGGTTGTTTGGAGTAGGTGGTGTATGAACTGGGCCTTGAAGGCTGGGTAAATAAATAGTCAGCCTATACTGGTTTATGTGAAAGAGTTTTCTTCATCGAACACTTTTCTCTCTCCCCAGGCAATGAGAAGCATGACCTACATGTTACCCCACAAGAGGGCTGTAGCGAACCAATTGTTCAAGACCTGGCCCAGGTTGTGGAAGAGGCCACAGGGGTCCCGCTGCCTTTTCAAAAACTCATATTTAAGGGTAGGCATTTCTCTTCTAGCTTTGGGCCATTATGGCTAAAGGGCCTGTTTAAAACCACTTAACTGGGACCAGCCCAGTGGCGCAGTGCTTAAGTTTGCATGTTCTGCCCCCCGGCGGCCCGGGGCTCGCCGATTCAGATCCCGGCTGTGGACATGGCACGGCTTGGCAAAAGCCATGCTGTGGTAGGCATCCCACGTATAATAATAGAGGAAGATGGGCGTGGAACTTAGCCCAGGGCCAGTCTCCCTCAGCAAAAAGAGGAAGATTGACAGTAGTTAGCTCATGGCTAATCTGCCTCAAGAAAAAAAAAAAAGGTCAAAACCACTTTAACCTTACCTAACGGTAACTCCCAGTTTTCAAACTGGGACAGTTTTCATTTGCTTGTTTATTCATTCATTCCTTCAACAACTGTTTATTGGGGGTCTACTATGTACTGGACACTTTCAAACATTTGGACAGGTGTGAGCGTGGAAGTCACGTGAGGGAGGCAGAAATCTTACCATTTCTGATGAGGCGTATGGGCAGTCTTGCCTTAGGTCCTCTTCCCATTGGATGTTCGTATGGCTCTCCTTACGACTGCTGCATAACTTGTGTTGAAATTACTGTTAAATAATTGTTTTCATGGTTGCTGAACATCTGATTTCTCTGTTAGAATAACAGACTGTATGAGGGCAGAGAGACTGCTGTGTGTCCCATGTTGGCATAGTGCTGGCACAAAAGGTGTTGAACAGACTTACCAGGGGCCTGGATGGGGCAGGCCCAGTGCGTGATGCTGGTTTCTGCTGGGACCCACCCTCTCTCTACCCCCTCATCCTTGTCTTCCCATTCCCGTGGGAAGCCATTATTTTGGTATCTTGTGGGGCCAGATTTATCCTGTTTGGTGCCAGTCATAAAGAATTTAGTGATGGGAAGCATTTTTATTTATACTTTATAGTGCAATTCCTTGTCTTTTTAAAAAATTTCACTTAAAAATTATAACAGCAGTAGAAATCCATGTTTCAGAATAGAGGAAAGCATAAAGAAGGAAATATTCTCCTGGGTAAAACCCCTCATAGCATTTCAGTATATTTCTGTCCAGCCTTTTTTGTTTTTCCTGGCATCCAGAAGTATGGGTTCCTGTTTGTGTGTTTTGTTTTGTTTTTTAGTTGATAAAACTAGGTATACAGTTTTTATAACATTTTTTCTTGTAACGCTGGGTCATCAACATTTACTGTGGCATTGAAGTTTCCTGAAAAAATGGGCTTTAATGCCTACAGTCTCTTGTACTGATGTATATTTAATCAGTCCCCTGTTCCTGAACTTTTGGCTCTTTCCAGTTTCTCACTATACTGAATAAGCTTGCCCTGAAAATTACTGTATAACAGTTATATATAGTCACATGTCCAGTTACTTGTTTAGGATAGATACCTGGTGTGGAATTACTGCTCAAGACATCTTCTAGGGGGCCGGCCCTGTGCCCGAGTGGTTAAGTTCGCGCGCTTTGCTCTAGCAGCGCAGGGTTTCGCCACTTCGGATCCTGGGAGCGGACATGGCACTGCTCGTCAGGCCACGCTGAGATGGCATCCCACATGCCACAACTAGAAGGTCCCACAAGTAAAATATGCAACTATGTACTGGGGGATTTGCGAAGAAGAAGCGGGGAAAAAAAAAAAAAGACGTCTTCTAAAAAGCTTATACCAGTTTCTCTTTTCATTAGTGAACACGCTTGTCTATTTCCTGTACCCTTGCTGAAATCTATTTTCATTATTGTGCAGTTCTTACAAGTTGGCATGACTTTCTTATCTTTTCAGGAAAATCTCTGAAAGAAATGGAGACGCCGTTGTCAGCACTTGGAATACAAAATGGTTGCCGGGTTATGTTAATTGGGAAAAAGGTAAATTGCTTTTTCTACCAGAATACCTCAGATCACTGAGTAAGGTCTTTTATACGTATTTCTGTTTAGAAGGTCAGATTGGAGACCCAGTTTCTGCACTGGTGAAGTAGCTGCCTGTAAACAGATGGAGTCTGTTTGTTGGATGGGGTTGCCAGTTTTGTTCTCAGATGCCCTGTCTCCTGTTCCTTAGGGCTTCTGCTCTGGGAATAAGGAGCGGTAGTGTTGCTTGCATAACGTGTCAGTGATGGAATCTTAGTCTGGTTAAAATGATGCCCGAGACAGCCCTTACTCACTTGGAGGGGAATTTGCAAGAGAGCATTTTGTTAAAATAAACCTGTAGATTTTAAAAATCAGTACTCTGTGCAAGTTTCAGGAGTCTCTCTCCATTTAACTCCCCCTTTTTACTAAAATCTCCCACAAGGGAAAACCCTCTTTGGCTGGAAAGAAAAGTTCAGACTAAAGAACTGAGGGAGAAAAAGAGCCAGTTGGTGACAGGTGAGGACAGTAGCCCCTGGGTGACGAGAGAGGGCCATGGCTGGTCCTGCATTGTGACACAGTGGAATTGTTGGTCATATGAAGTTCCCTTACTTGGAGCGAGGTGGCTGATTCAGAGTGGAGAGAGGGCCGAGATTAGCAAAGTGGAGGCGAAGAAAATCTAGTCCAGAGTTGGAACTGCCAGGAGACTGGCGCTCAAGATTTGGCCACAAAGAAAAATGTGAACATTCTGGGATAGTGTAAAAGTGGGAAGCTGCTGGCCCTGTCTACCAGTTGTTTAGGTGAGAGAAGGAGAAATATTCTCAATTTCTTGCTCAAGGATCAGGGATAATGGTGATGGGCAGTGAGCAGAACCCAAGAGTTGAGTTTGAAGAAGCTATAGGACTCCAGTTGGAGCTGTCCTGGGGTTTGTGGAGCCAAGTCTGATTTAAGCCTCAGCTCCACCTCTTTTGGGCTGTGTGACCTTAGGTTACTTTACAGTACCATCAATTTCATCATCTGAAACAGTACCTCCCTCCCTGGGTACTTAAAACAGTAATACAGGTCAAGCGCTTCAGATAGTGCCTGGCATAGAAGGAGTGATAAAAGTATTCATCATCAACACCGTCATATTCAGAGGGAGAGCTCAGTTGGTGGGTGACATTTAGGAATTCCATTTAAAGGAATAGTAGAATCCCACCTGTCTCGCCAGTCCGGCCTCCTCACAGGTGTCCACTGTAATGTGTTTACCCTCCAGGCTTCAGTCTGGGGTCTGTAGATGGTCAGCCCCAGGCTGAGGTCGAATCTGGAACTTGGATTGCTCCATTCTCTGAACCCGAGCTGTCAGGGCCCTCGCCAGAATGTCTCCCTAATACCTTCTCTCTAGCCTAGAGTCTTTGTAGATAGAAAACCTTAATGTATAACCTTCTGACTTGGTTTCGAAGAAGCAGGAGAGTTAAAACTATTTTTTCTCAGTCGTTTAGCTCAATTGTGGTCAGGTTTTTTTTTCCTGACAGAGGCTACTGTTCTTGGTGATTATTGACTTCATTTTAGAACAGTCCAGAGGAAGAGGTTGAACTAAAGAAGTTGAAAGATCTGGAGAGGTCTGTGGAGAAGATAGCTGACCAGCTGGAAGAGTTGAACAAGGAGCTTACCGGAATCCAGCAGGTAATCTCTCAGCGGCCTTTGACTTTCTCCCTTCTCTGAGAACTTTGCGGAGATAGGAATGAGCGGTGACGAGGGCAGCCTCTGTAGTCATACTCCTGGGTGCAGATCCTGGCTCTACCCTTTCTGTTACTGTGGGTAAGCTTGCTTTAGTCTAAGGTCCTCATCTGTAAAAAGGGGATGATGACAGCACCTCCCTCTGAGGGTTGTTGTGAGGATTAAATAATAGTTTGAGCCTGACACATACCAAGTGCTTTGTAAGCGTATCGTCATTGTTATTTTCAAAGCCCAGCCAGTGACCATTTGTGCTCCTAGGAGAGCACCTGCTGTGCTAGGATCACATATGTCTGAAATAGAATAGTTAGCTTCTCGCAGCCTAGTCTGTTACAGTGTGTGTGGCAAGGCAAAGAACATTTTGTAGATTCATAGAAGGTCCAAGTTGAGTATGATCTTAGTGAGGAGTCATCCTATTCAATTCCTCATATTAGAGATGGGGTACTGAAACCCAGGTAAGGATTAGGAACAGCCTCAAAACACGTATTTCTTTTTGACACTCTCATTTTATAAGATTAATGGATGTGTTCTCATTATAAAAGTAATACATGCTGATTGTACATAACTTTTAAATAAACATGTGGGCACTAATAGGGAAAATAAAAATTACCTGTAAGGCCCTGACTCAGAGATAACCATTGCTAAAGACTTGAATCTATTTTTTCATCTTAGAAATAGCTGATTTAATTCTATATACACTTTGTAACTTATTCTTTTATTGGATTAAAAAATAGAACATTTTCTTATGTCATTAAAAATGATCATAGTTTTTAAAACTTGCATAATATTTTATTATATATGAATGTATCCTAGTGACCTAACCAATTCTCTCTTCCTCACCTAACATTATTTTACCATTATGCATAATGCTTCTTTGACTCTCCTTGGACATAGATCATTTTTGACCATTTCTGATTGTTTTATGAGAATGAATTCTTTGAATTGGAATTGCTGGCTAATGTTTTCTCCATGTTGTCAGACCTGCATTTGTAGCTCTCAGCTTTGATACACGCCCTCAGAGATCCCTGCTGTCCACCTGTTGTCACCAGCTACCTGGTCATTAGGCCATGCAGTGTGAATATACAGCAAGACAATTTAATAAGAATAATGCAGGTGCTGCCATTTGTTAGCACATTTGTGTCGAGAATTATATTGAGGGTCCACATAGATTCCCCTTTGTCCTCATAGTAGCCCTCTGGGGTGTGGGTATCATAAGCGCCATTTTAAAGATGAGGACACTGGGGTGCAGATAGGTTCAGTCAGTTGCTCAAGAGCACAGGCCAGTCCATGGCAGTTGGAATACGAGCCCAGGCCTATCAGACTCTAAACCCTGTGCTCTTAATGCCTGCCTCTTGTGTGTGGGTAGACACTGGGGCCTGGGGCTTCACCAGAGCCAGGCCTCAGGAGGCATTTGCAGCTCCAGTAGGCCACATGAGAGAGAGTGGCCTGCAGCCTGTCACAGTGCTTGGGATGGCCCAGGCCAGCTTTTCTGTTTTTTCCAGAAGATGAAATTATGGTTCTGAGGTCTGGACCAGCCTCTTGGGGAAACGTGGACTGTGGTTGTGGCTGCTTTATCAGTGCTGTGGCTTGGAGCTTTCCATCGGCCTCAATGAACCCTTGCAGTAATGTATTATTCCTCCACAGGGTTTTCTGGCTAAGGATTTGCAAGCTGAAGCTCTCTGCAGACTTGATAGGAAAGTAAAAGCCACAATTGAGCAGTTTATGAAGATCTTGGAGGAGATTGACACACTGGTAAGTAAGGAGTCAGCAGAACTAGTTTCCTTAGACTGCATTTCGTCAGTTTCACTGTTTCACTAAGGCACTCTTCTTGCCTGAGAGTATTGAGTGCCTACTGCATGCCAGGGCCTCAGGGAATACACAGAAAGATACAACAGTTCCTGATTTCTAGGCCTCACACCACACCAAGATAGGGCTTGTGTCATTTTTATTTGTGCATGCTAGTAGCATCTAATCCTTGTGAAGCTGGGACCCACATGCTCCATGGTGTCATGGTCAGAGGGACACAGGGTTTCACTTTCCTGATGCTCAGACGACTGGTATTCCACTGAGCTCCTTACCTGTACGTAATTCAGTCAGACCCTGCTCTCGTGAGCCTGTTGGGAGTCACTGATGCCACGTTCCCTGTTACAGTTGATGGTAATGACATCTGTAGCCTGATGCCTCATTATTGAGGGCGAACCACTTGGCTTGGGATTCTAGGGGGATGAGGGGGTTTGTAAAGAAGAAGCAGAAGGTGTTTTCCTGCCACAGTGAGCTCATCATCTGGCCAGGACATGGTATCCATACATAGTAAACAGTGAAAGGACAAAGTCCGGGTTACAGATTGGTTTCTATGACCCAGACGCTGAGAACAGAGGGAGCGTTTGTAGATGTGAGAGCCATGGGAAGGGTCATGTATGGTCCAGACCCCGGGAAATGCTTCCTGAACATGCACGTCTCATTCACATTGGTGACCTGTGACCTGTTTAGTGTACTGTGGGTATTTCTTTTTTTTTTTGAGGAAGATCAGCCCTGAGCTAACATCTGCCAATCCTCCTCTTTTTGCTGAGGAAGACTGGCCCTGAGCTAACATCCGTGCCCATCTTCCTCTACTTTTTATGTGGGACGCCTGCCACAGCATGGCTTGCTAAGAGGTGCCGTGTCTGCACCCGGGATCCAAACCTGCGGACCCCAGGCCGCCAAAGCGGAACGTGCGCACTTAACCACTGTGCCACCAGGCCAGCCCCCACTGTGGATATTTCTGACGTGTTCTTATGTCATTTTCACTGAGGATTATTTATGTATCAATTTAATCTTCCACAGATTCTGCCAGAAAATTTCAAAGACAGTAGACTGAAAAGGAAGGGCCTAGTGAAGAGGGTTCAGGTGAGTGTGGCAGAGCATTACGAAGCGCCATGTGCTGAGAGGTGTGTGTGTGTGTCTGTTCAAAGTAGGGTAGAGTAGACGTGTGGTGTGTGCTGTGGGCATTTTTTGGTTATTTCTCAGCATGAACCCGGAGCATAAGAGCGCGTTTCGTATCGCTGTAATCATATCTGAATTTAAGCTAACTGGGAAGGAGGCTCTCTGGAGAGCAGACAGGGCTGACACGCTACACAGCTCCAGGAGGCACCGTTCGTGCGTGCAGTGCCCGCTGAAATTGTGCAGTCGCAGGGGCAAGGCTTCCTGTCCTCACCACCCTTTTGGGGGTTCTTGGCCTTAGAGCATTGTCACAAACCCTGGTCCTGTGCTTCCCTCTACCTCCCTCTCCTCACTTTGGAGCCCAGGCCACCTTCGTCCCTGCACAGCCTGTTTCACCCTAAGTCAGTCACCCAGGGGTTCCCCAGAATGGCCGAGCCAAGAGCCTTGTGTGGGCCGGGCCTGGCCAGCCCTGTATGGACCCTCACTGCCCTGCGTTTGTCTTGTAGGCATTCCTCGCTGAGTGTGACACGGTGGAGCAGAACATCTGCCAGGAGACGGAGCGGCTGCAGTCCACAAACTTGGCCCTGGCCGAGTGAGGTGAGGCGGCGAGAGCCTGTGCTGCCCTGAAGAACAGCGCCACCAGCTCTGCCCTGCCCGGAGCAGAAGTTACCTGACTTCTCCAGGGCTGCTGGGGACAACTGGCTGGTTGCCACTTTTCCTTCTCCTTCGCCTGCTCTCAATGAACGAGTATTGTCTTATAATCTTAAGTACAGCTCCTGTCTGTCTTCTCTCCTGTCTCTGTGGCCGTGCTCTCCCGCCTTGTCTGGAGAGCCTCGCCTCCCAAGTCTTCCCGGCTCTACTGACCTTTGGGTGCTTGCTTTGGGTAGTGAGAGCTCTCATTTGTCCTGGGGTAGTTGCAGGTTTATAGGCTACCCCAGTCTTCAGATACATGAGGCCTTTTTGCTCTGTGGTCCCATAGTCCTGTAGACGTGTTGCATCTGGTCAGGAGTGTTGGGAATGGCTCAGAGCAGGTGTTTGACGCACAGGTAGTCCAAGTATCCCTTGTTGTGACCTAATTTTGGGACTCGGTGGTCGGTTCACAGACCCCGTTCTCCTCTTCCAGTGACCCTGTCCAGCCACAGGCTGTGAGATCTCAGGGGCCATTCCTGGGGTGGGGCCTGTGGTTAATGCCTAGACTTCCTTGTCCCCAGGCAAATCACTAGAAAGTTAGAACCCAGTGTCATCTGAGTCTCTGCTTGCAACCAAGTCAGAACCATGGCTTCGGAGGGGCAGAGAGGGGAGCCAGGGTGAGGAAAGCCGGTGGGTGGGGAAGGGAACCATAAACCTCCCAGGAGTTCCTTCAGAGGCGTTTCTGTCAGCCGTACCTTCTTGAGAGCCTATTTCCTTCAAGGCTGTTCTGCATTTTGTGGCCTGCCTCCTACCCCCACTGTTATTTTTTTAAAAATCCAGAAAACAGTTTATATACACATCAGCAAGCAGAAGAGTGTTTAAACTTTTTTTTGGATAGATAAAGTGGTGTTTCTAGTCGTAGCTTATGTTTAACAAAGTTGAGAGTGGCCCTGTGTGCTAGAACTCACCCCATTTTTTTCCACAGTGCCAGGACATAAAGATGGGCAGTTTTTGCTCTTCATCTCTACTGCCGCCCAACTGACAGGGGGTAGCTCACTCTCATTTTCTCTCTCTCCCTCTCCCTCTATTTATCTCACATGTTGGTCTTTCCACTTCCTCTCTGGCTCTCTCCAATTCATTCTCCACCCAGCATGCTGAGTGATCATGAAGTGCAAATCTTATGGTGTCGGTCCCCTGCTTAGAAAGCTCCCGTGGTTCCTCATTCCTCTTAGGATCAAGGCCAGTGTCCTTGCCCTGCACTCCTCACATCTCCTCTCCAGCCGCTCTCCTGTTTGCTCTCTGCTGTCAGCCACTCTGGTCTTGGTTTGGGTCCTCAGATGCTCTGTACTCTCACCTGACCTGGGGTCTTTGCACACATGGTTCCTCTGCTTGGACAGCCCCCCACCTCCCTGTCCTGGATGACTCATATTCAGTCTTCAGAACTTAACTCAGATATCTCTTCCATGGAGAAGCCTCACCTGCCGTCTGTCTGAGAACGTATCAAGCCCCCAGGTGACGTCCTCTTACAGCTTGCCATGACTTTTCTTTTCTGTATGATAAACAGCATTTGTCATAGTCTGTGATGATTTATTTATGGGATTTTTTGATTACTATCTGCCTTTAACAGTAGACTGTACGTCCCTTGGTTAAGGAGCCTCTTTGTCTTAACAGCATATTTCGGCACGTTGTCTGGTTTATAGTAGGTGCTTAATAAATATTTGGAGGATGACTGAGTGTTGGATCCACATGTCGAGAGTGCAGTTCCCACGGCTGCACTTGGCCGCTGGAGCTACAGCAGCGCTGGAGTTCACAGCATCAACGCCCCGTCTTATTTAAGGGTTGAGAAAAGAGGCCCTAAGGCATGGGCTGCCCAGCACACGTGCAGGGTGCTGCCCGGGGCCTGTGCCCACAGCCCATCCACGCAGACCTGCCCGTCCAAGGGTGTTTCTGCCTGTGAGCAGGGAGAGGACACTCCTCAGCTGCCCACTTTCCTGGGACAGGATCAGTCCCACTGCAGGGGGACAGATGGGGCTCTGTGATCCCACAGTCATCCTTCAGCCTCGCAGAGCTGGAGGAATCTCCCACAGGCTGTTCAGTTAACGATTCCACTTATCCTTCAAGGCCCAACTTGATGGTTACCTCCTCCAGGAAACCCTCCTTCCTCTGGCAGTTAGGCTTCTTTGGTCGAAAGTATCAGAAACCTAATTCCAAAGAGATTGTCAAAACAGAAAACTTATTGGCAGCATGTCGAGTTATCCCAGGTGACTTGGGGAGGGTCAGGGGCAGCTGGGCTTCAGGCACACAAACATTACCCGGAATCACTCTCCATGTGGCTTTCTTTGCGTGTTGGTGTTGTTCGCTCAATCCTGCTTCTTCCAAAGTAGGAAATGTGGCTGCCGGCAGCCCCCACTTCATCCATCTTACAGCTTCACTACCGGGGAGGAGCTGCCTCTGTTTCCTTATTTTCAATTTGAAAAGTCCTGGGGAAGAACCTGGCCAATCAGCAATGGCCAGGGCAGCGGGGCACATGCCATAGATGCGTTCCAGGGTGGTTCCCAGAAGTGGGGCCACAGTTTCCACATTTGAAAATTGGGAATTAGGTGCCTGGCACGTTATTTAGGCTTGGTCTCTGTGGTTTTTCATCGTGTGAGCAGATGCCTAGGATGGAAGGTCACTGAGGGGATGGTTGGCTGAGCTGTGCTACTTGGGTGTAAGAGGGGCTTCCCGCTAAGGGCAGAGACTCAGATGTCATCAATACCCACTCTCCTCTTACAATGAGTGAACTCCTAGTTCTCAGCTTAGCACATGGCCAATGAGATAAAAACTATATTTCCCAGTCTTATTGCACCAGCATGGCTAAGAGACCACGTTTTAGTCAATGGGATGCAGACAGTGTATACATCTTATAGGAAGCATCATCAGAGCCAGTAGCGTGCCTTTCTTTTCCTCTCAACTGGAATGTAGACATAATGGCTGGAGTTGGAGCAGCTATCTTGGAACTTGAGGTGGAAACTGTGTGATGAGGATAGCAGAGTAACAATATGGAAGGAGCGTGGAGTTGGCATACTACATAGGTCTGTGTTTGAAAGAAATTAACTTTTATCTGTTTAAGCTACTGTTGTTTTGGTTTTTTGGTCTCTCACAGCCAAATTTAATCATACATCATTCCTATGCGGGTGGGAAACAGCAGTTTCTATTATCAGTAGCAGTAGAAGGGCTGTGGGTGACCTCACAGTCCCTGTCACCTGCGACTGTGTCAGCAACCATTCATGCCCGGAGTTCCCATTTCGATGGTCCGGGGAATGTTGGTTCCTGCCTTCCCTGCCCCCACTCTCCTTCCAGACCTTGGTGTGTGTGTTTTCCCACTGGGCGTTTCCTGCTCTGTTGCCCACCCTAGAGCAGGAATCTGGGTCCATGTGAAACTGCTTCCTCCTGGCCAGGCCCATCTCCGCACTCCTTTCTCCTGCCACCATTTCTAAGAGGCTCCTCCCGTAGGCTTTGGGCAAACAAGCGGGTATTTGACATATGCCACAGGCTGGGATCTCTCTCTATGGGGTTTCTGGATGCTGCGTGTTCCTGTGGGCTGTGGTATGTGTGCATGTGTGCTGTGTGTGCCTGAGGTCATGGCTAATGTCATATATTTTACAACCAGTCAGTGGATGTTGACGCAAAGAGCAGAGCAAGGTCTGGAGTCATCCACTGTGGGTGGCCGGGGTTCCGGGGGCACGCAAGGGCTCGGGGCAGCACCTGCCTTCAACTTACAGACCTAGTTCAAGGTTTTAACAAGCTGCCTGAATATCAGTCATGGTGGGGGGTGTATGTGTGTGTGTGTGAGAGAGAGAGAGAGAGGGAGAGAGAGACTCAGGGCACCAGTATAACCCAGGGAGGCCACGAGGGATGTGGGACCCTCACAAAGGCCGTCTGAGGCTGGGCGATGTACCCTGGCAGTGACGGAGGGTACTGATCTCACCTAGGTTCTTGGCCTCAGTGACAGGCTAGGTGGGGGCAGACAGGAGCGCTGGGCTGTGACCTGGGCTTGGGCTGGCCTCTCAGAGCCCTGACCTCAGGCAGACAGAAGATACCTGGGCTCTCTCAGGGGTGGAGGAGCATTGGAGTGATGGAGAGGGCATCAGGTTCAGAGCAGGGCGGACAGGGCAAGATCTCCACCCCTACAGCTGCCTCCTCGGAGTCCCAAAAGATAACTGGCTCACTGGGCTGGGTTGGCTGCATCTTTTATTTCACGTCACATCCTCTCCATTGCCACCACCGCTCTCCAGCCTGAAGCTTCCTGGCTTAAGGGGCTCCTGTGGGATTGGCATTTGCCATCCTTCCTGATCTGGATGTCCTCTTGGTTTTTATAGGGTCACAGGAGACAAGGATGAGGCCACTTCCTTAAGAATTGGAATGTCTCCGTCAGGGACACTGGCCCAGTCCCTCCAAACACGCTGCTGAGCCCTACCCACCCACCCAATGTGTGGTGCAGGGCAGCTCAGGGCGCCCTGGGCATATCCTTCTAGGGCTTCTCTCTCTTGCACTCCCCCCTGGGAGATTTCAGCTGTCTGGGCTTCCAACCGCCACTGCATGCTAGTGGCTACAAATCTGTCTGGCCTGGACCTCTGTCCTGAATTCTGGGCCTGTTCGTGCAGTTGTCCATTGCACTTCTCCACTGAGAGGTCCCAGAGGCCCAACTGTCCACAAGCAGCATTGTTGCACAAACCTACTCCATCCCCCTGCCCCCCGTGTGGGCACATGGCACCGCCAGCCGCCCAAGCTCACACATTAGGAATGTTGCTCTTGTCTCCCTGCACCCCCTACTCCTCACGTCCAGCCTCCCAGCCTGTCACTTCCACCCACCATGTAACCGTGAGTCTTTCATTGTCATGATCTTTTGCTAAGTTAGCACCCTGTCCTGCTGTCCTGCCCATCTGTCTAGAGGGCTACAGCTTCCAAAGGCTTTCTTCTCTTCCACGATTTCTCTGAGCTCTGGTCAGCTCAAGGGTCCTATTAATGAGGAAATGAGACCAAATGGGCAATCTGACGTACCAGGGTCTTATGTGGCCCTGCTCACCTCTCTAGACTCGTTTCTTGCCTCTCCCATTCTCCTTTAAACTTTATCCTCCAGCACATCCAGCTTCTTATATTTCCTCAAATAGAGACTTCCTTTCCCTTCTAGACCTTTCCAAACTCATTTCTTTACTTAGAATTACCTTCCCTTCTTCCTGCCTTTTCCTAGCTCATTTCTACTCCCTCAGGGCTGAGCTGAGATGTCACCTCCTCTGGGAAGTCTTCTCTGCCCTTGCCCTGCACCCCCAGTCCCCTGGGCAGCCCCGTCTGAGCCTTGAGCATCCTGTGCTGCAGTTGGCTGATGGTCAGCGTGGTTTCCCCCACAGACTGAGCACATGCCCGGGAGGCGTCATGCTGTCTAGCTCATTGTCCTGTGGTAGCCCCAGCATCCAGCACATAGTAGGTACTCAATACAGAATTGCTGGCAGGAGGAATAAATAGACAAGTGAGGTTGCCTAGTGAGTCAGGGGTAGAACCAGAAGAACCCAGGTCTCTGCCCCGCCCACAGCCCTGTCCCAGCCGTGGCTTTCTGCTGGGCCACATGCTGCCTTTGAATTACAGTTGTGTTTAGTCTGTTGGGGGCCCCTGTCATGGTGGAGGACTCTGCTCAGGCCGAGTGTGTGTGAAGGATGATGCAGGTCAAGTCTTGCTCCTTTCAGATGCGTGTGCACAGAGATGGGACCACCCAAGCAAGCCCAGGGGAAGCTGGGGGTGGACTTACATCCGGGTCAAGCAGAGCTGGCAGTCATTGTCATACGTGACCTGGTCAGTGCCGTAGACCAGGCTGGATGTCTGGGGACAGTCTAGAGACTCTGCCACGTGGTCACATGGGCTGTGGAGGAGGGAGGAAGGGAGGGCGCACAGGGATTCAGAGGCAGCGAGGGACCCAGGGGCTCTGCTTGAACCAGCAGGGCTCCAGGGAGGAGCCCAATTCAAGAAGGTGCCAGCGTGGCTCCAGTGAGCATGGAACCAACCACTAGGGGCCCCTTGGTGTGTTTGCTGGTATGTGTGTGTGTGGCTGTGGCTGTGGGAGTGTACAAAGTGTGCACCTGTGTCTGCTGAGCCCAGGTATGCGGGCATCCAGGTGTGTCCCTGTGTTTAAGTGTGTGGAATGAGTTTGTGCTCTGAAGCTCCTGGGGATGGGTGCACACACTCCTCAGAGGGTCTCACTAGAACCTCTGCGCTGGTTCCGCTGAGGACCCCAGGAGACAGCACCACCCATCATTCCCAGGAGACCATCCTCCCTGGGCTCCTGAACTCACCCTGCCCTGCATGACCTCCCGGGCTCTTGGTGTGAGAAGGCTGGAGAAGTGGGACAGGGCCTGGGCTTGACTGAGGCTCGGTCTGAAAGGGTTTCAGGCCAGCCTGAGGTCAGAGTCAGAACTTGGTCAGCCTTGGGAAGGGGTCGGGGTGGGAGGCAGGGCGGTGCAGTGGAGGCCCCGGGCCCTGGAGACCTGGGTGCCGCACTGATTGGCTGTGTAAACTTGGAAGAGCCATTTCCACTCTCCAAGCCTCAGTTTCCTCATCTGCGAGACCTGTGAATAATTGAGATAATGCATGTAAAGTGTCTGGCACTTGGGCTGGCGCAGAGTAAGTGGCGCTGGGCTCTGCCAGGCTGATGGCCAAGACGCCGATGCTGATGGCTGGAGGTGGCTCTGTGCCTCCTGTCCCCTAGGTGAAGAGTGGGATGAGGGTCTCAAGGAGGCCAGTGCCACTGCCTTGGGCCCCGGAGACAGCAGAGCCAGGGCCAAGGTGGAATTGGGGTTCAGGGACCCCTTGGTGTCTGTGCTCCAGAGTGCAGGGGTAGACGGCGGAGTGTGGTGGAGAGGCTGGCACACTCCACAAGGCCATCAGTGCACTGGGTCGCCTCCCGGGCCAGAACCCCGTGGCCTGCCCTCTGCACTGTGCGGAGCAGAGAGCGTGCCGTCCTGCCGGACCTGGGCCGGGGATCTCACTGCCGCAGCGGGGCCTTGGAGACCCGGTCGCGCAGATCTCTCCAGGGCCCTGAGGTCAAGTTTGCAACTTTGGCAAGGGGGCTGGGCCTGCTCGGCCTGGAAGGGCTACTCTGGGAACATATAGGCTCAGGAGGCCACCCCGGCCACTGTGGAGCCATCGGAGTCATCTGAGCAGGAGTGTAAAGAAGAAAAACGCTGGTTTCCCAGCATGGATGATGGAGAGGGCTCCCCTCTGCAGGCGAAAGGCCAGAACAGCAGCCCTGGGGCCAGAACTGCCATGGCCACCTTACCATTCTTGAGAAAATGGGCTTTCCTGCCGACGCTGGCACTTCTGAAAGGCAAAAAGGCAAGAATTGAGTGATGTCAGCTCCAGGCCCTGGTCCAGGGGCCTCAGGACCTGCAGGGGACCTATCCCAGCCACTACCCAACTCGGAATTCCTCAAGGAAAGTAGTGAGTCACCAGACAGTGAGGTTCCCAGAAAGCCGCTGTGACCTCGGGTTACATAAACAGAGAGAGAAAGTAAAGAATTAGGGAGGTGACAGTCCAGCCTGTTCCTCGTCAGATTCCACTGAGATTGTTATGTACCATATAACAATAAAATAGCAATTCAGCTACTGTGTGCCCGGCATTGAGAATCTGTGCTCTTAACTATTCACACCTCTCACTGCCATGTGACAGGGAGCAAAGGAGGCAGTAGTGGATGCTGTGGCCTGCCAGCCAGACCCCACCAATGGCTGAGGCACTCATTCCTCAGCTGCCAGGGATATTGCGTTCCTTCCCAGGAATTAGTCTCAGAGAAGGGGAGTGCCTTGCCCAAGGTCGCATCCCCCTCCCAGAAACAGCCCGTGTCCACCCCGGGTTGATGTGGGTACAACGGCCCAAACCCCTCGTCTGCCTTCACACAGTGCTGAAGGGCCACCCAGCGCCAAGCTCCCCGCTGGGTCATCGGAGGCCTCTGCTGCACTGCATCACAGTCAACTTCCCTCATCCTCCATGGGTGTCACCCCTGAGCACCCCGCATAGACCACGTGCAGATCCGACTCTGTTTCCTGGGGAAACGGGAAACTCACAGGGGAAGCACACAGCTTGTTGAGGGCAGCGCTGGGATGCACACAGCCTGGTTCTCTCCACTCACACCTGTGTGCCCCACAGCCCCTCCAGGTCTAGACGAACTGCTTCCAGGACACGAGCCAACTGTGACGTGACTGGCGAGCATGACGGGGAGGAGGGAACCGGAGCCACATCCAAGGCCACAGGTGGAGGGAAGGTGTCTGTAAAGTGGAGGAGGGTGGGTGGCTCCCCAAGTCTCTGAAGGGCTGTCCTGGGAACAAGGGAGAGGTGACTCTTCTCAGCGTCACAGGGCAGAGCCCATCCATGCGAGGAGGCTTCAGAAGGCAGGTTTGGGTTCCAGAACTTTCTCTCGGTGGGAACTATGTCTCAGTGAAGGAGGCTGTCTCCAGAAGTGGAGAGCTCTCCGTCACTGGGAGGCATGCAGAGCACTGTGGTTTTAGCTTTTCCTGGGGATGCTCTTGCTAGCAATTTCCAGGGTAGAGGGGGAGAGGGGAATAGAGAGTAAAAGACCTCTGATGTGCTGTCGCACTGTGGCATTGGGGCATCAAGTGCAGGTCTGGCCCATCACCACACTGCTCACAACCCTTTCTGTGCCAGAATTGCTGGAACTGGAAATTACCCAGATGTCCTTCAACAGGAGGATGGAGAGACTGTTGACACACACACACACAGAGGGATACAGCCCAGCAATAAAAAGGAATAGACAACTGACACATGCAACAGCATGGCTGAACCTCGAAAACCTGCTGAAACCTGCAAAAGAAGCCAGACGCAAAAGACTACCTGCCGTATGGAGGGACCACCTCGGGCCAAGGTCGTGGGCAGCCTGGGGGGCAATGCAACTTTCTTTTTTTTTTTTTTTTAAGATTTTATTTTTTTTCCTTTTTCTCTCCAAAGCCCCCCCGGTACATAGTTGTATATTGTTCGTTGTGGGTCCTTCTAGTTGTGGCTTGTGGGATGCTGCCTCAGCGTGGTTTGATGAGCGGTGCCATGTCCGCGCCCAGGATTTGAACCAACGAAACACCGGGCCGCCTGCAGCGGAGCACGCAAACTTAACCACTTAGCCACAGGGCCAGCCCCACAATGCAACTTTCTATGTGACATTCTAGAACAGGCCAAACTAACCTATGGTGGAAGAAAGAGCCGTGGTTGCCTCTGGAGGTGGAGTCAGGGAGGGAATTGACTGGCAGGAGGGAAATTTCTGGGGCAATAGAAATGTTCTGTGTCTTGATAGGGGTTTGGGTTACACAGGAATATGCATTGTCAAAACTCATTGAGCAAGATTCCTTGAGTGATATGATTTGTGCATTTCATGGTATGTAACTAATAAGGGACCAAAAAGCATTAAAAAAGTATAAAGCCCTTGCATGGCTTCCTGTCATGGTCACTAAGCTTGTTCATCTTATGTTTAGGGCACAGCATGGGCTGATGCCAAACTTCCTCTCTGGGCTCCCTTCCTGTGCACCCCTCCATGTGCCCACGCCCAGCTAGCCCTCTCTGCTTGCTCCTCCCAGAACAGGCTCTGCTCTGGTCCATGCTGTTCCTCTGCCTGAAATGTCCTTGTTCCCCTTCTCTTCCTATTGACTCACACCCTCGTCTCGAGGCTCAGATGCCACCTCCTCGCGAAACCTTCCCTGATGCCCCCAGTGTTTCCTGAGCAGGCCTGAATTCAGGCTTCTGTTTTAGTCCATTTGGGCTGCTATATCAAAAATACCGAAAACTTGGGGGCTTATAAACAACAAACACTTATTTCTCGTGGTTCTGGAGGCTGGGCTGTCCAACATCACGGCCCTAGAAGATTTGGTGTCTGTCAAGGGCCATCTTCCTGGTTCATAGCCCCTCTTTCTCCCTGTGTACTCACATGGGGGAAGGAGCGAGGGAGCTCCCTGGGGCCTCTTTTATAAGGACACTAATCCCATTCCTGAAGGCCCCACCCTCCTGACCTACTCACCTTCCAAAAGTCCCCTCCCAGTTCCATCACCTTGGGGGGTTAGGGTTTCAACACATGAATTTTGGGGCCCACAGACATTCAGAACATAGCAGCTTCTTTCATGCCGCCACATGCTATCCCACTCGCTGGGTCAGTCCTGCCTCCCATGGACCTAAAGGAGCTCCTTGGGGCTCCTTTGTCTCTGCTCCCATGTGGCAATGCCCTCCACACAGTGACTGTTCAAGGAACTGACCATAAGTGCATTATGGGAAGGAGGACTTCAGAACCTTCCTTCCTGGAGGATGCAGGAAGAAATTGCATTTGCCACCAGGCTGTCCTTGACCTTGGCCCAAGGTGCCCCCTCCTCACTCCGCCCAGGCAAGACTCTGAAATGGGCACAAGGACGCTCTTCAGGGCAGAGCTCCTCGGTGTTGCTCAGGAAAGAGATGCCAGGCTGGGAGGAAGCAGGCTGTGCTGGGTCAGAGCCCCCAGACCCATTCTCGTTGCTCCAGCCCCTAAATCTATGTCCCTGGCTGGGGAAATGGGTGTGGGACTAGCCATGAGGTCAATGGCCTTGGGGTCCTGCCAGGCCCTGCCCTATAACATCATGGCTTTGTCCAGGTGGGTCATAAGTAGTCTCCCTGCTTCCCTGTTTAGTCTATTCTCGACGTAGCAACCAGAGCAATCTTTTTAACACATAACTCTGCTTGGAACCCTCAGTGCCTCTCATTTGGCCTTCAAAGCCTTACCCAGTATCTTTCCAGTTGCCTCTATCATCTCTTCTCCCATCACTCTGCACCCTGCCTCTCACTCCCCTCCTCCTGCACTGGCCTCCTTGCGGTACCTCAAACACTCCAGGCATGCTCCTACCTCAGGGCCTTTGCACTGGCTGTTCCCTCTGCTTGGAACCCACTTCTCCCAGTTATCCACATGGCTCACTGCCACCTCCTTCAAGTTTTGCTCAAATATCAGACTCTGAGAGAGAATTCTCCTGATTTAACATTGCAACCCCCTTCCAATCTCCAACACCCTGCCAATATTTTCCCTTTAACCTTTATCACCTTTTGACATCCTGTTGAACACACACTGCACCAATCTTGTTTACTGTCTGTTCCCCTCCCTGCTCTGGCATTGGATTTAAGCTCCATCAGGACAGTTCTTTTACTCTGTTTTAGTCACTGGCCTATTTTAAGGGCCCAGAACAATGCCTGGTAGTGTCACTAAGTGTGAGGCTGTAGAGATGCCCAGGCCCCGAGGAGGCCCCGCTCCAGCTGTGTGTGTCCCGCCCGGGGCGGGGCTCCCGTGCTCACATGCTTGCTTGCTGTCAGTCCCGCACTGTGCCCAGCAGGCGGAGGGGGAGCTCAGAGGACGCAGGCCAGTCTCCCTTCAGCACCCACCGCCCTGCAGCCAGCAGACTTGCCCCTCTCCCCGCCAGAGGCCTGCTCCCTTCTGCCTGCCGCTGCTCTAGCCCAGTAGTTGCTCAGGGCAGCTTTGAGCTAGAACAACCTTCTACCTCACAGCTGGAGAAATGAGGCCCCACGGGGGGAGTGAACTTTTGCAATTCTGGGCCAAAGTCAGGATTTGAACCCAGGTTTCTTTCCTCCTAGCCAGGGGCTTTCCCCACCACAGTGGAGGCATGCAGAAAGAAGGAATATGCAGAAAACCGAGGCCTCACAGGGGGCTCCAGGCCCTGCCCCTGTCCCACCCAAGCTCACCTACCAACACCAAGCCACAGAGAATCCAGGCTCTGCCCACTCACGTCTGTCCACAACGAGGAGGGCAGCCAAGGTCAAGACGACCACCCACAGGCGGACGGCCATGCTGATCCTGGGCTGAGGTGGCCTGAGCTAGCGGGGGCCTGGGCCGGGGGAAGGATGGGGGGCCTGTTTATAGTGTTGATCCCCACCCTTATCTGGGGCCAGATGGACTGACCGGCAGCATCACCCAGAGTTAACCTCTGCACCCTGGCATCCAGAAAGGGCCTGCTCTTGGCAGAGATGCTGAGCTTGTGGTGCGTGGGACTGTGGGGCTGGCAGATTTCCGGCATGAGGAAAAGTTTGGACAGCTTGCAAAGCTAACACCAGTCTGAGGGCGTTCAAGAAGGAGAGGGAAATGGAAGTCGAAAGAGAAAAACAGAGAGACACTAAGTCAGAGAGCGAGAGAAAGAAAAGGAGAGGCAGGAAAAAAAGCAGCAACTTGAGGTAGCAGGAGGGAGGGAAAAGGGGCTGGAGTCACCGGTTCCTTTGCCAGTGCCTTGGCCAACCAACTGTGTGTACTCAGAAAAGCCACTTTCCTTAACCAGACCTCAGTTTACCCATGCACAAAATGGGATGATAATTCTGCCTCTGTCTCCCTCCTAGGGCTGCTGTGAGGATGAGGGTGGGGATAGCAGATGGGAAAACATTTTGCAGAGAGTGAAATGAGGTGTAAACATAAACAGAAATGATTCTTTTTATTTCTTTTTATTTCTTTTTTTGCACTATGAAGAGAGCACAACTGACAGAGGGGGAAAAAAGGCAAAATAAAACATAAGGAAGACACCCTCCTGTTTCAAGTGTATATGTTAATTTGCATTTCAAAGGGTTAAATACAGACAAGATTCTTTTCAAGAAAATTCAGTATCTGAAACTCTCCTATACTCCTACAACGTCTATGAATGAGCAATTTGGTTATCTGCTTTCAAAGACTTTCTGATTTATAAAAAGAATAAGAAAGTTTGATTTACATATGCATTTCTCTAGTTCATTGAGAGCAGTGATTTTCAGCTCCATCTGCAGATGAGATTTCCCTGGGGAGAATTTAAAACTGCAGATGCTGAGCCTCACTCTGAAATATTTGAATCAAAGTTTCAGTGTTTTTTAAAAAACCTTTTTATTTTGAAAGATGTCAAGACTACAGATAAGTCGTAAGAATAGTTAAATGAGTCAGTGGGAAGGGTTCTTGTTCAGGAATAGCCCCTTCGGGGGCCCCAAGCAGCCAGATAGACACCCGGACAGAAGGATAGATGCTCCAGATCTGCAGCCAAGCCCAATCTGAGGGCCCTGACTCAGCTGTGGCATCCTCCTGCCCCTCCTCAGGAACCTCCTGGGCCCGCAGATGCCTCTGAAGTGGGTGGCAGTTGCTCTTCCATTGCCTAGCGAGGCAGAGCAAATATTTAACAATGATTTCCCATGCTAAAGGAAGAACATCATCTCCTAAAGGGAGGGGAACCTTAAAGGTCATCTAAGTCCTGCCTCCCATCTTCCACTCAGGTCTTCCTACAGCAACCCCACCAGGAAGTCATTTCTCCTCCAGCGACGGGGAGCTCACTACCTACCAGTCTCATTTTTAGATGGCTTTAAACAGAGTCCTTCCTCACACAAGAGGTCGGTTCCCTGAGACTCCTTGAGGGGTCCCAGCTCTGTCTCTAGCCTCCTGCACCTGCATGAACCCAAGGTGAGCACCTCCATGAACCCTCCAGGGGTTCATGAGCACCTCCAGGCTAGCAGGTCCAGCCCCTCGCCTGCCCCCACCCTTGCATATGATGAAGCTCCTGGGCCTCTCTGCACTTCTCATTTGGCCCCCAGGTCTCTCTGCCAGTGTCCCAGGTTAGAGGGAGACGGGGACAGGGAGGAGCAAAGGAGTTTGTCACCCTCCTTGTTTTGGACGTTAGACCTCTATCAATGTGGCAGGAATGGCTGCTGATGGTTCTAGCTGCTTCAAGGGACCAGGAAGCTTGAATTCTGCATCTTTCAAAGTCCAGAGTAAAATCAAGAGCAGCCTGTGGGGTGCCGAGCCCACCTCCCATCCCCCTGCCCAAGGTCTTTCCTCGGACCCACCCCTCCTAGATTCACTCGTAGTAACAAGCTTCCTGATCGGTCCTCCTGTCAAAGTATAAGCCCGACTCCTATGTCCAACTGCTATGGGACAGCATCCCTGTGGATGTCCGTGTATCCAAATAAACCTCATTCATTAATTCAGAATTCATTCCTTCATTCGACAAGAGTTTAAGGAGCAGCGAGGTGCCAAGCTCCATACTGAGTGTTTGATACAGCAGGAAATGAGTCAGACATAGTTCCTGCCCTCAAGGAGCTTGTGGTTAAGTGAGTGACTAGTACTAAACGGGCAGCCAGCAGACCTGTGTCATCACCACTGGGATCAGCCCCATGAAAGAGACACACTCAGTGCTCTGGGAGGATCCAAGACCGACCTCTCCATCTGGGAAGTCTGGGGTTGGCCCAGTGGCTTAGTGGTTAAGTTCACATGCTCCACTTTGGAGGCCTGGGGTTCATGGGTTCAGATCCTAGGTGTGGGACCTACACACCTCTCATCAAGCCATGCTGTGGCAGCTTCCCACATACAAAATAGAGGAAGACTGGCACAGATGTTAGCTGAGGGACAATCTTCTTCACCAAAAAAAAAAAGTTCTAAATCCATCTGGGAAGTCAGAGGAGGCCAAGGGATGAGCGGGAGGGGCAGGCTGTAGCAGAGTGGAACAGTGTTGCAGGCAGAGGAAACAGAATGTGTTAGGACCCTGAGCAGGAAGAAGCTTGGCACATCCAGGGAACAGAGGCCAGAGCAGCTAAGGTGAGGTCAGTGAGCAGAGAGAGGCACGAGATGAGCCAGCAATGGCCGAGGGGGCCAGATCTCCGCCCCCCACCCACATCCCACCACCTTCCAGTGGTGGAGTCTGGAAGCCAATCTGGCAGCCTCCTGTGCCTTCCCACTGGGCGTATAGGTTCTGCTTCCTACTCAGCCCTTGAATCTGTCCGTCCTCCTCCTCCACACTCGCCGCCATGCCCTGGTCCTGGCACCGTCATCACTGACCTGGCTACCTTGATGGTCTCCTAACTCATGCACCTGGCTCCCCACCTGCCACTCCAAACCACTGTGCACAGCGGCCAGGCGAGCTTCCCAAAATGCAAACTGGGCAAGTCACCCTTGTCCAAAACGCTGTGATGGAGCCCACTGCCCAGTGACGAAGCCCAGGCGCCCTTCAGTGTCTGATTCCAACCTACCTTGTCAGCCTCACCTTTGCCCCCCCCCGGCCCCACGCTTCTTCATTCTACAGAACACTTTGCACAATTTATTCTCTCTGCCGGCAATGCTGGGTCTCCCATCTCCATCTGCAACACCCCCACCCCCCATCCCTTATACCAGCTCAAATAGCCCTCACTTCTGAAATCTTCCCCACTGCCCTTGGTCAACCCGGGCAAGGTCATTGCTGCCTGCCCCAAATGCCCCACCCTGACTGCTCGCACTTCCTCTGTCAGAGTCTGCTTCCTGTGCTCTGGGCGTGTTTGCTTGTCAGCCTTGCTGATAGAGCTCTCTGGGATGGGTGCCAATCCTGAGGCCAGCGCACAGAAAGTGCCCAAATAATGTTGAGTGACAGATCCAAGAGGGGGCAAAGGACAGTGGGTCCACGGACAGAGATGGTGGCAGCCCTGGGAAAGAGCTCAGAAGCAGAGGCATCTGCTGTCCACACTGATCCCTCCATGCTCCTGGGATGCCGTGAGGCCCTGAGAGAGCCCCCGACATGCACCAGACCCCAGGTGGCCTGGGTCAGAGTGTCCGGCATGTCTCTGGCAAAGGGGCAAGGCTGCCTCCCTCCAGCCTGAGCCACTTGCCCTCATCAGGCCCCTGCCCCAGCTTCCCTGGGATGCAGAGAGGACAGTGAGAGAGCTCTGGACTAGAGAGAGGTGATCTGGGTTTGTTCATTCCTTCAACAAATATTAATTAAGTGCCTACTATATTCCACTGACTGTTCTAGTCACCAGGGATTCAGCTGTGTATAAGATGGAGAAAGTCTCTGCCTTCTAGCAGCTGACAACAAAGAAATACAAAATAAACTCATGATATGTTCTGTAGGAGAGAAATTAAGTGGCATAAGGGGAGAAAATGATGAAAGGGAAGGAGGCTGCTCTTTTAGATGGCGACATGCGAGCAGGAAGGAGCCTGTCAAGTGGAGGAACTGTATGTGCAAAGGCCCTGGGGTAGGAAAAAGCTTGGCATGTATGCTCAGGCATATAAATATCAAGGAGTCCGTAATGGCTAGAGCGGCATGAATGAGGAAGGATGCGGCAGGAGGGAGAGGGCCAGCCCACACTCAGGTCCCAGCCCTACCACTAACTTGTTGGGTGAACTGGGGTGCACCCCTTCCTCTCTTTGGGCCTGCACATGTGCTCCCATCTGAGAAATGGGCCCGCTGATATGTACCACCCCCAGCCTGATTCCCAGGGCAGCTGTGAGGCTCTGAAGAGGAGAGGGTGAGGTGAGAGGGGTGCAGCCTCTGTGACACCATGGGAGTGCCTGAGTGGGGACCCCTGGAAGCAGAGCAGAGGCCAAGCTCTGAAAGCCCTGGGCACCTACACACGTGCTGGGATCAACGCCATACAGACAGAGTGGCCCTAAACCTGCGCTCGGGCAGGGAGCCAGTGAGCCCCGTCTCCCCGCCCAGGTCAGGGTGAACGCCTGGGGCTTGGCGCCAGCTAAGTGGGCACTCCCCAGCCTGGCGCAGCAGCCCTCATGCCGCCTGCGGAGACTTGGCCTGGTGCCCCGCTCTTCCAGGAACACAGCCCCTCCTTGATGACGGCAACATGATCCATTAGGTCTGAGTCACGCCCGCTGAGGAGTGAGTGTTTGGCTTAAGGTGGAGGAGCTGAGCCCAAGGAGGCTGTGGGCCTGTCAGATGGCAACACCAAAGCAGCTGCTTCCTCCTGGCCCTTCCCTGCCACCTTCCCTGGCCCCTCAGCCCACATCCTGCCCCACCCTTCCTCCAGCCTCCAGTGCCCCCACCTGCCCATCCACCTGCTATGAGTCGCCCAGGTGTGCGCATCCACACAGGGAGGCCTGGTCTGGGCATAGCCAGCTGCACGCCTGGCCTTGCCTGGGCTCCTCAGCCACCCGACTCCATGTCCCAAGTCTGGCCACTTGTCCAGAGCTGCAGGGCCCCTCACGATGTTAGTGGGGGGAAAGGACACCCCTCTACTCCTTTAAGGGGAGATTTCATCTACTTGTCTGGGATGTGATTCCAAGGGGCACTCAGCGATGGGAATGGGCTGAAGTCATCGCTCAGTGGGGCACCCACCCTGCCATTCAACTGACAAGTATTGAGCACCTGTCGTTGGGCACCAGTCACTGTGCCAGGTCCTGGGACCGCAGAGATGAGTGAGACCTGGATCTCTAGGCTCAAAGAGCTTGCCATTCACAAGTGGTGGGGAGCTGGAATACACATACGGACACTTGAGCAGGTCTTTATAACATGCCATGGTTAGGGCAGTGATAGAAATAGTGACAGAGATATTTCATGGACCCCTCTCTTCAAATGTCCAAAAGTCAGCTTTCCATCGCCTCTCCACCCAGAGATGCCATACCTACCAGTTCCCCCGTCTGGGTGGACAGCATCACCGTGATCCAGGTGCCCTACGCAGATGGGAGCATCACCCCAACCTTCTCCCTTACCTCTCCGTTCAGGGAATTAGGTCTGACTGATTTCACATCCTCCCCGTATCTCATATCCACCGCCCCCTCTACATTTCCTCTATCATTGCCCTCATTTGGCCTCCATGACCTCTTGCCTTCATTACTCATATTGTCTCCCTGTCTCCAGTCTCACCTCCTCCAATTCCTTCTCCATTCTGCTTCCTGAGAAATCTTTCTGAAATGCAACATGACCACATGGTCCTTTTTAATATTATTCAATTATTGTTATCAATTCAATTAAAATTATGCAGTCTCTATTGATTTGAGGATGAAAACCAAACCCCTTGGTGTGGCATACAGGCTCCTCCATGACTGAGCCTTTGCTGGCCTCTCTAACATTATCTCTGGCCACTTAACCCTTCACTGCATCAGGCAGAACCACCCACCAGGCTTTTATGCCTCTGAGCTTTTCTCATGCTGCACCCCCTGCCTGGAGCGCCCCTCCATCACCTCCCTTGGGTCGTTTCCTTGTCCCTCAGCTCCCCCAAGTTTGGGCCCCTCCTCTGCACAGACGTCTATGCCAGCAGCACCTGTATCGTTCCAGGGCCCCGTCTTGCTTATGTGACTATCTCATCCTTCCTTGGAGAGAGGATTGGGAGAACATCTGGTTCACCTCATATCCGCCAGGCCCTGCACACATGTGTTGACTATATGAATACATCCGAGACTGAATGCAACTTCAGGACAGCAAGGAACCTGACTCCAGGTGTCCAGTCAGCTGGACTTGAGGACTGCAGAGAGCTCTGAGCACCAGCCTGGGCTCCAGTTAGCCCAGTGGATCTAGCCACTGACCACCCGATGCTGTATCTATGTGGAACACAGGTGGCACTCTATTCCAAGGACCACATTTTTCTAGTTCCTGGTTCATCTGGCTGGATCCCCAAGAACTCAGCATCTCCTCCAAGACGTAGATGTGGTGCTTCATTCCAAAAGCCATCCCAAGCCCATCTACGGGGCTTGCAGACAGCAGCTTCAGTACTTGCCTTCTCTCTCTCAGTGCATGGAATCCTGGCTTGATCACCATCAATCAGGAGGAATTTTTAGGCCAGTCCTCCCCCTAGGAGTGACCTGGGGTCACAAGAGACCTCATGTGCTGGGGCCATGTGCCATCCAAGCATAGCTCTGAGCTCAAGTTCTCTGAGCGTGCATATGAAAGAGCTTAGAACAAAGGCTCATGAGACCCTCTTGCTCCCCTTTCAGAGCTCTGATGGTCTTTAGAAAGACATCCATAGGTTATTACAGCCAGGTGCAATGTGACACCACTCAGACCACTATTAATTCTGATAGGCTCCGTGGGTTGCAGGTAACAGAAACAGACTCTTGCCAATTAGAGCAGAATAGGAATTTTCCAGAAGAGGTGTGGGGTTGTCTTAGGTTGAGCTCACTCAGGAGCAGACCATGAGATATTAGATTCCAAGTAGTTTTCTGGGAGTTGATCTGGGGAAGCACTGGCCGGGGAGTGAGAGGAAGGGAAGCAGAGAAAAGAAGAGAACCAATTGTGTGCATTACTGAGGTCACCATTGTGGGAGACTGGGCCTCAGTCCTACCAGGGTGGCTGGGACATTGTGCAGAACACATCTCAGTTGTCTCCCTGAGGGGTGAGGGAACTGGGGTATATATCCACCAGCTCCCGCCGGTCACTGAATGAGGGCTGCTGGAGGGAGGCCTTCAACTCCCTGGCTCTACTGGCCTGCCCATCTCGTGTCTCTGGGCATCCAGAGAGAGCCCTCGGCCAAAGGATCGCAGGGGTGTGGATGGAAGCGCAGGTTTGCACAGGAATGATGAGTGCCAAGGAGATGGGCATGGGGCACTGACAGGGCCTGCCACCAGAGCTGCATGAAAAGTTAGATGGAAACCCAAAGAACAAGGTCCAAGAAAGAATCGGGCCCCAAAAGCCTGCTCGAGTCCACTTCCTGACCGGGGAAGGTGAGACATTTTGGTGGACAGTCCCACAGAGATTGCATCCAATGGGGGACAGTTATTCTCCAAAGCAAAGGTGGCATCCTGTTATCAGAAGAGGGAGAAATGTTGCTAGTCAGACAAAAGCCACAGATGTCGTGAAGCCTTCCCCATATGCTGATCTCTCACCTGTAGTGTAAATTCGATCGCAGGAGCCCAGGGCTTCATAAGACTGGACCAACAAAGAACCCATGGAGTCACCTGGATACAGGAGCGCTATGCGGAACAACGGCTCCCAGGCTCACGTGCATCATTTGGAGCGCTGAGTGCTGGCTCCTCTGGCCTGGGCAATGCCTTAGGGGTGAAGCGGGAGGCAGCGGTGCCGTCAGAGCCTGGAGTCTGGAGACCTTGCCTGTGGGACTTTGGGCAGGTCATTTCACCTCTGAGCCTCAGTTCCTCATCTGTGATCAGGGTCCCACAGGTGGCTGTGTGGAACGTGCACCTCTCCAGGGGGTGCTGTTCATGTCGTACTCCATGGGGGCTATAGTATGAACTGAGTTGGAGTGGTGGCAGGTAAGCTATCCTGCATCCTTAGTGGCAACCTCCACAGGCCAGCAAAATGCCCATAGGACCCTGGGGTGTCCAGGGGGCACCAGCGCTTTGTTCCCAATCTCCCACTCCCATGTTTCTCTTTGGGGGCCGCACTCACGTTCTCCAGAGGTTACGTTCAGTCTCAGATGTGTCCATACGTTCTTCCACCGTAGACGGTCTCACTCCACACGGTCAGACTGCAGCAAGCTTACAGCATCCCAACTGAGGGGCTCCTCTCCTCTCTCCACAGTCTCCTCCAGCGTCTGAAGCCAAGAGAAGACTCTGAGAGCACCTGACGAGTTGTGTCCTCGTCTCTTGGCTCAATCAATGTGGCCAGGGGGCTGGGCTTCTTTGGTTGGCCAGGCTGGGGTCACACGTACCTTGTTGTTGCCAAAGGAGCAAGATAAAGCCATTAGCGATGGTTTGGCCTGGCAAAAGACCTAAGAACCCAAAAGGTTGAAGTTCTCAGTGCGAGTCCTGGGAGTCCTGGAAATTCTTTCCTTTGTGCAACCCTCCCCTCTGTGTCTAATGTGCCCCCTGCCATGCCGCACACCCTCTGGAGGCAGCACAAGCACTTCCAGCCAGGAGTTGTCGGCAGCCCCTGGGCATGGGTCCAGACAGGTGAGGGAGGGTCTGGACCCCAGGCTAAAGGCACTGGGTAAATACTTGCTATGCTTCAGTGTTGACAGGTGAGGCCTCAGGCCTTGTCTGCCCCTCTCCGGTGCTTGTCTCCTGGACAGCTCTGTGAACCACCCAAAGACCCTGCTGCCCTCCCTCCGTGGGAGGTGTGGTCCAGGCTGGTCTGCCGCCCACCTCCTCCTTCCCAGCCTGGAGGAGGGGGTCCTCAGACCCTCACCACCGTGTCCTCCTCTTGATGCTGTCCAGCCACTGCTGTCCCTTCCTTTCTGGGTTCCGAGGCCCTAAAAGGATCTGGGACCCCTCTGAGGAGGGGAGAGGCTGAAGAGAGACACTGGCAAGAAGGAAAAAGCAGGGTCCTGGAGCAGGCCAGCATCCGTTTGATCAAGGCCCTGCCACTTACCAGCTGTGTGACCTTAATTCCTAAATCTCTCTCAAGGCTAGTGCCCTCTTTTATAAAAGGGTGATAACAGCCACTTGATGGGATTAAAGGATACTTTTGTTAAGTGCGTAACCAAGCTCTGGTACGCTGAGAGCACTTCCTTATGGCGGTGATGGTGGGTACCATGCTCTGAGGACCTGGTTTGGAGGGGAGGGGACCGCTAGGGCATCTGATCTCCCCTCAGGCTCACCTCACACAAGCCCCAAATCCCCGCCAACAGCGCCACCTCCTACCAAGCCTGAGAAGTGTCCCCAGGTGGCAGGAAGCTTTCCACTTTCTCCACGCCAGAGGTTTCCACCATCCTCAGGGGCCAAACCCTGGCACCACGAGATGCGTTCAAAGGTCCCCGGGTCTCCAGGTTTACCGCGGTTGTGTTCTCTGTTCCTCCCTCACCGCCCTGCTGAGCCGCCCAGATCTAGGAGCTTAGATATCTATTCAATCCTGCTCCGCCCCTGGCCTCCTCGGGCCAGGCCTGACATCATGGAGCAGACACTGCTAGTCTCCCAAGGGGCCTTCTTGTCCCTAGAAGAGCTGGAAAAGATGACTCTGAAGGCTTGTCACTCCCTGGCACTGGGGGCTGGTGTGGGAAAACCACACAGTTTGACCACTTATGTCAGAAGAACCCGTCATCAGATGTCAGGGCTTTATTACCAAATGCTCCAAGCACTGTGCTAGGAACTTTGCTTGTGTTCTATGATGCTCACAAAGGCCCTATAATTACCTCCATTTTACGGATGAGAAACTAAAGCTCAGGAAGATGAAACAGCGTGTCCTGGGTCTCAAGGCTTATAAGCAGCAGAGCTGGCGCTCAGTCTGTCTGACTTCAAATTTCATAATTTCACTAGATTTTCCCACCCGCTGAGATTCTGCTTCCAAACATACACATTCAGCAGCTCATCCTCGGCCCAGCAACTGAAACGGCAGGGGGAGGAGAAACACAGTTCGAAGTGAGTCTTCTGGAAAGTCTTTGTGGTCCAGCCTTGGTGAGGAGTCTCCAAAATAGCCAGGTGTGGACCACAGGTAGAGGGATGCTTCCTGTGGTACCCACCGTCGCCTCCATGAGGAAGTGCTCCCTGCACCCGGCTAAGGTCCAGAGGTCCCTGCAAACAGGGATGCTCCAGAGGGCGATCAATCCGGGGTCCAGGCGGAAGGTGGGGGCGCTGATGCACACGCTGTGCGGCACAGATAGGTTCAGCACGCATGACCCTCGTGACCCCATCTTCCCAGCTGTAGCACCTATGACCAGGCTAAGTTTAGACACAGAGGGCCCAAAAGACTGCTCCCCTCTCCCCTCAAAAGCTGCATCCTCCCCCTGACGTTTACACAGCACCTGTGTTGTGCCAGGCCCTGTTCTAAGCCGTTTCCATATATTAACACAGTTATTTTTTATGAAAACCCTATAAACTAAGTGTAACTCCATTTTACAGATGAGGCAATTGAGGTACTGAGGGATGAAATATCTAGATCCAGGTCACACAGCTGGGATTGGAGGTAGGTAGCCTGTCTCCGAGGGCAAGGAGCTACAGCAGCCTTTGGGCACGCCTGAGCAGAGGGAGAGCGAGAAGAGTTGCTTCTGGTGCTCTGTGCCTTGGTGGGTTGAGATCTAAAGCCTCAGGGTTGGCATTGCTCCCTCCCTGGTGAATTCCTCCTGCCTGGACCTGAAGGCACCCCTCCCTCTGTGTGAGTGTGGTCTGGCCGTGGACTCTCCTGTCCCTCTCTTCCTCACCAGGCGCTTCTCCTCCTCCTCATGTCCCCAGCCCTGTGGTCTTCTGCCGTCCCTTTCTGTCTCGGATGCTGTGCTTGTCAAGGGTCCAGGGCTGCTCCAAGAAGAGGGACTAAAGGGAGGGTCAGTGTGGTTTAGAGAAAGATCATTGACTTAGGAATAAGACAGAACTGGGTCTGGATCCTGACTTGGCCACTCACTAGCTATGGTGGGCAGAATAATGACACCCCCCGCCCAAAGAGATTCACTTCGTAATCCCCCAGACCTGTGAGTACGTTATCTTGCCCGGCAAAAGAGACTTTGCAGCTGTGATTAAGCTAGGATCTTGAGATGGGGAGATTATCTTGGATTGTCAGGGTGGGCCCAATATAATCACAAGCATTCTTGTAAAAGGGCAGCAGGAGAGTCAGAGAATGAGATGTGAAGATGGAAGCAGAGCTCAGAGTGATGTGGGGCCACGAGCCAGGGATTGCAGGAAGCCCCTAGAAGCCGGAAAAGGCAAGGAAAAGATTTGCCTCCAGAGATCCCAGGAGGAACAAAGCCCTGCTGATCCATTTTAGAGTCCTGACCTCCGACCCCGTGAGATGGTAAATTCATGTTGTTTAAGCCTCTAATTCATGGGCATTTGTTACAGCACCATGGGAAACGAATCCACAACTCTTACGACCTTGAGCAAGTTCCTCAAACCCAGAAGCTCACATTCCCTCATCTGTGAGATGGGAATATTAATACCTACCTTGCAGGGTTGTTGTGCTAGCAAAAGCATGTATTAAAAGCCTGGTTCATGACAAAACTTAACAAATGGTGCTGTTATGAAAAGGAGGAAAGAGAGGAGAAGAGAAGCAGAAAGAGGAAGAGGAGAGGAGAGAACCTGGGTGGCAGAGCCGCATTCTGGGCACCCAGGTGGCACATGGGTTACACGAAGACCTGCCCAGCTCCTCCCTGGACTATCATGGCTTTCATTCATTTTGACTCCAGGATACTCTTATCCCCTTTAGAAGGGTCAGGGAGCAACCTCTACTGATACATCCTTCTGAAAGCTTTGCCTCCTGAATGAGAAACTGAAAGGTTTCAGTCTGTTTGGGCTGCTGTACCAGAATACCATAGACTGCGTGGCTTGTGAATAACAGAAATGTATTTCTTACAGTTCTGGAGGCTGAAAGTCCAAGATCCAGAGGCCAGCAGATTCAGCGTCTGGTAGTTCACAGATGGCTGTCTTTTCACTGTGTCCTCACATGGTGGAAGGGGACGAGGGAGCTCTCTGGGGTCTCTTTTATAAAGGCACTAATCCCTCTCGACTCTGCCCTCTCGACTTAATCACCTCCCAGGCCCCCATCTCCTGATACCATCACACTGGAGATTAGGTTTCAACCTATGGATTCTGGAGGGACACAACCATTCATTCTAGAGCATGAGATACAGAACAGTTACAAGGACCTGCCCCAATTTATGTTTCTGGCACCCTCCGTGGCCCCACCCAACCAAGGGAAAACATCAGGTTTGTCTTTTGACCTCTCAATTTCCCAGGCGTGACCAACAACAGTCTATGCAGGAATGTGCAAATCTCACGCTGAATCCTCCCCTCGCAGAGGAATTGGGCTGTGGTCATTCACCATTGTGCCTCGCTGCGAGAAAGCCGCCACCTCCAGCTTCTGTACATTTGCGACATTTTGCTTTTAACATTCTAGTGAGTGAAAAATGATATCTCACGGCGGTTGTAATTCATGTTTCCCTAGAGACTACTGATGTTGGACACGTTTTCCTGTGCTTTTTGGCTATTTGCATATCGTCAAGTGTCTGTTCAAGTCTTTTTGCCCCTTTAAATAAATTGGGTTGTTCATCTTTTTATTGTTGACATAAAGTCATTATTGGTGAATGTGTAGAATGATACAATTGCTTTGGAGAATTGTTTTGGCAGTTCCTTAAAAAATTACATGTACGTCCACCCTATGACCCAGCAATTCCATCCAAGATGAGTCAAGACGTACGGCCACGCAAAGGCTTATACATGAATATTCATGGCAGCTTTATTTGAAATACCCACAAAGTTGAAACAACCTGAATGTCCGTCAACTGGTGAATAGAAAGACGAACTGTGAAACACTCACACCGCGGAATACTACTCAGCAATAAAAATGAATTACCTATTGATACATGTCACAACATGGATGAATCTCAAAAAACATTATGATTCCCGAAAGCGCGAAAGAGTACACATTGTATAATTTCATGTGTATGAAGTTCTGCAACAGGCGAAGCTTATATACAGTGCCAGAAACAGATCAGTGGTTACGTTTAGGGTAAGGAGTGGGAGGACTTCCCAGAAAGGGAAGGAAGGAACTTTCCGGGACGATGGAAATGTTCTATATATTGTTTATAGTGGTGATTGCACTAATGCTTACAAATGTCAAAATTCATCAAATTAAAATTTATGCATTTCATGGTATGTGAATTACATCTTATTTTTTAAAAAACCCTGAGTTGTGAACTGCTACCACCAGGTGGCAGTGGTGCCTAATGCCCAAGAGACTGTAAAGTTGGCACTGTGACCAAGATTTGTGAATCGTTATATTTGAGTGTTCCTGAAAACATGAGGCATTGTCTTGTGGGCATGTATTTTTAATTTCAATCAATACTATTGTGCAAGAGGGCTCTGTTCCTGACGTTTTTATCCCCTCTTCAGCACCGTGTGTTAAAGATCTGTTTACGTTGCTATGTATACACCATTGGTTGCTAGTTTACTGCTCCTTATTATGAAAGACTTTCCAATGATGGACACCTCATTGTATCCAGCTCCCCAACCATCACAAACAACTTTGTGATAAAACACCCTCTTACGTGTCTCCCCGTGGACCTGTATGAGAAGTTCTCTAATTATATAGCCTGCAATGGGATCCTTCCCACATCTGCTCTTATTTATTTATTTGTATTTTTTATCCCCTTCTACTTAATAAATATCCCCCAGATTATTTATGAAAAAACAGCTGAATCTGAGCATCCTAAACTTTTATTTAATTTTATTTTTTATATATGTATATGTTTTTCTGGTGAGGAAGATTGTCCCTGACCTAACATCTGTGCCCATCTTCCTCTATTTTGTGTGTGGGATGCTGGCATAGCATGGCTTGATGAACAGTGTGTGGGTCCACACCCAGGACCCGAACTTGCAAACCTCAGACCACTGAAGCGAAGCGTGTGTAACCATTATGCCACCGGGCTGGCTCCTAAACTTTTAAATTAAAGGAAATACTTGTTGTGAGTCCGTTTATTTTTTTTTGTCTCCTTGCAAAACGTGTAATGTTGTTTATGATGTCGTTTAAACATACAAAATAGTATTGCTGACTGAGATTTGGACCTCCAAATGCATAATCACGGATTTTCACCTACTGAATAAATTTTCCCCAAATGTTCATGGTAAAACGGCTGAATTTAAGCAACATCCTAAATGTTAACTTCAAGGTGATGTGTTAGAACAATGTTTAAGGCAAGATTCCTCAACAGTGGCACCACTGACACTTGAGACCTGATAATTCTTTGCTGTGGGGGCTGTCCTGTGCATTACAGGACGTTGAGCAGCATCCCTGGCCACCCCCCACTAGACACCAGTAGCACCCTCCTCCTTGTTGTGACAACCAAAAATGTCTCCAGATGCTGAGGAACATGGAATGGGAGGGGCAAAATCGCCTTGAGTTAGGAGCCACTGTTTAAGGTAAATGAACTCTGGGATTCACTTGGGGCCTTTTTCTAGACTCTTCCTTTCTTTTTGTCAGTTTATTTCAACTCTAATCCCAGCTACGCACTTGCAGTATGTGGTCCCTTTTAAAACTCCGATCCTCCCCTGCCTTCTGGCTGGAGCACAGCTCTTCCTGGGGATACTTACGGGCATCCTTAGTCTTTTAGCGGACTGAGCACCAAGCAGTGCTCCTGGTTCCCTTCTCTCTTGGTTTCCTGGCTTCTCCCTCTCAGCCACTGCAGTGGGTCAGAGGAGGAAGAAGGAGTCGGAATTTCTCCTTGTGTCCTCCTCCCCGAGGAATCCAGAAGAGCAGAGAGAGCCCCACAGTCTGATGACTCAGGTGGCAAGGGGAACAGAAAAGGAAGCCTCTATTTCTTTTTGGTTCTCACATCTTCTTCCCTTACCGGCTAGCTAGATCTCCTTCGTAACTTAATTTTTACCCACAATCCTTGGATGAATACCCAGAGTCATGACTGTCCCTGTATTCCTCAGCACACAAGCAATAAGATGCTTCTCAGGAAAGTTCTCTGTGGTCATATTAGTGAGGGCAACGCTGCCTACTGGATCCCTCTCCTAGACACTAGCAATGACCACGAGTCTATTATAGCCTCCAGAAGCTCTTCAGATGTCTATTTTTAATCCAGCATTTTCCAGATTAAGTGACTACAGAACCTTCTTACCTCCCCTCCATCTTTTAACAAATATCTATTAACACCCCCAGAACTGGTGTCCCAGGGAATACAGTTTGGGGAATGTTACCTATTAACAACCTACATCTTTTGTAAATTGCCTTCAAAAGCCATTAATGCGTTTGTTCCTTTATTCAAAAAAGCTGCTGAGCATCCCCCATGCCAGGTATTAGGGCTCCAAAGATGATTTGTCCAGCAGCCCCGGGGCGGCAGAGGTGCAGGCAAGTCCAGCTGTCAGCAGCTGTATCAAGGTTTGAGCGAGGTGTTGGGGAAACGAAGGGAGCAGTGATTAATTCTGACACTGGAGTTCTGATCCTCTTCACAGATTCGGCAGTATCCCACTAAGCCTAGAATACAGGACTGGGCCCCTTCCATCCCGTGGGATCAGGGGCTTCTTAGAAAGGCCCGGTCTCAGGCTCCACCTTAGAATGACCGAGTCGGAACCTGTGCTTTAACAAGGGCCCCAGATGATCTTTACGTCCCTCACTGTGTGAGAAGCGCTGCCTGGAAATGAGCACGCCTTCTGACGAGAATGTAAACAGAACCAAAATGCACTTCTGTGTGGTGTCTCGGCCAAAGGTGGAAAGAACAGGAAGGGAAGACCGGTCAGGGCAAGAAGTGTCGTCTGTTCTCTCCTAGCCCTCACTTCACAGTGGCTGATTCAAGAGGGAAGCCTGCAGGGATGTCATCAGGGAGCCAGGACGGTAAGGAGGCCGTCCCTGTGGGCCTGCTTGCCTAGATGTCTGCTGTGGCCGGGTAGGCTTCCGAAGCACAAGGCACGAGGCACGACGCACACTGGGAAAAAGAGAAGGAGCAGGTTCAGAGGGGAAAGGGATACACCATCTCCGCCGTGGGCCAGGCGATCGGCCAGCTCAGGGCCACAGAGCCCAGGGCGCAGGGCTCTATATAGAGAACTTGCGGCTTCTTTCTCTTGATCCTCAACACTGGTCAAGGGAGGAGGTGCAGGGAGGTTGATGGTAGCGTCAGGAGGCAAAGACGGGCAGGGCGAGTGTCCCTAGAGGCTGGTAGGAGGTCACGCCCTGGGCACTGGGGGGATGGAACTCTGCAGGCCGCAGAGACTGCAGGCAGAGACTGCAGGCAGCGCAGCCTTGGCCAGGGCCCGGGGGTGGGGAGTGCCCAGGGAAAGGCTCTTCCCACAGACTTGCCTTGTGACGGGTGGGGTGACTAGCCCAGGTGGGAGGTAACTAAGGGGAGGAAACCACATGGATAACCGTGATGAAGGGTAGCAGAATACGCCCACCGAACATATGACTGCAGGAGTTCAGGACACGCCACCCTGAAACACCCTGCTTTGGTATATTGAGCATTTTGAGCTGATGGCACTTGAAAAACAGCAAATGCCAGGAGAGCTTTCTCTGAACTCCCCTTATTTGCCTAAAGACAGATCCTCCTAAAGAAGCTCTCTGTCCCACATCCCCTCCCCAGAGGTACCATCACGCAGGGAAGACTGACTCTTATCAGAGGAGAGGAGACTAGAAGTCGACACCACACCCAGAAGACAAACTCCATCACAAACCATAACACCTCCCCTCCATTCTTCTAAGGGCCCATTCGTCTTCCCTAAAAATCACTTCCTTCTGCTAAGAGGCCTACATTCCCCTCCCCTCTCCATATCAAGATGGTATTTAGTCCTGAACTCTGAGCCACCTTGGGGAGTTACTCATTTTCCCCTGGGTGTCTCCCGTGCATACATGTGGCAGATACGTGCGTAAACTTCTGTTTGTTTTTCTGTAGTTAACTGTCTTCTATTACAGGGCTCTCAGCTAAGAACTCAGAAGGTAGAGAGAAAATCATTTTTCGTCTCCTACAACAGCAAAACGAAACAAAATATCGAAATACCAACACTGCCTTTCAGCACATTTCCCTGCCCTGACCCCAGGAGGAGGCCTTACGGGTGATGCATCAGGGGTGCGGGTACGTGCCCTCCAGACGGCCAGAACCCAATGCCTGATTCACCAGGATGAAGAATTCTTGCTATTTCACTTAAATATTCCAAAGGTAATTCAGGCAGGAATCAGGTAGACAGAGATGGGCTAAGGGAGATGCCATTTCATGTCCCTCCTCAGAGGAAAGGGCCCGAGCACAGGCCCAAAGGCAGGACCACACTCACCTCGGCAGGAACAAGGACATCAGCTTACATGTTCCCTCCGGTCCTGATTAAGCCGGCCTGATGGTGCTTTCCACTCTCCAAGGATACCATTCATACCCTGCGCGTGTCACTGGTGGTAGAGTCCCACACCTGTCCCCAAGGACACGGCTACTTCTGACTCTACTTATTTTCCAGAAGCCCCCTACAGTTGGCCCCAACTCACCCTGCCTGGAAGACAAGAACTCCCCAGATCTCCGCAGTAGGTACCCAGGGTGACGGGACTCACGATAGCGACCGCACTCCCACCGGCAGCCCTCAGCAGAAGGTCCCTGTGGCACCACCTCCTCCTCTCTTCTGAAGAAAGAGTTAACCCGACAGTTGTTTGCCAAGGTTCCCGCACTAACCAGGCCCAGGCGCCCAGGAAACGGAAGCCCTGGCTGGGACTTGCCGCTCAGTCTGGGTCGTTCCTGATAATGTGAGCAGATCATGCTGCACATGTTCTCTTAGAAAAAGCAGATAAAATTCTGGATACAAAAGCAATTCATGCTCATTGTAGAAAAATTGGAGTATTAAAAAAATATAAAGGAAAAAAATAAGTACCACCCCTAATTCCACCACCTAAACGCAACCTCTTTGTACATTTTGGTGACTTCCTTACAAGTTCTCTTTTTCTCTGCTCGTGTGTGTATGCTTTTAACATAACTGAGATCGCGATGACCGTAAGTTTCCTGCCTTCCTTTTTCACTTGGCAGCATGTTATAAGCTGTTGCTTATTAAGGTTTGCTGTAATCATCATTAATATTCCATCCCGTCATTCTGTCATTTAGTTAGCCACGTTCCCATAGTGCTTACAGGTTGATATTGCACTTCAACCAGGAATGTGCAGAAAACCAGTGGTTCCTATAATCTTTGTTTTTAGCTGAGCTAGTCTCTTGCACAACTTCCCACCTGCTTAATGGGAAAATGAGCAACGAGTCTAACTGAAGAATAACCTGAAGAGGCAATTTAAGGAGGCTGCCTTTAAGGCGTTTATCCTTCTCCACGATCCCATTTTGCGTGTCAGAAGCCCCCGTCTTTCTCCTTGTATCCCCTCTGTAACAAACGCTGACCCCTGCTCCCCTCCTTCCCATGGCTGCTGTACTGGCCAGGGCTCCGCGGAAAACAGACGGTTTGCCGAACATGGTGACTGAAGGGTTTAATGAAGGATTATTTACAAAGGTGCTGGCCGGGATGAGGTAACAGATGAGCAATGGCGGAGCACTCAGGGAGTAGCGATGTGGGAGGGCAGTAACTTCCCTCGTCCTGAAGGAGCAACAAACAAAGCTGTGGCTGTGGGAGAGAGACTGTCTGACAGGACTGTAGGTGGAGGAGGCGGCCACTGCCCACCTGAGGTCTGGCTGAGAGGGAGCGGGGGAATAATTGTGCTCACATCTCTCTCCTCCTGCTCTCTCCTCTCCTTCCAGTGTCCCATTACCGGAGCTGAGCTGGAAGGCGGAGCAACAAGAACTCTGCAGAGGTCAGCCTCCCGGTGCGTGGAGCAGGGTGGAGAATGGAGGAAGGCGGATCTGCAGTGGCAAATGGAGGATAACCAGCCCACGATTTGTGCTGAAGAGGAAAAGACAAAAGAAACAAGCACATTAGTAATTTTCAAAATGCTGTACTCGTCCCATTACATATCTATTACTATTATTAATATTTTTATTGAAGTATAATTGACATACATACATATCTCTATTGGACTTTTATATTGGACTCATTCTCACCTTTATAAATAGCAAAAGAGGACGTCTTTCAAACTCTAAATGTTCTGATGAAACTAATGTATATTAAGAGATTCTAATGAGAGGCAGCACAGCCTCTCCCAGAGATTGTATTAAAGTCTCTTTTGGTTGTAAGTTACAGAAACACACTAGAGCTAGCTTAAACTGAAAAAGAAAAATAAAAGAGGAGGAAAGTAGAATTATTAGGAGGCTGGGGCGTCTCCCAGGTGCAGTGGACTTCAGGAACAGACTGGCAGCCTCCATCACTTGTTCCTTCTCCCTGTGCCCCTATTTTGTTCTCCTCTCTGCTCTGTAGACCAGCTTCTTCTATATTTCCAGTCCACTCAGCAGAAAAGATGGCCGCCTGGTACTCCCAAGTTCACCACAGTGTAGTCACCAGAGAGGGACTGAACCTTATGTCTTAGTCCCTGTACCAGTCAGGGCCCAATCAGGAGATAGGAACCACACAGCAATTTGAATTGTGAAAGTTTAATGTAAAGAATTATTAACGATGGGAAATAAAATGAAATCAAAAATACTCCTGAGAACAAGATGGACTCTGTGTGGCTAACTGGGACCTCAAAACAAATGGAGCCAAGCAGCCATGACGAGAGCAGGATGTAGCCACGTACTCTGTTCTTGGGAAAACCACCGAATGCACTCTTAAGCTTTCACTCTGCCAAAGCCCCTAACAGCCACCTGGACCTAACCAACAAAACTGTGACCTGCACCAACTGATCAGGACTCAGTGGGCTTGTATCTCTTATTTGCATAAGCAGATCTGAGTGGGAACCTGCACGGAAACTTTTTCTGTAAAGGCATCCCCCTTTTCTTTGTTCTCCCCTGAGCCTACTTTCAGTTTGCTGCCGAAGGCCACATCTCCCCGGTTTGCAAACTGTATGAGGAAAAAATTTTCCTAACTTAATTCTTATACTGGATATTTTTGTTAACAACTATAACAGGGATTGGAGTAACAAGGGATCAGCCAGTAGGAAGTAAACAGAACTCTAGAAAGCACAACAATAGCGGCTCCAAGGCTCAGGGCTGAGCTAGACCATCCAAGATAGAGCCCCGGGCCGCCACCCCATGGCTGAGCTCCAGACCTTGTTGGAGAGGGCACGGCTGTGGTTCACTGGATGGAAGAGAAGTCCCTATGTTGCTGCACTGTCAGAACTCGCTAGAAATCCACCCTCTAGGGTGCTTAAGATGTGTTCACTGGAGTCACCCCTCTATAAAACCACCTGTAGTGGGAGTGCCAGGGGAGGCTGCTGGCCTTCGGATGATTCTGGCCACCATGCACTGGGGGAGATGGATGCTAAAGAAGCCATCTATCCTGGCTTGCATCAGCAGGACCCTGATGTTGAAGAAGTCGCTTGCATTGCAGGAGCTGGATACTGGAGGAGTTGTCCAAGCTGTAGAAGCCAGGTGCCACACGCTACAGGGGCCTGCTGAGCAGAGCACACCAGAATCAGAAAGGAAAATCCCTCCTACAACGACTCTCCAGTGCTCTCTATTAACAAAGCATAACTTTTGTCAGCCGGCACGGGAAACATTTTAGATGGCCCACTACATTTTACGGAGCAGATAATGAAGGTTGAATTTGGAGCTGAGAGGCAATCCATTGACAACTAGCACCATCCCAAGTCCATGTGCCCAGAGAAGGAACGATGATTGGTCCAGCTCGTGCCACCCCTGGATTGGTCAGTCACCTGTGCTCAGAATGGAACTGCGTTAATAAGAAAGTGGTGAGCATGGAAAAGCAAGTGCAAGAGAGCAAACTGGTCACCAGGTAGCCTCCGCTCTCCAAGGGAGAGACACAAGCATTTCAGTTGCTAGAGACGTTGTCTCTCCTCTAGATCAGAGACACTTCAGCACTGAGCAGCCTGCTGATTTTCCTTCCCTTCTACCCCAATACCAGCTGGAGGACAGATCTTGGGCAGTGGATGCTCATAGTCTGCTGTCTGGAAAGGGATGTCATGCAGTGTGAGCTACTACGTTGGCTGTGATGGCTACCCTAGCCTTGAGAGGAAATCCATCACCATGAGTCTGCTCTTATCTGTGCACTAAGAAAAGCCAGTTTCTGATACTGAGAAGCTAAGCATCAGGTTGGCCTCAAGGGACTCAATCAGGTGCTCTCCTGAAGGACCTGCACCCTAGACAACATCGCTGCTGGCACATTCCCCAAGGAAGAACCCTGCAGAACACGGAATTGGGCATGGATGAATAGTATTCTACAAATGTCTAACTAACAATCATTCTCTCGTTGCCGGACTTCCGGGCTGTGTCCAGTCTTTCGCTATTACATGTAATACACGGATGAACGTCTGTGTGATCAGGGTTCTTTTTGCTGTTTTGTTTGTCTTTGTATTTTAAGTGATTCCCTGAGGATAGATCATAAGAACTGGGAATAAACTGATGTCCTCTTTTTAGGGGGGAGAAAAACGTGAACATTTTAAAGACGCTTGAGGCCCACTGCCCCATGATTTCAGAAATGCGCCAATTTCAGTCCACTAGAGGCATCCTGACTTACACAGAGTATTATAGTTTAATATATATATAGTTTATACGTGTGTGCATACATTTGAAATCTCGCTTTTTTACGTTTCTCTAGTTACTATTAGGGTTAGATATCCATGCCCACGTTTGTTGACGTCTTGCCCTCTTTTGAGAGTTCTCTATTCAGCTTCTTCACTATTGAGAAGCATTTTATTTCCATCTCTGGGGAATTTTGTGTCCCAGATTCTTCATTCTGCTCTCTTTTGGATACAAAGGGGCTCTTCCCCCACCTCCAGATCCTTTGGGGATTCTCTTCTGAACTCAAGTTCCTTGGGCAGAAGAGGACTGGGCTGGGTGGTAAAGAGCTTTGATGAGACTGGAAACAAGGGTGTGGGAGTCAAGCATGAAAAGCTAGTCGAGCTTTCATCCCGGTGGAGAATCTTCAAAGGGAAGGTGCTGGTTTCTATATAGTTTATAGTTTTCTTTCCACTCTCCATATTTTTTTTTTTTTTTAAGATTGGCACCTGAGCTAACATCTATTGCCAATCTTCTTTTTCTTTTTTTTTCCTTCTTCTCCCCAAAGCCACCTGTAGGTAGTTGTATATTCTAGTTTCAGGTCCTTCTAGTTGTGCTATGTGGGAGGCCGCCTCAGCATGGCTTGATGAGCAGTGCTAGGTCTGTGCCCAGGATCCGAACCCATGAAATCCTGGGCTGCCAAATTAGAACATGCAAACTTAACCACTCAGCCACGGGGCCGGCCCCTCCACTCTCCATTTTTAAACATCCCAGAGGACCTCAACTCTGGGTGTTTTTATTCTCCTTATCTGACTCAAATTGAGTCTCTAAATAAACCGTGCTCCTCTGAGAAGCCTGAGACGTATCTTTGGAGGAAATGTGTCATTTAAAGTGCTTTTCTGAAGTCACGTGATGAATTGTCAGAGCTAGAATCTCTGCGCCACCCTCTGAGCTCTGTGCCTTCTTTAGCTCAGTGGTAGGGGAAAAACTTTCTCTTCTTCCTCCCCCAACTCCTTTCCTTTTTTTAGACTGACACAGAGAGCATGGCTTACCATGAGAAACTTACACACAGGTGGTTAGTAGGTGACAAGCATAAGACAATTGCGTGTCTAAATAAGCGTGGCATGCGTGGGAGTGCAGGAGGTGACAGCAATTCATTCATGCGAGCAGCGGAGCCTAGTGATGATAATCAAGGGAGCTTTGGGGAGGAGGGACTGCTGGTGGTCACCTTAAATGATGGACAGGGTTTGGAGATATAGTAAAGGAGTCAGCTAAGTTTCTATCAATTTCCATTCTTCTCTCACTGGTACCATCAAGAATCCTGGTTCTCCATGTTGCTGCCAGAGATAGTCACCTGTCCTTCCATCATCCATCTATCCATCCATCCATCCACCTATCTATGCATACATTCATCTGACATTTCATTCATTCATTCTTCCAACGATCCCTCCGTATTTCCATCCATTCTTACACTATCTACCAAGGCCCTCCTCTGTGCAGCATGCGGAAGGCACAAATATTAATAAGACAAGATTCTAGCTTTCAAGAGCACACAGACTAGTGGTTATCTGGAAAACTTAAAAAACAAAAAGGCAATAATACAGTGCAATAAGTGTACCCTATAGAAGTTTGTTTAAAATACACCTGTACAAGTGTCCCTTTTCCCCAAAAGGCCCCATCTGACCACCCAATCTAAAATAGGTTCTTGTTATTCTTTTTCATAATATTCTTTTCCTTTAGATCATTTATCACAATTTCTTATTATATACTGACTAGTATGTTTATTTGCTTAATATCTGTCTCCTCTAGTTGACTGGAGGCTCCATGGGGCTTTGTCCTATGTCTGCGTTGCTTGTCATTGATTGCTCAACCCCTGGCCTATTTCTGGCACGTGGCAGGCCTGCAGGAGACAGCCACTGAATGAATTAATAAATAAGCTCTGATCATACCCAGGAATGATTGTTTCTTGCACTAAACCAGTGGTATTCAAAGTGTGATCTTTGGACCAGCAGCATCAACAATTCCTGGGAACTTGCTGGAAGTGAAAATTCTTGGCCCCACCCCAGACCAGAATTTGCATCAGAAACTCTGGGAATGGAGCCCAGCAATTCTTGTTTGAACAAGCCTTCTGAGGGATTCTAACATACACTAAAGTTCAAAATTCTGTCCTAAATTGATCAATGGCCATTCTAGTCTGCCTTAAACACCTACAGGGCTGGCCTGGCGGTGTGGTGGTTTAAGTTCACGTGCTCCCCTTTCCTGGCCCAGGATTTGCAGGTCTGGAACCTCAGGCGCAGACCCCTTGTCAAGCCCTGCTATGGTGGCATGCCACATAAAATAGAGGAAGATTGGCACAGATGTTAGCTCAGCAACCATCTTCCTCAGGCAAAAAGAGTTAGCTCAGGGCCAGTCTTCCTCACCGAAAAAAAAACCACCTATAGAGTTTGGTACAGAGACAAGAGAAAGTACGTCTGAACTGGGTAATACTTCATGAGAAGGGATATTTTCAGGGACACCTGAAGCTAGATGAGCCAGGGAAGGCAATTCAAGTGGAGAACTGTATTCCCAAAGGCACATAGGCACTGATAAGCCTGGCTTTGGGGGGACATCCAAGTAATTCTGTGGGAGGGTCCTGGGGGAATGCAGAGAATGGTCTGAGATGAGGATGGGGATGTAGGCAGGGGTCTTGAATGCCTAGTTGCAAGCATGGGGGTGACAGGGCATCCCATCCCCCCTCCCTACAGCTGTCCCCACCGGCTGATCAGACTTCTGAGAGCTCGCTGCCTGCCTGCCTTCCTCCTTCCTCTTTCCCCTCCTCGTTCTTCTCACATCTCCTCCCTTCCCCTGGGGGTGAGAGAGCCCGGCTCCCAGGCCAACCTCCCCCTCCCCCGCCTGGGACCCGCTGACGTCAGCTGGTCGGGCGGGTCTGGTTTGTGGCTTTGGAGCCAGGCCTGGCCCAGCCTCCTCGGCTGTGGGGGAAAGCCCAGGATGCTGGTGTGCTCAGAGGGAGCCGCCTGGCTGCGGCTAGTCGGGGGCTCGTGGGGGCTTCCAGGGCTCAGAAGAGAGTCCATTCTGCTGGAGACCTGTTGCTCGGGGTGGGGGGAGGCGGCGATGTCAGGGCCCGGGTTTCTGGGGACCCGGCTTGCGTCACTCAGCACCCCCTCCCCTAGGAGACCTGGCTCCAGGCTGCGCCCTCTCTTCCCGACCACACCGGTGACTCACAGCACGACTGGTCTCCAGGGTCCTCAACTCATTTGTGCCTGGAATTGAGGGAGAGTGATGACAGCCTTAACCACAATAGGTGCTATTTACCAAGCACTTCATGCACTGGCACATTGAGTCACCTACGCCTTGGAGTTCTCAACTTTATGCAACCCAATACCCCTTTCTTATAATAAATATTTTTCAACACCACCTTTAGCATTCATAAATAATATAACCAACCTACATCACAGTTTCATAATATTAAACCATACAATGCCACGATATAAAGGGAGAAATTAAAAGAACTTTAAAATACAAGACCATATATTTCCCGCTTGCTTGGGCAGCACGTATACTAAAATTGGAATGATACAGAGAAGATTAGCAGAGCCCCCACACATGGACAACACACAAATTCATCAGGTGTTTTCATATTAAAGAAAAAAAGTCTATATTTCAGTGTGGAAATGCTTGGACAGATCCCCATCAGAAGATAGAATGGAGCAGTCATCTGCTCGCACCTAAGACAGCTTCCTGGTGAAGGCACAACAGCTACGTATACAGACGTGTTACGTTATTGGCACAAACACCACCAGTACTATTGCCATTCACTTATGAGTCTCTGCAGCCATGAACCCTCGGCTCAAGTTCCAAATAAATGAGAGTCCAATCTTCCCTTGATTGATGTTATGCACCCCTGCGTTGTGGTTGCCCCTCCAGATCCATTCCACCACCTTCTCCACCCTGCTCTTGGCCTGGGAGCCTGGAACCCACCAACCATACTCATGCCCTCGGGTTTCCTATTGGGTTTGGCCAATGAGACCCCCGGCAGGAGATGAAGTGAGGGAGGAAAGGGAGTTTGGGGTATTTATTTTTCCGCCTATCTCCCTGGCTCTTATCCCTCAACCTAAAATCATTGCTGCTTTCACGGTGGCTATAGTGGGGTGAGTGAGGGCCCCCCAAAATGTGTGTCCACATCCGAATTCCTGGAATCTGACCGGATTTGGAGAAAGGGTCTTTGCAGATGTAATTAAGCATCTTGAGATGAGATTATCCTAGATGATCTGGGTGGGCCCTAAATCCAGTGACAAGCATCTTCATTAGAGCTGGAAGAGACGACACAGAGAAGAGGAGATGGCCATGTAAAGGAGGCAGAGATTGGAGTGACGCAGCCGCAAGCCAAGGTGCACTGGGAGCCACCAGACGCTGAATGAGGCAGGGAAGTGTTCTCCCCTACGGCTTTTGGAGGGACTGTGGCCTTACCAACATCTTGATTTCGGACTTATGGCTCCAGAATTGTGAGAATAAATTTCTGTTGCTGTTTTTTTTTTTGGTTGTCAAGTGATCCTTCATTGAAGTATTTTCCTCTGAGGCTCTTAACTAGCTGGGCATTTCCACGGCACCACTGCTGATGTCATCTATGATGTCATGAGGGTGGTGACCATCAACGTGGCAGCCCACAGACGGGGCAGTCCCCAGGATCTCTTTAAAGGTTTCAGAGAGTTCTCTGGCCAATGACTGGTGCAGCATGTGTTGGGCAATGTTGACAATCTCATCAAAGATGACAATTCCACCGCACTTCATTTTTTTCTGCTTCTTACTGTCTCTCGGTGGCTCCTTGAGGGCTTTGATGATCAGGGCAGAGGTAGAAGGTACCACCTCAGTCTGAGCCTGTCGGTTCTAGATGGTCAGTTTCACTGTAATCCTCAGACCTTCCAATCACCTACTGCCTTGGCGATGTCATCATCAGCCTTTTTTGGAGACAGACCCAGGGGGCCAATCTAGGGGGCCAGGGCACACATGGCACCGACTTCCCCACGGTGCACCTCAGGTACACGACTTTGATCTCATTGGGGTTGAATTTAGGTGGCATGGTCGGGGCGATGCTGTCGGATGAACCCGGATTGGGGACGACTGAAGAAAGTTGCACCTTGGCCGCCTCTGAGCTGAAAGCCAAAAGCAAATTTCTGTTGTTTTAAGCCACAGAAGTAATGGTCATTTGCTATGGCAGCTCCAGGAAAGGGACACCGTCTGCAACACTCTGCCCACTCTGCAACACTCTCTCATTTCCTGGGCTGGTGATCTCGCCTCCCCTCACACCTTGGGTGTTATGGTAGGGACAGCTGTGCTGCTTCCAGCCCTGGGGGCTACCCTACCCTGGCTGTCTTCCCCACACCTGTCCATACCTTTATAATTAGTCATTTTGTGAATTGACTCTCCCTGAATTATCCTGACTTGAGTGTGTTGATTCCTGTGGCTCTGGTGTGTGTTGGGAGCCGACTCTTGTCCCAATGGATGTCCTTTGTTTGGTCTGTCCCAAATCTCTTTTCCAGGAATCAACCCTTCCACAGCAAAACCACAAGGATGCGGCGGGACCTGCCGTGTTTCTACAATACGACCCTGGCTCCTGTCACTCGATTGGTCCAGGGACAGGCACCTGACCCATATTTGGACAATAATTTTCTCCTTGGGAATTTTGAAGAGATAGAGATGAGAGAAAAAGAGCTGTCTTAACTCCTCTCCAGCTGATTGGTCCAATAACATACAACGCTTGGGTGCTCTTGGCAGCCATGTTTCCCTCACTGTGCAGAAGCCAAAAGCAGAAGAAGCTGGTCGGATGAGAGAGAAAGAAAGATGAGGAGACTCCCGGTGGCATCTGAATTTCTGGTTCCACTCCATTCCTGAGGCCAGGCTATAATCTAGTTCCTGGTCTCTGAGACATGTCCCTGTAGTGTTGTAATTAAGTTTCCCTTTCTTGCTTAAACTAGTTTAGGTAGATTTTTTGTTATTTACAACCCAAAGAGCTAAGGAATAGTATGAACTTTCTTACCAGATGCATTTGTTCATTCAAGAAATATTTTTGGAGCAACTGCTATGTTCCAGGTATGTGCAAGGTGCTGGAAATTCAATGATGATCAGGATAGACGTGGTATCTATCCTCAGGGACTTTGTACTAGATGGGTAAAAGGCCAGGGCAGGGCAGACATGGAACAAATGTTTGATATATACGAAGATAGAACAGATTTATGAGAACATAGAACAAGGTTATGAGAACTGACAAGCTGAAGACTGAAGGACTGGCCAGGAAGTGGTGGAAGGAGGTAGGAATTAGGCCGTGGAGGAGGGAGAGCATCCCAGGCAAGAGAAGAGTGTGCGCGATGATAACGCCATCGTGAAGCCAGCATCCTCTGGAGAGAAAGCAACACTTCAGGTGAGTCTGGCCAGCTGAGGGTCCTGGTGTCTCACCTCATCCCACTCCGGGCCCTCAGCTAATGCACTGGTGAGAAGACTCTTTCCCTTCTTCCAGAAGCAGCCCACCAGGGCCCGCTCCCTCCTGTATTGCTTGTTGAGGTATTGCATGGGGAGAAACACAAACCTCTTCCAAGAAGGCCTTGGCGCACTGAACATGATTCGTATATCCATTCTTTCCTTTCCTTCATGACCCTTTGGGCAGAGAATGCCAGCTTTCATCCTAATAGCCATATCCCCCAACTTCCTTACTCCTACGTCAGGAGCAGCAGTGTGCCTGGCTAATTAAACCACGTTTCCCTGTCTTCCCTGAAGATGGGCATGGCTAGCGAGAAGTCAGTGGAAGTGATTGGGTGGAGTTTTGAGAAAGCTATTTAAAGAGATTAACAAGCACCGTCTGCTCTTTCCCCTTATTCCTCCTTGTTCGTCCCTGGGACGTGAACTGGATAGGTGGAGCTCCAGCAGTAATTTTTCATCCATGAGGTGATCTTAAGGATTGAAGTCACATGCTAAGGATGGCAGAGCAGAAGACAGAAGGCGCCCAGCTTCTAGGATCTTGCAAAGTCCCCATATCAGCCTGGTCTGCCTGAAGACAGTTTACCATGTGAGAGGAAAACAAGCCCTTATTTTGTTTAGTCCACTGCTGTTTTGGCTCTCTTACTAGCGGCTGAACACGATTCCTCATTGGCATGACTCTAAAAGCCCTCTCCTAATACAGTCCTCTCCACCAAACAGCTCCGAGTCTTCATTCAATCATTTGGTCACTCACCCACTGATAACGATCCCGTATTCTAGAGTCAGATGAGAGTATGTATAAGGGTGTTGTAAATACCAACGCGTTAAACACGTATTAGACTGTGTTCTTCTTATTTTTATTAATATTATGATTTATTGTTATTCAAGTGTCACAATTAAGGAGCTTTTCGTATGTGCTATGCAATTTGCCAGAGGGAAACTCCTGTTAAGTGGTGTGAACTATTGAAACCCAGTGATATTTGATATTAAAAATAAAAGAAGCAAGAAGTGACCTAGTGCAAGGGTTTCCAAACTTTAGCATGCACAGAGAAAAACTTGGGGATCTTATGAAAATACAGGTTCAGTCTCAGAGGGTCCCGGGTGAGGCCTGAGAGTCTGCATTTCTCACAAGCTCCTAGGTGATGCTGCTTGCCCTGGACCCTTGAATAGCAGCGACCTAGGAGATCTTTCCAGGTGCTGGGGAAAGAAATGATGAGAGAGGAGAAAGGGAAGCTGAAAGCAGAGAGGAGAGAATTTCTGAAAATGGGAAACGAAGTTATTTAGCAGCTCTACCCTCAAGCAGGTTAGTAACTTAATTAATAAAAGCCAGGGCCTGTGTATACACTATTTATTTGATTCTTAAAACTTTATATAAGAAGAATTATCATCTTTATTCTACAGTTGAGAAAATAAGTGGAAGCTCAGAGAAGTTAAGGGACGTACCCAAAGTCACACAGCAGGTCAGCGGCAGGGTTAGGATTAGGACCTAGGCGTTTCAGAGGCCAGAGCTGTAGTTCTTTCGAGGCTCCCTGCTGAAATTCCAGGGGGAAGCTTCGTCGTTTTGCCGAATTATTCCTCCTCACCCCGGAAATGCTGGTCAGGAGAGGAGGACTAGGCTGCCCGGGGAACCAGGCCCACCTGTGTTGAATCTGTTTGGCTCCGCTCTCATCTGTCCAAAAGGCTTTCTGTGGCTGCGAGCTTTGTTTTCAGACACTGGGGCCCCAGGACTGGGAAGTGGGAGGGGTGCTGATGGGATGTTTACAAGTTCTATCGGACAGTTTCCACTTTGTAAACTCAGTCTCCTGTCTGCAGGTTGTGTGTTCCAGAGCAGCCTGGGCTGCTGGCCTCCTGGGAGGTGGGAGGCGTTCCTGCTCCGGCTCTGACCTGGGACCTGCACCCTCTCCCTGGATGCCTGAGGCCTTCCAGGGACCCCTAAAACCTGACAGTTTGGGCCAGCAATTGGCAAACTGGCAAGTGCCGGGTCCCAGTGAGGCCCCTGGTTTCCTCCCCAAATAGGAAGTAAATGGGCATTTTGTGTCCCCACTCAGGCAGAGCCTCTGGATGGCCTCCCCCCACCGGTGCTTCCCCGACTCCCAGGGCTCTGGCATAAATCGGAGCCATTTCCTTCTCCGGTTTCCCACCTGTGACTAGCCTTTGTCTAATTTCACCACTGTGGGGACCAGGGGAGGGTTCCTTGGACAATAAATCTTTCATCGGGAAGGTGGTTTTATCATTTGAAAGGATGATGTTAAAGAAAGAGAGGACATAAGTGACTAATGTGCTCAGGGGATGGTGAAAAGGAAGAGCTCAGGGTGACCAGAAAGGGGTCAGGCTGGGATGGCAGAGCAGGGCTGAGGAGGAGCGGGTGGAGAGAATCAGGGAGGCACATCAGGAATGCCAGTCCGACACCTGACTGCAGAAAAGGGGCAAAGAGCTTCCTGGTTAGAAGAGAAACCAGGACCCGTGGTGTGGCTCCCTCTCCTCTCCAGAGCACAGGCTGTGGTCTGCTTTGACGTCAGCTCCCGGATGCACCCAGGTTATTGGACACGTTGCTTTCAGATCTGGGCCAGCTGGGGAGGGAAGGGGCAGTGGGGGCAGCCCTCTCACTGAAGGATGCCCAGAGGTACCTGGTGTGGAACATCTGCAGGGTGAGCCAAGATCATCCTCCAGCCTTCATCCCTTCAGGGATGTTTCCCAACCCAGGCTCCCACTCCTGGCTCGTTTCTGAGACGGCATCGGCATTCCCAGGGCACTGATGGCCAAAGCCACCAGGGGGCTGCCACATGGAATGGTGTTGGTATCCCAGGTCACCCTCACTCTGGCTGATCGGGCCCTAGAAGCAGAGGAAATCCAAGAAAACCCTCGCTGGAGCCTATGGACTCTACTGTCTCCCAGCCACCACTATCTTTGGGACCATCCTGCTCCAAATGGTTGACAATACTTGCTGCCTCCACTTTCTGGATTCCCATTCTCCCAGAACTCTACAGTCTAGCTTCTGCCCCACCCCACCCCACTGAAACTGCTCCTACCAATGGTGTCAACAGCCTGACACCAAATCCAGGGGTCAATTCCCAGTTTTTACTTTTTCTCTGAGCCATCTGCCTGCTGATTATAATCCTTTCTTCTCAAAAATCTCAGTTCTAGGGGTTCTTAACCAGGGATCCATGAGTCCCTAGATAGTCTTCAGGAAGAAACAAAATGCAGTCCCTGAAACTGTTACACAAAGTGCTATGCAAATGTGCATTTTCCTAGGGAGGCTGGTCCAAGGGCATTCATTGGAGTCTCAAAGGGATCATTGATGTGCCCAAATGCTAAGAACCGGTGCCCTTGAAACCTGTACTGGCCAGGATTAGGTTCTTCTGGGAGTGGTCCGAGATAGCAGCGGCTGATTTGTCTTTCATGGGTACAGAGGTAAGTCATCAGAGCAGGAATGGCGGCTCTGACCTGCGAAGTCCTCAGGAACTCAGGCTCTTTCTGGTTCTGTCTGCCAACCCCAGAGAGTAGCCTTCAACTTCGTGGTCCAAAATGGCGGCATCTCATGCTCCACGCAGCCTGTTGGAGGGAAGGGCAAAGAAAAGTGTAAAGAACATTCTCCTGCTGTCTCCCAAAGATTCCTGGGAGCTGCTTTGTGACCTTCCCACTTTTATATTATTGGCCCAAACTTAGTCACATGGTCATAGCTATCTGCAGAGAGGCTGGGAAGTGCTTTATCCTGAGCAGTTGTGTCCCCAGCTAAAACTTCTATCGCCATAAACGAAGGGGAGGATGGATATTGGCGGACAGCTTCCATGACACCATCAATGATGGATACCATGGGCTGGTCCACACAGCATCCCTGTCCACTTCCTTCCACTATATTAAAGCTGGGAAGCCACACTTCCTAGACTCTCTTGCAGCTGGCATTTCAAATGTGATTTAGGAATTGCCAATTAAAGGAACTTACGTGAAACTTGAACTTAAGTGGGAAGAGGCGGCAGGTGAGGCATCAGTTTTGCTCATGAGGATCATGGCACAATGGTTTCACAGTCACCGGCTTCCTGTTCAGCAGCTTCCCACAGCAGTAGCGGTGGTGGTTTCTTTCCCAGTCATGATGGCAGAGGTGTGGTGATTCTGAGGGCTCACGGTTATCTTTGGAAGCTCCATTCTAAGTGTAGTCCAGCCCTTGCAGCAATGTTTTTCACCAGAGCTTCTCAAACCTTAATGTTTGTGTGAATGGCCTGGGGATCCAGCTAAAGGGTAGCTTCTGGTTCAGTAGATCTGGAGTGAGATCTCAGATGTGCATTTCCAACAAGCTCCTCGGTAAGGTCTGATAGTTAAGATGGAATTTCCAGGAGCTCAGTCCTAGGATGGCCTCTGCTCACCTATACCTGGTCGTAAATTCCTTTCCGCTTCGACTACCTGACGATGGTTTCTGATTCTCCTAATTCCATGGCTGTTTCTTCCTTGTACCTCTTAAGGGATCTTCTTCCTGTGCTTGTCCCTTAATATTGGTGTATCCCAGGACTCAGGCTTAGGCTCTTTCTACAAACTCTTCCTGGGTGAGCTCCTCCGTTCTCCAGGCTTCGATCACTACCTAAATGTTTCTCCATTCCCTGTCTCCCATCTGCACTCTCTCCTGAGCTCTGATTCCAGTACCCACACCTGACCACAGCGGAGCTCTACAGATAAGCAGGGCAGGAAAGAAAGCTTCTGTGGTCAAACAAGTTTGGCAAATGCTGGGTTAAACAAAATGAAAGGTATTTCCTTGCTGAGGTACTTTTAGCACTGTTAATATGTGAAGACGCACTGCAAATCTTACAAGAGAAGACATGGAATGCCCAGTATTTCTTCAACTTATTTGACGCTTGTCTTGGACACAGTCTATACGTTTTCTCAAATTCTCTCAGTGCTGCCTGAATTCTGAACCCCTGGCCTTTTGCTTTCCCTTAACTGCTGCGGCAGTGGCCAGCTGTGCAGTTTTGTGGCCAACCAGCTGCTCCTCCCTGCATCTTGCATCGCTTCCCGTCCCTCCCACCTCACTTCCGTTTTACATCCTTCTTGAGACTTTGGGTTTGCACTTCCATAAAAAGCATCAGCATATAGTCCTTGCCTCAGGCTCTGTTTCCTAGGGAATCTGGGCTAGTACCACCTTCAACAGACCTCCCCTCCTCCTTTTTTTCTTGAATATTGAAGCTCCTGGAACTTGGGTTTTTAGAAGAAGCTTTGGAAATGCTGTGTTGGTCATCTTTCCCTGTATATCTGTCTATAGGCACCTGAGATTCAGCATGTCCGAGACAGAATCGATCCATCATCCTTTATAACTGTTCCTTCTCTGGTCTTACCTGTCTTAGTGACTGGCACCACATTTGTACATCATGCAGGCTACTGGATGTCATTCTTGACTCCTTTTCCTCTTTCATCCTGTCTGTCACCTCTTCCTCCTTCCTCCTTTCTTATCTGACTAACAATTATTTATTCTTAAAGAGGCAGTGTAGGTACCATCTTCTTACCCCATCTCCCTGGTCTGTTGAGCTCTCATAGGCCCCTGAACTTGTCTCTCTTTTAGTACTTATCACACTTTATGATAATTGATTTTTTTTTTCTTTTTTTAAAAAATGAATCTCTCTCCCCCACCACCTTTGGCATCTTATTCAGCTCTTAATCTCCAGCACCTAGGATAGAGAACTAACTGATTGATTGATTGACTGATAGATGGCAGTGAATGAGGTAGGTGGCAGAGAGAAAACTCAAGTTTGTAAGTCTTCTGTCGGAGGAACAGTAATTTCCCCTCTACCCTGAGTTCTTACTGAGGTCTCTGTAATAAAAGACAGATTAACTAGAGAAAAAAAACAGAAGTTTATGAACATGTCTGCCACATGTATGCATGGGAGACACCCAGGGGAAAATGAGTAACTCCCTGCGGTGGCTCAGAATTCAGGACTAAATACCATCTTGATATGGAGAGGGGAGGGGAATGTAGGCCTCTTAGCAGAAGGAAGTGATTTTTAGGAAAGACGAATGGGCCCTTAGAAGAATGGAGGGGAGGTGTGATGTTTTGTGATGGAGTTTGTCTTCTGGGTGTGGTGTCCTCTCCTCTGATAAGAGTCAGTCTTCCCTGCGTGATGGTACCTCTGGGGAGGGGATGTGGGACGAGCGAGTCCCTTTAGGAGGATCTGCCTTTAGGCAAATAAGGGGAGTTTCTCAAGTGCCATCAGCTCAAAATGCTCAATACACAAAGTGGGGTGTTTCAGGGTTGCGTGTCCTGAACTCCTGCAGTAGTATTTTCTGGGGGCGTATTCTGTTACCCTTCAGCCTTCAACTGAAGAGGAAACGTTCGGAGATAGTGAGAAATACATGTTTGTTCTGCTTTGGGTTAAAGTGGCTGGAAACTACATTTTATAGTAGGCTCCAAAGCACCACTCAAAGGCTCTTGAGAAAGCATGAAGCAGGCCACTGCCACACACGCCAGCACGGCCACAGGCGCCCTGCTCCTGAGGAGGCACTCGCACTCAGGATCGGCACTTGCAGGAAGCTGAGAGTGACCGCCTCCTGAAATTTTGGGTCCTCAGTTCCTAACGCGTCTCATCGTAGCTCTGGTCCTGCCAGGACTTAAGCCGGGGGTCCCACCACTGACTCATGCTGAAGATCCAAAATTCACATCCCCTGTGAAATAAAGTTCCATTGAGGGGAGTGCGCTCCTCCGCAGGGTTGCTGCAACAATGTATCACAAACCAGGTGGCTTAAAAATTTATTCTTTCACAGTCCTGGAGGCTAGCGGTCTGAAACCAAGGTGTCAACAGTGCTGGTTCCTTCTGAGGACTCTGCGGGAGAGTCTGTCCCCTGGCCCTGTCTTAGTTCCCATGAGAGCTGGCAATCGCCGCATTCCTTGGCTTGTAGATGTGTCACTCCAGTCTCTGCCTCTGTCTTCACACGGCCTTCTCTGTCTGTCTGTCTTCACGTGACTGCCTTCTTACAAGGACACCAGTCAAATCAGATTAGGGGCCAACCCTACTTCCAGTGTGACCTCATCTTAACTAATTATAACTGCAGTGACCCTATTTCCAAATAAGGTCACAAATGAGGTAGTTGTCCTTAGCACTTCAACTTATTTTTTGGGGGGCGAGACACAATTCAACCCATAACAGGGTGAAAAACCGAATTTTAATTTACATCAATTTTGAGAGCTGTTTTGTTCTAATTATCCTTCTTTCTGTTTAGAGCAGGGGTCAGAAGCTGGGGACCTAGGGCCGAATTTGGCTCCTAGGCATGTCTGTTAGGTCAGGGTCTCCACCATTCCCTGCTGTCTTCACTGGCCACTTCACAGGTTTGAGTCACCTAAGTGGCCCTTGAAGGCACGTGCATAACTGACCCTTGGTTTAAAACGTGCTGTCTCAGAGAGTGTCGTCCCTGTTTTACCATCTTAGCCTCAGAACCACCCTGAGAGGCAGAACAAAGGCTGTTCCCATTTCACTGACCAGGAGACCGAGGCTCAGAAAGTGAAGGTGATCTGCCCGGATCACACAGTTAGTGGTAGCGCAGTTGGGTCTCCAGCTTGGGCCTCCAGCCTCTCAGCCCAGCTTACACCCCGAGCAGGTCCACATTTCCATGTCCCAGTGCTGCCAGGCTGCAGTGGGCTCTCGTGACCCTCCCTCCCTGTTTCCCCAGCTAGATCTTCAGAGTAGCAAATGCTACTAGCATCCTTGAGTCTTAGAGACTTTTTTTTTTTTTTTGACGAAGACTGGCCCTGAGCTAACATCTGTGCCCATCTTCCTCTATTTTATATGTGGGACGCCTGCCACAGCATGGCTTGATAAGTGGTACATAGATCTGCACCCGGGATTTGAACCAGCGAACCCTGGGCTGCCGAAGCAGAGGGAGTGAGTTTAACTGCTGCACCACCAGGCTGGCCCCATTAGAGACTTTCTTGAAGCAGACGCATTCCAGAGGTGAAAGCTTTGCAAGTGTTTCTCCCAGAGAGAAGAAAGCATAATAATGTGTGGAGTTAAGGACAGTCTGATTTGAGCTTGGGCAAATTTTCCTTCTCCAAGTGTGCAAGAAAAAGGAGTGAATGGACCAGATGTGGAACAACCTTCAGGAGAGACTAGGGGTTGAGCCCGTCCCACCAGACTCCCCCCCCGCCCCGCCCCCCCTTCCCTTCCCCCCCTTTGGAGAAGTCACCGTCATAGAGGGCAGGGGTTCTTAGACTTTCTTTTTGGTTGCTCTTTTGAGAACTGGATACTTTTTCTGGATCCTCTTCCTAGAAAGATGCACTTACAAATGTAAGGAGATGGAACAAAACTACTCAGTATCTATGCTTGGTATTCTGAAATTTCATCATAATTATTCTAGGCATGGGTCTTATTATTCATTATTATTGGTTTATTCTTGGTGCTCAGTGGGCCATCTCAATGTGAAAGCTATGCTTGTCTTCACTTCTAGGAAATACACCATTGTTTCTTTCTTTTCCCCCCTCCATTCCCTCTGCTCTCTTATTCTGGAATTCCTATTAAATAAGATGATGGAACTTCTGGATCCACCCTCCACATTTCCTAACTTTTCTTTGTACCCCTACCCTGTTCTGTTGAATCACATTTCAGAAGAATTTCTCTGCTTGATCTTTCAACTCTGTTATTCACTCTTCAGCCATATCTATTTTGTGATTCAGCCCATTGAATTTTTATTTGGAAAACCAAGTTCTTCAATTTCCAACATCTCCAGTAGATTCTTTTCAATAGGTGAAATATCCTTTCATATTTCTTGTGAAGATGGTAATTACACTTAATCTGAAGTCTTGTGCTTTAGTACTTATTAATTCTGTTTCTTGGATGTTAGTTTTTCCGATGGTGGATTTTTATGGCCCTGTTGCATAGTCGTGACTTTACTCAAATGTGTCATAATTCTAGACGTTTGTTCATCTTTTAATTGTGCATTCTTGTTCTTGTCTGTTCTGTTTACTGAGCCTACAAGTAGTAACTTTGTGGGTGGAGTGGAATGTGCTGGTTGGGTGTAGATGGGGGTGAATGCAAGGCAGAAGAGGGTACGGCAGTTCTCTTCCCCTCCTGGGCATTAGTTGTCGTCTTGGGCAAGGCCCTGCCTCCAGCCCAAGAGCCACCCTCGCTGGTTTGGTCTGAGGCAAATCCTCCTGCAGCTGATTGGTACAAACATGGAGAGAAGTTAGGGGATATCTTCATCAGATACTCCAAATGCAGTTTCCCAGTTAACCACCCAAGCCATCGGCCAGGGCCCTCTTCTTTTTATATGCATTAACTCTGAAATTGAAGTTCTCTCTGAACATCTTTACTGTTGTGCCAGTCATCTTCACATAATTTTTTTTTTAAGTGTCAGTCTTTTCGTTATTATCTGCCTTTGGTGTTAAACTTAGAATGGCCTTCCGTACTCCCCTCACTTCCAAAATTATCAATATTCATCTATTTTCTTCTTTTACTATTTTTGTGATTTCACATTTTACATCCAAATCTTTCAGCCATCTGGATTGTATTCTGATGCCAGCCATGTCTTGGAGCTCTAACCCAATTTTTTTCCTAATGGTGAGTCAGTTGTGCCCACCATGCTTTCCATGTGTGGGCTTTTAAAAAGGCGGCTCAACCCCCAGAGCTCCATAAAAGCCCAGGAGTTAAGAATAGAAAAGCGAGGACTCTCACTCAGTCAGATCCCAATCTCTGCTCCATTACCGCTCACTCGGGGACTTGCTCAGGTCTCCTGGGGGTGGAGGTGGGGAAGCTCCAGCCAATGATGCAAAGCTGGGCTGATGCCAGTGGGAGGCAGACTTGCAGATAACCCTCCAGAGGAGGTTAACCATTGCTGTGTCCTTGTCACTGGGCATGGCCTCATGGGAAACAGTTGTTCAGCCTTGCAAGAAACTCCAGGGGCCCCAAGCTCCTCTCCTTACCTGTACTTTCTTTCTTTCCTTAACCCCTAGGTCCTTTCCCCACAGGTCACTCCAAGTCCGGCTCATGCTGCTCCCCTGTGAAGCCTGCCCGGACACGCCTGGGAAAGCTTAGGTGCTGCTCCTCTGCGGCCCCAAGGCATTTTGCACGGATCTCTAGTGCAGTTTGTGCAATTGTTTGTTGACGTGTTCTGTCACGGATGAATAAATTAGTTAACAAGTAAACTAAGTTACCAGGCATGAAGGATGCGATCTGCCAGGCACAGGGGGAAAAAATCCCAAAGGATATGGAGTTGCCGTCACCCCCGGAGACATGTTCATCTGTGACATGTGTTGAGGCTCAGGTGTTCGTGGCACAGTGGTTGGCACCATAAAGCAGCTGTGACTTTGATTAGGCTGCCTAATAAAATAGCTAAGGAGTCTCTTCTTCTCTGACCAAGGTCAGGTCCTGGAGACGCCAGGAGACTCAGCTTTGTCTCTTTCCTCGGGGGGCTGATAACCTAGTGTGTAAGCGTGTAGATAGAGTCTCGGAAGAAACGTTAGGAAGGGAAGAATCAGGAACCAATAGACCTTCAAAGAGAACAGGGATGCAGCCGAGTTGGAGAATGCTCCCTCGTCCATCAAATATGTGCACCAGCCGCAAACCGGCATCTCCTGTGTGCAGAACACGTGTGCAGCTCCGAACTCTTAACACGCTTTATCTCATTTGATCCTCATGAAAGCCCAGTGGCATTATCAGTTCTACTTCGTAGATGAGGAAACTGACTTACAGAGAGCTGAAATGTTTTACTGCAGTCCCAGCGAGGAAGCCACAAGCAGAAGCCCAGGTAGGGAAGAGGTTAACCTCTGACAGGAGAGGGGCCTGATCTTTGGCCATCTGTACTCCCTCCTTCTGCTTGGCATATCTGGTACAGAGGAACAGAATTTTCACTTTTGTTCTCTGAGCCTCGGCTCTTACAGTTTGCTCTGCCTGCCCTGCCCTTCACAGCCCTTCTCTGCTGGTGGACTCTTAGTTTTCCTTTCAAGGCCAGCTCCTGTGTCCTGTCCCTGGGAGGATAGCTTCTCAGTCCTCCTCCCCTTCCTGTAGCCCCTAGACAGAGACCAGCCGAGCTCAGTTCCCACTTTGATGATCTATCTCCTCAAGGCCTGCCTTCCCCAGGCTGTGGCTCCCGTCTCCAGGGAGAGAAACAAATTCCTTTTTGGTCTCTCAGGGCCTAACACAGGGTCTGGCACACAGGCTTGTGAAATAATCGCAGGAAGAAAACCAACATTTTTCATGCACAGTCGATGTGTCAGTCTTGGAGTCTGGGACTGTTCAGAATGTGTCCCTCTGTATCCTCACCTGAAGACTGGGAGAGACACAGCCAACAACCCCAAGAATGCTCATTCCTTTGACTCATCTTTCGTACTAGTTCCTTGTGTATTATCATATTTTTTTCAAAAGATATTTTACACTTTGAGAATTAATTAAGAGAGAATTTCTTAAAACACACATAGCACATAATTTTTTTTTCTAAAGATTGGCACCTGAGCCAACAACTTGCCAATCTTTTTTTTTTCTTTTGCTCCCCAAATCCCCCCAGTAGATAGTTGTATACTTTTAGTTTTGGGTCCTTCTAGTTGTGGCATGTGGGATGCCGCTTCAGCATGGCCTGATGAATAGTGCCATGTCCAAGCCCAGGACCTGAACTGGTGAAACCCTGGGCCGCCAAAGCAGAGTGTGCGAACTTAACCACTCGGCCACAGGGCTGGCCCCAACATAACACATAATTTATCCTCTCAACCATTTTCAAGTGTAGAGTCCAGCAGTGTTTAGTATATTCACATTGTTGTGCGATATACAAGATGCACATTTTCATCTTGCAAAACTGAAACTCTAGACCCATTAAAAACAAGAACTCCCCATTCCCCATTCCTCCCAGTGCCAAGAAACGATGATTCCACTTTCTGTTTCTATTAATTTGACTATTCTAGATACCCTATGTAAGTGGAATCATGTACCAGTTGACCTTTTCTGACTGGCTTATTTCAGTTAGCATGTCTTCAAGGTTCATTCATTTGCAGCATGTGTCAGAATTTCCTTCCTTTTTAAGGCTGCATAATTTTCCATTCTGGTGTAGTTTTTTTGTTTTTGTTTGTTTGTTTAATTTTCAACCTTTCTATTGCTTTTCAGTTTCTGGTTTTGCTATTACCTCCTCGTTTTAGTGCATTGTGATTAGAGAATGTTATCTGTGCTCATTTTACTTTTTGAAATGCATTGAGACTTTTTTTGTTTGTCTCTTTTTTGTGACCTTACATGTAGTCATTTGTTAATGATCCATGGACAGTTTCAAAGAGTAGGTTCTAGGTTCTCAAGGTATGAGGTTTCATATCTTTTAATTCCATCTACCTTACAAATTTAACAAACCAAGTCCTCTACATCCTGACTTATTGTCTGGTTTATTGATCAGTCATGGGCTAAGAGAGGTGAATTAAATTTTTCTACTGTTACTGTATTTCTGTCCATTTCTCCATGTATTTCCTATTGTTTTGCTTTATGAATTCTGATGCTGTATTATTCTGTGCGTAAATATTTATGACAGATCTTCACTGTGGCTCTCAGCCATTATCATTGTAACAGTTTCTCCTGTGTTTTGTTTTCTGATTTTCTGTGAATCCAAGCGTGTCTGACATTAATACAATAACCTTTGTTTTCTTGTTGCTTGTATTTGCATGTATTGAATTTGTTTTTCTTGTCTATTTTTTCCTACTCTTTTGCTTTCAATCTCTCTGAGAAATGCTATTTTAGATGTCTGTCTTGCACATGGCACTAGCTGGCTTTCATTTTGTGACTCGATGAGCTGTGTCTAAAGGGTGAAATTACCAGGTCAAGGTTAAAGAAAGCTTTTACAGCTCTTGGCCCCCTTTTGTAGCTCTTGTGCTTTTTCACTAGTTGGACCACTTTATCCTGTCACCAGCCCTTTAGAAGAAACTATCGCCCCACCATTGCCAGCACGGCTATTACACTGCTGCTTGAATTTTTAATAGGTGAAAACGGGACCTCATTGTTCTTTCATTTGCTTTTCTTGGCTTCATCAAATTCTACTTTAAGTAGATAAAGATGGAAGAAAGAAGAGGTCAAAACAAAACATTCCTTTTGGGAAATCTCCAGTGAGATTAAGATGGGTGGTGGCATTTCTTATTCCAGGTTCCCATCACATTGGACCCATCCCTTCCCACAGGCTCCTCAGCTCAGCCCTTGGATCTTCCCAGGAGAAACTGCCTAGGTTCCTTCCTCACAACCCCAAAACTTTGTTTCCTATCCTTCTGTAGTGAATAGGCAATACAACATAATAGGAAGATAGAGGGTCTGGAGCTAGACTGAATGGATTTAAATCCTAGCTCCATCTCTGCCATTTACTAATTGTGTGACCTATCAGAGTTACTTTCCTTCTCTGTGCCTTGGTTGCCTGAGGTAGTAATTCCCAAGGGTGGTAATGATTACAATAGTAACACCTATTAGGGCTGTGGTGTGGAATAGTTAATTTATGCAAAGGGCTCATGCAGGATTATTATTGCTGGCTCTGCCTCTGGGAAACACTCCTTTTCCACTCCAGCTATGAGGTTTTGGTGGAAACTTTTTCCTTCTTACGAGACCCTGCTTCCTTAGCCACTGCCTTTAGTCTTAGACCAGAGGCAGGCTCCTGACACGAGCAAAGCCAATCAGAGTCCTTTCCTGGGATCTGAAATTGGGACACGAGAAAGGCAGCCTTTGGTGCCTCTCAGATTTGAGACCCAGGCTACTGGCAGTCATGCTTCCAGCCTGTGGAGAGAAGCAGACATTACAGATGGAAAGAGTCTGGCGTTGCTGAAATCCTTGGTTCTTGCTGTCCCCAAATGCACCTTATGAGCCTATAAAAATCCTGTTTTCTCTAAACTCACTTGCGTTGAGTTTCTTTCACTCACAACCAAAAAAGAGTTTTAATACACCTCCTAAGGCACTTTGGGACGGTACAGACGGTGAGGTCTCCCGTCTGTCCACCTCTCTCTGAAAAGCCAAAAGCTCTTGCAAACCCCTCCCTAAGACACACACACACACACACACACACACACAGGGTCAAGTCAATTCCCAGCGTCTTGGAGTGAGCTGTGGTTCTGGCCCTGCCCACGCCGCCTGCACACATCCCCTCTTTTCCCCACACACCAGAAGACAGCTGCGCCAATGCCCTGTCCTGGGGAACTGCACTTCTAAACAGGATGTCATCCCGGATCTCTGTGCCCTTCTCTGTACAACACTTGTCTTTTTTTCATTGCCCTATTCAGTAACTCCACAAATATATAATGAGCACCTGCCAAGAGCCATGTCAGGCCAGGGGCCCCAGAGAGGCAGCAGACGGTTCCTGCTGTCCAGGAACCCGCAGGCTGGTGGGGCCATCAGGCTGTCGAAAGACAACTCCAAGAGAGACAGGGGGATGAGTGTGGAACAGATGTCAGTGCCAAGTGCTGCAGGCACTCAGAGGAGGCTCCCTCGCTTGTTGCCTGGGACCGTGGTCTGGCCGGTCTACCCGCCTCCAGCTTATCCCCGCCCCAGCTCCCCCTGCCCACTGCTGCCCGGCTGACTTCCTGCACACAGCTCAGCTGTGCCACTGCCTCCTGCTTGCAGGATTGACCCCACATTCCTTAGCCTGGCGAGATCCTAATCCAGATATTGCCTCACCCTGCTTTCTCAGCCACACTGTCCGCTGTTCCCCATTCACGACCTCACCCACAAGTCTAACCAGCCCACTCACTTTTTACATGTGCCTGCAGCGTTTTCCCACCGCTGCACCTCTCCTCACCCTGTTCCTTCTGTCTCCCAGGGCTGCATGTCTCAACTGTACACGCCCTCCAAGGGGTGGGGTAGCAAATGTGTTTCATCCTTCATGCGTCTGCTCGGCTTGTCTGGCTGTGTTGCTGTGTCGAGAAGGATTCTGGGGACATCCCTGGGCTCAGTGAAAGAGTGAAGGGATCAGTTAGCAAAATCTGCCATGGACACCAAAGTGGGTGCACGTTGGGGGGACAGCACACTTAGGGGGCATCTGGACACTTTGTTCCAGGTCCAGGTCTATTGTCACCCCCCCAACCTCCTGAAGACTTCCTTATTCCTCCAAGTGAAATGAACCTCTCTTTTCTGAACTTTTATATCCTTCTCATTAGACCTCTGTGAGAGCATAGATGGCTTCTTCCTTTTTATGGGCACATCTGTTTTTTTCCGTTTGAAGGGACACATGGCATCCTGTGGAGTGTGGCACAAGACAGGGATTCAAAACGTGTTAACCAAATGGATAGAACGACGTGGAACGCCATTGCCATTTGGCAGGCTGGGTGCAGAGCTGCTGAAGAGCCTCCAGGGGCCCACCCTGAGGCGCTGGCTTTCCCTACAGGGGTCTGCACAGTGCAGACTCTGAGGATAGGGCTACTGTGGCCGCGTTCTTGCTCCTGAACTGATGTCCCGCATTGTTACCTCTGTCTGACCTGTCATTTGCCATCTTCTTGTGAGTCTGGGGCCACTGAAGTCTGAGCTCCCAGCCTCTCTCAGTCATCCCTTTACCCGTGAAGCGTTATCGATGCCTCCCCGGTGGCCAGCTCTGTGATCGCTGGCAGGACCACAGGGGTGATGCTTGCTTTCAAGCTGATCACCGACTTGGGGATGGCGGGGTAGGGGTCTGAGAAAAGTGTGAGACCTGAGGAATAGGAATCAAGGAGAAGTGATGTGGCCCCAAAGGAAGAGCGGGAGATGCTGAGGGAGAACAGCAGAAGCTTCTAGGGTGGGAAATGAGGGGTGAGGGTGGAGGTTCTTGACACACCCACACTCACCAAATTTCCTCTTCCTCTACACTCCTCAGCACCTCCTAACTGGGTCACCCAATTGCCACGACTGCAAGCTCTGTCCTCCCCAGTCCCAGGACCTGTATAGATGGAGTCAGGGAACACTTCAACAGCCTCTGTATATCCTACCCCCACACCCAGACCCCACCCCGGGCAGACACGCAAACCTCAAGAGCCCAGCAGCAGCACCCTTCCAGACTGGGGGCCTCATGCTACCCACTGGACTCCTTGAGTCTGCTTTGCTTCAGTTCCCACCTGGGGCTCTGGGCCAGGGGACCACCCCGGCTCCTGAGCTGCATGGGGCCCTGGTTTTCTTGTCCCCAGGTCTGGGTGACCACAGTGGGCATCTGTGGTGTCCCCAAATTATTATAGGGGCTCCAGAACTATTGGCAGATTTGCTAAGGCCGCTCTATTCCTCTGTCCCTCTGGGTCTCTGGTCCCTCCACAAGCACCTCCCCCGCTCCTACCCACCCCCCTCTCCCCGCCCCATGAACACGCTTGGGCTGCAGCCCCAGCTGCAGAGCTGCAGAGCCCTGCTGGCAGGAGCCGGCTGGCTCCAGAGAGCCGGCTGGAGGGGAATGCCGCGGATCACATTTCTCCAGCTCGCGCCAGATATTATTCAGACGTCGCTTTTCAGACGGACACAAATTGGTCATCCAACAAACACAGAAGGGCTAATCCCAGGACATTTATCAGAGTGGGGAAAGATGAGAGAAAGGATAGTCATGGGAGGCCTTTGAGAGCTGGCCCGGTGTGGCCGGCCTGCGGGGAGGTGGTGAGACTTCCAAGCCCTCCTGGGGTTGTCTCCTCAGAGGGCCTGAAACCCAGCACCGTGGCTCGGGGATTCGCTTTCAGAGTGACATGCGAAGCCTGCTCGAAGCCTGCGTTGCTGCTCACTCTCCCCGGGGTGCACAGTGAGGAAGCAATCCACACGGGCCAGGGTGCCTTTGTGGACAGACAGACCTCGCCTCAGGTGTCAACAGGTCAGGTGTCAATGGTCAGCCGCGGGGACTTCCTCCGCCTCCTGCCTCCTCTGCTGTGCACACACAAAATGCCCTCAAGGCATTCTGCGTTTGTTTGCAGAGTTCTCAGGAGACATCCCTCCTGGCCTGGAATCTCTCACTTCTGGCTGACAGGTGTGAGAGCATGGCTACTGAGAAAGCAGGGCGAGAGACCAGGCTGACCACTCAGCAGGGGACCAGAGGCACGGGGGTCCTCCGTCCACACCAGAGGGCTGGCCAAGCCATTGACGTCTTGGCCAGCCCCTTTCTGCTAGGCCCTTCTAATGGAACCGAGGAGCTTTCTCCTTCAGGGATTCAGCCCAGAAATGAAAGGAACCAGGCCCTGCTCTGAGGCCCAACCTTGGAGGCCGCGGAGAGGAGGACCAGGTGAAGCGTCCAGAGAAGCCTGGGCCTCCACTGCCCTACGCCAGGGTCTGCACCACACAGCAGGAAGGGGAAACCTGGGGGAGGGTGCCCGTTGGCGGGAGGAGGCAATGGCTGGGTCAGGGTAAGGACATGACAATACTCACTGTCTTTTCTATGATCAGGCTCTGTTCTGACTTTTCCCACAACACCACCATGAGCTGGCTGTGCTATTATTGGTACCACTTCTCTGGTGAGGCCCTGAGAGGTTAGATAACTCAGCCAAGCTCACCTAGTTAGTGAATGGGAGGTTTGCGAATCCAGGCTCTTCATGTGACTCCGTCATCCTTGCCTCAGGCCTGTGGAGAGAGGGGCTGGTGTCAGAAATTCCAGTTGTGTGGGAATCCTTGGAGGGTTTGGAGGTCTGCAGTCCCCAGACCTGGGGTGATGGCTGTGAGGCACAGCGCCAAGGGAGGACCTGGGGGCTCTATAATTAGGGTGACTAACTCTCCCAGTTTCCCTGGATCTGAGAGGGTTCCTGGGATGTGGGATGTGTAGGTTTAAAACTGGGACAGTCCTGGGCAAACAGGGATAAGTTGATCATCCTATCTGTCACAAAAGGGCTGGGCACGGATCACTGCCATGGGCTGCAGGACCCACCTGTGTGCCAAGCCCCTCCTCACACCTCCCAGGCTAGGGACTCACAGAGTGGCCTGTGATTGGGACGATGGGCAGAGCAGTAACCACCTGGCAGCAGCTCTTCCCAGACGCTTGGGCGGGGCAGGCTATACCATCAGGTGGCAATAGAGCAGGGACACTGTGGCCCTCAGAGCTTAGTGGGACAAAGGCACCCTCTGGCGTGGCCACTCCTAACACAGTCAGGAAGATTGAGGGGAATTCCCAGGTGAGGACAGCCAGGCAGCAGGAACCTGTTGGCCTCAAATGGAGCCCGAGGCAGGGCCGAACCCACTCTGACGGCGGGGAGGAAGTAAACTTTTGGTTTCTGAAGCTCCGTTCCTGCCAGGAACAGCCTCCCCTCTACCCACCTGCCCAGTGAACCTACACTGACCTGCCTTCCTAGGCCTTCTCCGTCTCTGACTCCCTCCACCCCAGCTGGCTGTGTGACTGCGTCTATTTGTCAGTCTCTTTGGTTGTGAAGATCTGACCTCTCTGGTGTAACACCCTGGAAGATTTCCATATAAGGAGACTGGGTTCTGAGGCACAGAATCCGTGGGCAGAAATGCTCCTAGGCCTTGGGAGGGACAGGAATGGGGCAAGAAGCCTCAGGACTGCAGGCAGCACTCTGCCTTCACTTCTAGGTCCGTTTCTCTTTGTGGTCTGTTGATTCTCCCACCTTCCTTTGCTTCTGTACGTATTGGCAGAAGGTGGAATGCTTACATAATTTCAGTTCCAGCCACACCCAAGGACTGACTGACTGTCCTGAATCTTGAATCCAAATTCTCAGGAGAGACCGTCTGATTGGCCCAGCTTGGGTCCGGTGTTCACCTCCGGTCCAAATAGCTGTGGCTGGTGGGTCGGGTCAAGCAGTACAAAAATGGCTACAGAGGACCCATCCCAGGAAGGCCAAGTTTTTAGAAAAAGGAGTCACGATGAGCTAGTTAGACCCTTTCACCCTCCATTATATGGATTTCTTGGAACTGCCAGGTAACCCGCCTTCTCTTCCCAGAGTTTCTAAAATTTCTTTTGTGGCTCCCTCAGTGCTTGGTTCAATGTTACTCTCCCTCTGGAATACTTTAAAAATCAATTTGGGTAACTGTGGTAAGCTATTCAAAAGCCAGTTTTTAAGCCCTGTGACCCATCTCCTCTTCCTTACGTAACACCCTGTTGCTTTTTTCCTTTGCCTTTCGGCTTAGGGCCTGGCAACTCAAAGTGAGATCCGCAGACCGGCAGCGTTGATACCACCCAGAGCTTGTCAGAACTGCAGAATTCCCTGCCTCCTCCCACCTGTTCAAGCTGCATCTGCAACACGACCTCCCCGGTGAATTACACTGAGGTTTGGCAAGCCCTGGAGGGGCTTCTTGTCTTCTCTCCCACTAGGCGGAACATCCTGAGGGCGGGGCCTCTGTTCTCAAATGTCACTTGTACGCTTTCTACGTGTAAAGTATTTGCTTCGTTTTGCAAGGGACAGAACTCCTCAAATGCAGCGACGAGAGGATTTAAAGCTCAGAATAGTGGTTGAAGAGGATAAATTAGTTATATGGCATCTGAGCTTTGTTTTAACATAATCCTGCAAGAGGCAGAGGGAAGGTGGGGGTATAGATGAAGCGAATGTAGGGGGACAGAAACATGAGGATTCATTATACTATTCTCTCTACTTTTGCATATTTTTGAAACTTTCCATAATAAAAATTAAAGGTAGGAATACGGTGGAAGACACTGTAAGAGATCACGTAGCTGCTCAAAATAAATTTGTTTCCTGGCCAAATGAAGTGAATCCAAGGCACTGAGAGGACTTCCAAGTGAGATTGCTCAATCCCTGTCTGAAACTTGGAGGACGGGTACAGTAGGAAGAAGTGTGGAACATTGGCCATGTGCAAATGATTTTCTAATTTTGCCAAAGGAAGGGTGGTAGCAGTTTCTTTTTGTTACTTCAAACTGAGTTAAGGAAAAAAAGAAGGGAGGAGGGATTTGCCGGTTCACATGACTGGTAAGTCCAGGAGGAGTCAGATACAGCCGCACCCCTGCCTCCAGGCTGGCTTCATTCTCAGGCAGGCTGTTGCCACGTGATAGCTGTAGGGGGTTGAATAGTGTACCCCCAAAATTCACGTCCACCCAAAACCTCAGAATGGACCTTATTTGGAACGAGGGTCTTTGCAGATGTAATTAACTCAAAATGAGGTCATACTGGATTAAGGTGGGCCCTATGTCTAGTGATTGGTGTCCTAATAAGAAGAGAAGAGGACACACGGACAGAAGAAGATATACAGAGAGGAGGCGGCCATGTGAAGGCGGAGGCCGATTGGAGCGATGCAGCTACAAGCCGAGGGATGCCAAGGCTGCTGGGAGCCTCCAGAAGATAGGAGAGGCAAGGAAAGGGTCTTCCCTAAAGCTTCCAGAAGGAGCATGGCCCTGCTGTCATCTTGATTCCGGACTTCTAGCTTCTAGAATTGCGGGAAAAGAAATTTCTGTTACTTTAAGCCGTGAAGCATGTTGCGATTTGTTATACAGGTCCTAGAAAGCTACAACATCCTCGGCAACTCCAGGCTGGCCACCCCAGAGGAAAGGAAGGGTTTTTTTTTTTTTCCCAACATTTGCAGCAGAAGTCCTGGGGGAAGAGAGGACCTTTGCTTCTTGGCCCCCTTGGGCCATGTGTTGATCCCTGAACCAATCACTGTGGCCAGAGGGAAACAGTGCTCCGATTGGCCAGATCTGAGTCATGTGTCCGTTGAGGAGCCAGTGGTGAGGTTAGCCTATCCCAACCATTGGGAAGAGTGGGCTCTCTTACCAGGAGGAATGAATACAGGACAGACAAAATTAACACCTGTGCTGTACCGGGGAAAAAGTTGATTCCGCCAACTATATTCTCCTTCAAGAATAGATTTTTTTTAAAGATATAAAGGAAGTGGAGATTGCTCAGAACAAGTCAGGGCAAGGACAATCAAATTTCCTTTTTTGACCGGTCTCTGAACTGACAGATCGCAGAGCTGCTCTTGATAGTCTGTTGGCAAACTGGGTCTTCAGCGAGGCCTTTAACAATCTCTGCTGTGATATTCTTGCGGATAAAGTGGGAAATATGGGTTGGATGATAGTATGATTGAGAGGTAAGGAAACCTGATAAATGACTGGAGTGCACCTTTGCCATTATATCCGTCCACTCAGCATGCAACCCCCATCTTATTTTGCAAGAATTTTTAAATAATAGTAATATAGTCCTGGAGGGCTCTAGTGCCCTGGCTCCCACCATGGAAGCAGAAAGGGTAAGATCCTCCTTTCTACTTCCTGGCAGCTAGGGCTCAGGCATGTGAACTGGGCTCAGCCACTCCCATCCAGGACTTTGAATCTTTAGAGGGTGATGCTAAGAGGCAGGGGTCATGGCAACAGCAGCAGCAGCTTGAACAGTCCTGACCTGGTGGTATGGAGTGCTCACTGGCAGTGGTGGCCACGGCAGAGCAGTGTGGTAATTGACTGTTTTGCAGTCAAAAATCCTGATTGGTACAATGACTGTATTTAAGGGATCCAAGTCAATGTGTAGCAGTGTTTCTGCTGTTCCAGGATTCTGTCTTCAGCCCTGTCTTTTAGTTTAACATGAAGATCAAAAAGTGAATGTTGGGGCCGGCCCCATGGCAGAGTGGTTAAGTTCATGTGCTCTGCTTCGGTGGCCCATGGTTTCGCCAGTTCAGATCCTGGGCGCGGACATGGCACTGCTCATCAAGCCATGGTGAGACGGCATCCCACATGCTACAACTAGAAGGACTCACGACTAAAAATATACAACTATGTACTGGCGGGCTTTGGGGAGAAAAAGGAAAAAATAAAATCTTAAAAAAAAAAAGTGAATGTTGTGGGGCTGGCCTGGTTGTATAGTGGTTAAGCTCATGTGCTCCGCTTCAGTGGACCAGGGTTTGCAGGTTCAGATCCTGGGTGTAGACCTACACACCGCTCATCAAGCCATGCTGTGGCAGGATCCCACATACAAAATAGAGGAAGATTGGCACAGATATTAGCTCAACAACAATCTTCCTCAAGCAAAAAAGGAGGAAAATTGGCAATGGATGTTAGCTCAGGGCCAGTCTCCCTCACCAAAATAATAATAATAATAATAATAATGATAATGATAATAAAAAGTTAAAAAAGTGAATGTTGCATTAGAAGGCATTGAAGAAAACATGACATTTGGGACTATGGAGGTGGTCAATGGTCCTGCTCTGTTCTGTTGCTCAGACCCCAGCTGGAATGCTGCATTCAGTCCTGGGCACTGCTCTTTTATGAAGGAAAGAGACAGACTGGAGCCTGGCCAGAGAAAAGTGAACCACACAGAGAAGGAACTCGACCATGAAGCATGAAGAACAGTAGAAATGATAGGTATTAGTCAGCCTAGAGAGGAGTGGTCTTCAGGCTGGGAGAAGGCACACGTCCGATCTTTTTAAATAACTGAAACCATCAAGTGAAAGAGGACTCAGTTTATTCTCGCTGGCTCCAAGGAACATAGCTAGCTGGCATCACTGCTACTGATGAGTTTCAGCTTCACAAAGAACATCTTAATTCTTGGGTCAGTGATAGCCACAACAGAGCAGGCTATAGGGAGCTCCCTATCACTGGAGGTGTGCATGCAAAACCGGATGAACTCTCAGACAGTATACTGTGTGTGGCAATCGTTCACTGGATGAAAGAGGTGGTGTCCTTCCAGGTTCCCTCCAATGCTGAAATCTGACCAAGTCCATAGGGCAGATTGGGAAGGGCAGGAAGCCAGAGGTGGGGAGACCAGAGGAATTGCAAATTGTGAGCTGTTCTGGAGCACAGTTCCCAGCAACCATCCTAGCTCCAGAAAAAAAAAAATAGAATGGAAGATTGCATTTTTCTCATTTCTTCACCACTCCCTCCATCCAATCCCCTTGCCATGTGACTTTGAAGTTCCTCCCGCTAGAGGCAGAATGCATTTTCCTGCCCTGCTGATGTTGGGTTGGTCAAGTGACTTGCTTTGCCTCACAGAATGTGAATAGAAGTGGCCACTCCAAGCACAGTCCCTAAAAGGCATTGGCTTTCTTTTCTCCCCCATCTTGTGGTTTTGCCATCACCATGTGAAAAACATGCCCGTGGGAGGCATCACAGAAGAACAGAGACACATGGAGTAGACTCACCTTGCCAACCTTGAGACCTACAGCCTTAAGCAGAGCTGCCGCAGCCAACCCACGGACACATGAGAGAGGAATAAATGCTTTATTGTTGTCTAGCTCTTGGATTAGGCGGTTATTTGCTATGTAGCATTATTTGGCAATAACTTACTAAGACAGAGGGCATATTCCAGCAGACTCAGATATAGTATCGAAGGCAGTTCCCAGGCTTCTGCATGTGAGGCAAAGAACTCATCTCAAGAGATTGTGAGCATATCATGTCCTGGGTGTAGATGTTGCTAGGAATGCATGGCCAAGGTCACCGTGTGGGGCCTAGACCCAGAGATAGAGGCACTTTGTGGGGATTGGGGTAAAGAGGTGAGAGGAGGAGTCTGATTTCACTTCAGGTCACAGGAAGAAGTTCAGCTGGGCACTTGGAGCAAAGTGTGGATGGGAGTAGCATCCTGACAAGCAGCTTATTTGTGTTGTGTTGGGTTAAAAATGGCTACCAATTCTTTACCACATCTCTCATCAATAGGTGAAGTCTATTTCCCCTCCTCTTAAATCTGAGCTGGCCCCGTGACTTGTTCTGACCGACAAAATGTGGCAGATGTGTCATTGTATAATGTCCAAGACTTAGCCTTGGATCTTCCACTCCCTCCTATGCATTTGGAATACTCCTTCTTAGAATCTGGCTGCCATGCTGTAAAGAAGCCCAAGCAGCCATGTGGAGAGGCCCACATGGAGGAGAACTGAGACCTTCGGGTACTGACCAATGGGCTCACCCCACTCACCACGATCTGAGCCAATTAATCACAATGAGTTAGAGATCGAGAAAGGAAGTTTAATGAGATTAGCCGGCTAATCAGAAGACCAGTGACTAATGTCTCAAAAACTCATCTTTGAGGATTTCAGAATCTTGAGGCTGTTATACAGGGAAAATGGGCAGTAAGGAGGGGTCCAGGGATGTTGGTCTCCAGGCATGACAGGCTCCAGGTATCACACTGTTCCATTCTTCTGCGAGCTACGATGGATGCCTTGTAGGTGTGTTTTCCACCTGTGGTCAGCCTGTTCCTGGAGAAAAACTCATAGAACATAGGTTTATTTATTTTTTTTAAAGATCAGCACCTAAGCTAACATCTGTTGCCAGTCTTTTTTTTCTTCATCTCCCCAAAGCCCTCCAGTACATAGTTGTGTATTCTAGTTGCAGGTCCTTTTAGTTGTGGCATGTGAGATGCCGCCCCAGCGTGGCCTGTTGAGCGGCATCATGTCTGCGCCCAGGATCCGAACCGGAGAAACCCTGGGCTGCCAAAGCGGATAGCACAAACCTAACCACTTGGCCATGGGGCCTGCCCCCAAAGTTTTAATTTATCAAGGTATCAGGGAGTACATACGTAAGCGGAGGCCATAAATCAGGAGAGCATGTGAATTTTTCAAAGTACATGCAGAGCAGCGAGTAGTCACACAGAGGAGAAGCTGGGGCCATTTAGCAAAACAAGATGGCCTCACTTTTACTGACTTACACTTCAGCTAACAGCTACAGCTGAATTCCCAGTCGGCAATCAGCACCAACTTTCAGCTATGTGCGGGAGGCCATTTGTACGTTCCAGACATTCTGTTAACTCAGGCAACACTATATGAAGCAGAAAACCACCTAGTTAATACACAGAATTTTAAGAAATACTAAATTGTTGTTATTTTAAGAAATTCATCTTTGGGTCGTTTTTTGAATAGTAGGAGTTGGCAAACTTTGTCTATAAAAGATTAGTTATTTTTTTTTAGGTTTTGCAGGCAATTTGTTCTCTGTTGCACTACTCAACTCTGCCACTGTAGCACAAAAGCAAACACAGACAATAGGAAGACATATGAACACGGCTGATTTCTAAAAATTTTTCTTTGCAAAAACAGGTGGAGGGCTGGATATGGCTTATGGAACCTGGTTTGCCAACTCCTGCAATAGGTAATTGAAACAGAAATTGGCACCTGGAAGTGGGGAGCTTCCAAAAGAAAAACCTAAAACATAGAGCATTCACTTTGGAACCCAGAAGCTTGCAGAGTCCCAAAGTGCTTCTAAGAATCTTAAGGATTTGTCCCACGGCAGCCACCCTGACTGACAGCCTAAAGAAGGGAGGGGCTTATCTGGAGATTTGGGGGTATGCTTTTTGTCTAATCGAGTGAAACTCAGTAAGATTCATGGGAAACTCACAAAGTTTTCTGCTTTTTCCTAAGAGAATTGTACTAGCATAAGTATCACTGACTTGGACTAAAATAGACACAGTTTAAAATGAAATGAAGACACTGGACACCCAGGGAAGCAGCCTGAACGTGTTACCCTGCTGCACAAGGGCTATTTCTTATGGAAAAGGAGGAATAACTCAAAGGATGGAGCCAAGAGCCCAGAGGGTAGAGGTAAGAGCCACCTGGAGCAGGGGGTCTTGGTGTCCTGTGCGCTACTGGATCTCAGATTTCCTAAGGACTAGTGACTGTTATGTACCTTTCGTTATCCTCTTTCCAAGTGGGAGTATCTATTGTGATTTTCCTGTCCCTGTCTTCCCGTTGTATGTTGGATATGGGGGAGGGGGTGTGGAGATAATTTACAGTTGCAAGTTTAGTACAAATATTTCTTTGGACTATTTGAGAGTAAGTTTCTGACATGATGCCATACTACGCCAAAATGTTATACGCATATTTCTAACATAACCACAAGCCAACCATCGAAATCAGGAAATTAACATCGATGCATTACTATCATCTTATCCTTAGTCCCCATTCACACTTCACTGGTCGTCCTCAAACTATCCTCTACGGCAGAAGAATCCACTTCAGAATCATGGTGTTGCACGTCATTTTTCTTTAGTCTCTTTCAATGGGGAACAGTTCCTCAGTCTTTCCTTGACTATCATAACCTTGACATTTTTTAAGATTTCAGGATGGTTATTTTGTAGAATGTTTCACAATTTGCATTTCTCTAACATTTCCCTTTGAAATTACAAGTATTTTGTGGGGTAGGTACCTTGAACTTATGTAAATATTTCGTTACTCATCAAACTTTCATGTCTCTTTTATCAGTATGAACTCATGGTTTCCTATTTTATTCAATTAGTTGTAAACTGCTCCTATCAATATTTATTTTAATGCTCAAATAGTTTCATATTTGGCCAATGGGAGCCCCTTCAAACTGATTTCTATGTTCATTTGACATATCCTTATCATTCTTCAAGCTCCTTCTTACTTTCTGGAACAAGATTTTCCAGGCTCATCTTGTAATATCCCTGGTCTATCCCTGAAATCAGCCTTTTCTCCAAGAATATCTAGTTCTTTCTATTGGAAAACAGTGTTTAGAAATCAAGATTTGGGTGCTAGCTGTGCTCATTGCTATTGGCAAGTTTCCGCTCCTAGGCCTGCTCCCAGATATTCACTCATATTTGTGTACAAACACACACATCTATATTTATTTCACTATCGATACATTGAAAGCCATGAATTCACACCGATTTCTCCAATTCCAATAAAGTTTCAAAGAGTTCATTTTAGTTTTCTCCTTTCTATATTTGTAACTCCCTTCTCTGACAGTCAGAAAGTTGGGTAACTCTCATCATCCATATATATAGTTACTTTTTATCAGTCTTTCTGTCTTTAACAATCTCCTTGTCTACCTTGGGCTTCAACATCCTGCACTGGGCTGCCCCACGTCACAGAAGCCCCTAATACCCTAATACCCCATTCGCATTTACTCTTTAGTCTGCTTGCATTTTGACACCCTGTGCTGGGCTGCCACCCTCCCCACCTCTCACTCCACGCCCCCCTCCTCATTTGTGTGGGCGTTGACACACTGTCTATGCCGTTTGGCCTCCCACCTTATTCTCCCTACCTAATGGCTTTTGGACTGAATTCCTCAAGAAGAGGAGGAGGGAGAAGGTACCTTGTTTTGTAGTTCATAGGTCCCTGAAGCTGAGGAACCATACCTGGACCTGATTTGGATGATTAGATTCTGGACCTAGAGCCTGAGCCTGAAGTCAAGTTTTAATGGGATGAGCCTTTGGGAGATCTTGGGAGATTAATGCATTTTACACGTGGGAAGAATCCAAATAATTTGTGGCCAGTGGGCAAACCATGGAAGACCTAAAAAGATGGCTGCCAATTCCTTACCCCTCCTCCTCTTGAATCCGGCCTGCCCTGTAACTTGTTTTAGCTAAAATTTCCACAGAAGTGACCTTAAGGCTGGGCCCTAAGAGATCTGCATCTTCTTACTTTGCTCTGGAAATGCTCCTGAGAGGTCCACGTGGAGAAGAACCAAGGCCCCTGACCCACGACCCATTCTGACCCAGCCCCCAGCCAGCACCAACTGCCAGCCATGTGAATGAGGCCATTTGGAACCTCCAGCTGTGCCAGAGCCCAACTGACTCTAGATGAAGCTGAACCTACACGACTGTGAGAAATTGTTAGTTTTAATACACTAAGTTTTCAGGCGGGGGTCGGTGGGGGGAGGTTATGCAGAAGTAGATAAATGAAATAACTGTCTACCCCATGCCAGGCACTGTTCTATGCCCTTCTGATCTACTAGGGTGAAGCAGAAATGTGAACTGGGAGGTACATACAAAAGTGCCGTCAGAGGGCAGAGGAAATGCCGCTAACCAGCTGAAGGCGGCCGGCAGGGAGAAGCAGAGAGCTGAGTGATTCAGGGCAGATAAACCCTGGATGGGCCAGTCAGCAGCCCGCCTTCCTTCTCCAGGTGTCTCCGATGGGATGGGACGAAGTTTTCACCTGACAGAACTGAGAGCGGAAAGAGCTGAAGGAAGTTTCTTTGGGTCTGTCTCTCTAACACCAGTTCATGTTTGCACAGCTGGATGATGTTATCAAGCAGGTTTCTGACCTGGACCTTTCTGAAGCGAGAAATTTACTGATTCTAGGTACCTCTGGATCGGGGGGCTGGTGAGCCTGGTGTTCAAGCTTCTGTGGACTCTGCATGTTCCCAAGGGATAGACAGTTTGCAAGTGTTGTTCCTTTTCCTAGCGTCCTGGCCACAAAGAGGGCCCCAGGATACACCTGGGACCCTAGCCTCCCCTCAGCCCTGTCTCCTGGCCATAATCTGAACATGTGGAAGACACATCAGCATTCCCCACCCCCTCCTTTTTCAGATGAGGGACTGTTCTGACCCTTCCTCACTCATTGGCCTGACATTTTCTTCTCAGCATAGGCGGTTGGCGTCAGCTTCACCCTCACCAGCTCCCTGGTGGAAAAACTTTTGACTTTTGTGTTCTAAAATAGCTTAGCGATAGTTCTTGCCTTCTCCCCTTCCCACATTAGCAAGACGATCATAAGCATTCATTTAACAGGTGTTTTAACAAATATTTTATTCAGTGCCAACTCTGTGCTAGGTTCAGTTCTAGGAGCTGAGGATTCAGTAGTGAACAAGAGAGAAAGTTCCTGCACTCACGGAACTAATTTTCTAATGAGGGAGACAGACAACGACAAATAAATGTATAAGTGTATAATGTTGAGTAGTGAAACCTGTCCTGAAAAAAATCAATCAGGTTAAACAGATGTGAGTGGGGGACAGTTCTGAGATCTCTCTCATAAAGTGACATTTGAGAGATCTGAACAAAATATGGGGGAAGAGTATTTCAGGCTAAGTGAACAGCAAGTACAAAGGCCCTGAGGCAGGAAGAAACAGGGCAAATTCAAGGAATAGCAATTAGGTTAGTGTGGCGAAAGCAGGGAAAGCATGGTAGAGGGTGATGGATGAGGATGGGGAAGAGAGATGGGAACCAGATTAGATAGGACGTCTACAGATGGGGATTTTGTTATGAGGATAAATGGCATGATCTGATTTGTGCTTACAAAGACCTCCCTAGAGGTGATCTGGAGAATAGACTGGGAGAGCGCATGGAGGAGGTGGAAGCAGGGAGAGCAATTAGGAGGCTACTGTATAACCCAGGGCACGACGATGGTGGCTTGGTCCAGGAGGTTACAGCAGAGTTAGGGGGTGGTTAATTCTGATGGTTTGAAGCTAGAGCTGACAAGACTTGCTGAGAGACTGGAAAAGGCATTTGAGAAGAAGAGTGGCACATGGAGGACACCTTTTGGGTTTTGGGCTCAGGGAACGGAACACTGGTACGATTCTCTGACACAGGTAAGCATGGGAGCGGAGTATGGGGAATAGGTTTTGGGGGCCAGGTGTGTTGAGTTTGATAGACAGTTGAACGTGAGTCTGGAGGTCTAGGCTGGAGATGGAAATTTTGCAGTCATCAACACATAGGTATTGGAAATCACCCCTGGGGGGCCAGCCCAGTGGCGCAGCGGTTAAGTGCGCATGTTCCACTTCAGTGGCCTGGGGTTCACTGGTTTGGATCCCGGGTGAGGACATGGCACCGCTTGGCAAGCCATGCTGTGGTAGGCGTCCCACATAGAAAGTAGAGGAAGATGGGCACGGATGTTAGCTCAGGGCCAGTCTTCCTCAGCAAAAACAGGAGGATTGGCAGTGGATGTTAGCTCAGGGCCAGTCTTCCTCAGCAAAAATAAAAATAAAAATAAATAAAAAATATTAAAAAAAAAAATCACTCCGAGGGAGTCAGTATGGACAGGAAAGAGCGCTGCAGACTACGGCTTGGGGCCTACAGCAACTGGCGCATAGAAGGAGCAGCCCACAGAGAAGACAGAAGCAGCCAGAGAAGTGAGGAAGATCAGGAAAGCCTGGTGTCCAGGAAGCCAAGCGAAGAAAGTAGATTCTGTATGATCACAACCAACTGTCAACTTCTGAGCCTCAGTTTCCTCATCTGTGAAATGGAGACAGTCACAACTGCCTACTTCACAGAGTTGTTAGGCTTGTGTCCTGCTGGCATATAGTAAACTCCCCGTCTATTGTTAGCATCCCCCCATAGCAGCGGTGGCTGCCAGAGCCCTCAGCTGCTCCATCCAGACAAACGGCAGCACCTCGGTGACTCTTCCTCAGGAGTGAGGTGTCCCTGCTCACTCAGGCAGCAGGTGGGTCTGAGGAGTGGCCTCTGGGCCAAATCTGAACCAAGAGACCTCAACGCCTAAGCCTCTCACCCACACAGCCTCCAGCCTTTACCTGTAAATCAGAAAGGGGAAAACTTGGTAAATAAAGGTTTTGGAGTCCGAATTCTGCCTCTGCCTCTCACCAGCTGTGGGGTCTTAGGCAAGCTTCTTCTCTTCGTAAGCCTTGAACTCTTTACCTGTGAGATGGGGACAACTCCCACTTTACAGGATTGTGTCCAGGCCGGTGCAGATGGCAAAAAGGCGCCTTCTCTCCTGCTTGCGGGCCCGCGAGTTAGCGAGGCTCCCTGCCACCCTCCCACTTAGGGTATGTAACCTCGCGAGGCAGGATGCACTAGGAGAGGCACCCCCCCAACACACCCAACACACCGCGCCCTCTGCGGTCCCCCAGCCTGGGCTAGAGGAGAGAAGCGGGGCCTCATGCACTTTCTTTTCCGCAGGGCGCCGGGGAAGGCCCATCTTTCGGCTGGGCCCCCGCAATGGCAGTGGGGCCTAGGGGTAGGAGGGACGGGGCACCGAACGTCCCAGAGAATCCTCCGCCGCTGTCCCACCCTCCACGGGCGTCGAAGCCCATTTCCTGGGCAACCTTTCTCCGCCCCTCCCCCCCGGCCACCAGGCTGGAACGCCGCGGCGGCCCCCAACCCTCAGGACAACCCGCCTGCTCTCCTCTCTGCCCTCTGCTCCGCCGCCGCGCTGCAGGCCCAGCCCGCACCCCAGCCCCGAGCATCCGAGGAAGTGGCGGCGCATCTCGAGGTCGGCTAGCAGGGGGGAGAGGGGGCGCGGCTTTCCAGCGACCGAAGTCCCACGCGAAGACCCAGGAGAGGGGCGGTGCGCCGCCGGGCGGTGGATCCGGAGGCGGAGCCTCCCCTGGAGACGGCCCCGCCCCTGCAGCCCCCAGGGCCGAGGCCCCGCCCCGCGCCCGGGGCCAGAAAAACTCCGCTCCGGCCCCGCCCCGCCGGCGGCCCTGCCCCTGCAGCCCCCTCCCGGCCCTGCAGCCCCACCCGAGGCCCCGCCCCTGCAGCCCCCTCCCACCCCTGCAGCCCCTCCCGAGGCCCCGCCCCTGCAGCCCCCTCCCACCCCTGCAGCCCCTCCCGAGGCCCCGCCCCTGCAGCCCCCTCCCACCCCTGCAGCCCCTCTCCCCGCCCCTCCGCCCGCGCACAGCGGCCCCGCCCCTCCGCCCGCGCCCAGCAGCCCCGCCCCGCGCCCCGGTCCAGAAAACCCCGCTCCGGCCCCGCCCCGCCGGCGGCCCCGCCCCGCCCCGCCCGCGCCTCGGGCGCTCTTCTCCCTGCTCGGTGGCTGGGCAGCCCGAGTCTCCGCGTCCTGCCGCCCGCCCGCCCGCCCGCCCGCCGGCCGACGCCGCGCTCCTGCCTGCGCTCCGGCCCCTCCCCCGAGCCCCGTGGTCCGGCAGCTCCTGGCCGGGGGCCCGCGGGCGGGCCGCCCTCCCCGCCGCTGCCCACCCCCCTCTTAAAGCGGCGGCGGGAAGATGAAGCTTCGGGAGTCGCTCCTGGGCGGCAGCGCCGCGATGCCGGGCGCGTCCCTGCAGCGGGCCTGCCGCCTGCTCGTGGCCGTCTGCGCGCTGCACCTTGGCGTCACCCTCGTCTACTACCTGGCCGGCCGCGACCTGAGCCGCCTGCCCCAGCTGGTGGGAGTCTCCACCTCGGTGCAGGGCGGCTCGAACGGCGCCGCCGCCATCGGGCAGCCCTCCAGGGAGCTCCGACCGCCGGGCGCCCCGCCACCGCTGCCTTGGGGCGCCTCCTTCCAGCCGCGCCCGGGTCGTGACTCCAGCCCGGACGCAGACTCCCGTCCCGGCCCCGCGCGCAACTTGACTTTGGCCGCGCTGTCTCCCGGCACAGCAGTGTCGCTGCCCGCTTGCCCCGAGGAGTCCCCGCTGCTCGGTAAGGACCCGGGTCGGCGCCAGTCCGAGGACTGCGACTCCCCTGGATTTCCCCGACAGGGTCCCCCGGACGTTCGCCCGTGCCCTGTTTCGCGACAGCCAGCCTCCCTAATTCCGGATCAGAGTCCCTAATCCCACACGGGTCCCGGAACGGGTGAGGGTGAGAGGTTGGGAGGTGAGTCCCCTTGGATTCCTGTTGGAAGCTGAGGCGGGGGCGAGTAGGGAAGCCGCAGGCCCCTCTGGCCTCAGAACCCGAGAAGGCCTTGGAGACTTCCTCGCTCTGGTCCAAACCTCAAGAAGTTTTGGAGTTTGAGTCGGCTGAAGGCTTGGAGCCGCTTCCACCCTGCTGACCCTGGTAGGGACCAGGAGGCACCTCCGAGTGACTCGCTGCGGTTTGGAGGACTGACTGATGGTGAGGCCTCCAGTGGGGAAGGGAGCTGAGCTCCCAGTTCACATCTCTTGTCTTCCCGTAGCGCCGCTCTCTCCTGAGTGTGGTTTGACTTTCTTCCGGAGCTTTTGGGCAAATGACATCTCCCTAAGCCTCTGGTTTCTCACCTCTTAAATGGGGATAATAAATGGTAACTGTTTCAGGCAGTTGTTTTGGAAGATTAAATGAAACATTGTAAACAAGGGTTTACATTAAGGAGGGTAAGCCCTCAGTAGATTGTCACTGTTGTGTTCAGTTCCTCCTCGGGGTAGATCCCTGCCCTGGGGCCCTCCTCCCCTGCTTCCTGCCCTGGTAGGTTCCCCAAACCTAAGTGAGCAGGGCCCTCCCAGGGGCGGGTGGTGTTTGTAGGAGTACAATGTGTGTACCCTGGGGGCTGGAGTGCTAAACTGGAACCAGTTAGCACCCAGTTGTCCCTTCCCTGGAGCAGCCTGGTTATCTTGCCCAGATGATGTGGACCGTGGCCTCCAGCCTCTCTTTAGGCATGGGCTGGGAGCTTGGGTGGGTGACTCTGCGTTCCTTACCTCAGGAGGCGGCTGAGCCCCTGCCTGCCCAGACCTTTCCTTGACCTGTAATCCACAGGCGGTCAGACTCTCGGCAGCCACAGGTTGCTCCCGAGGGTACCTGACAGGTGGCTGCTCCTTTTTAGTGCCAGGGTTTAGAGAATGTGGTTCCCAGTGAGGGGCCCTGGCGGGAGGGCAGGCATCCTGCCCGTGGGAACTCTGTCACTTTTCTGCAATGCCTGGCAGACCAGGCCTCCTACACGCTCTTGCTCAATTTCTCCAGTAACTCCTTCAATATTTTCAGACCAAGTTTGGGAGGAAGCTCTTGAAAGTGGTCAGGCAAGAATTGTGGTGTTAAGGGGGACTTTTAATTAAAGCAGAAAGTTGGAGTCCTTTGGACTGGATGGTCAGTCTGAGAAGCAGGCTCATCCTGTAAAATGAAGACAAATCTTTGTCCTGCTGCTGAGTCTTGTACGTCAGGCGTGTCGGAGAGTTTCTCAGAATCTCTTCCTCATGTGGGAAATGGGGTTGTCGATGCTTAACTCACAGGGTTATTTTTAGGACTGAATGAGATTGTGTATGTTAAGTACGTGTAGGCAAATAGGACTTGAAGTTCCATTTTCTCAGACTCCGGTGGAGATAGCTCTGAACAGCAGAGAGAAGAGGGAACAGAGAGTCCCCAGACCCCAGAGAGGCTAGGTTTTGTCCTTTTTGTTTTTAATTGTTGCCTGGACATTGTGCAGAAAGAAAGATAAATTATTTAGCAAATTAAAGTACCCCAAAGTTCATTTGGGGTATGGGATCTTCTCGATGAAGCGTGGGAGGCCCTGGTCACCCTCCCCTGCTTTGTTTTGTTGTCTAATGGTGGGAGCCCTTACTGGCATTTCAGAGGTGATTCTGAATTGGCAGCATGAAAGGACTTCCTGAGAGATAACGTTTGGGAGGGTGAGGAGAGAGGCCCTGGGGCTTCTCTAGCATGGCCGCCTTCATGTGACGTGGGTGCGGGAGACCATGACGGTTAGGCTGCCGCTGAGGGAGCCCCAGAAAGTGAGGGCTGAGCATTTTTCTGGAGCCCTTAGGTTTGAGTGGTTGCGTGCAGCTCTCGGAGCGGAGGCTCCTGGCCCGGAGGGGCCTTGGAGAAAGCTGAAAGTCACCCTGGGAGAGTGTGGGCTGGGGGATCGAGCCCATCTGTTCGGCTGGGCAGGTGTCAACCGAAGCCCTTGGAGGGTGGTTTTGAGGTTGCTGGGAGAAAGCATCTGCGGGGTTTAGAGCGGTGGCCTTTTCACTACTTGCAGTTCCTTTCTGCGACTCGGCTCTGCTTTCTGGTGTCCAGTGGTCTGGACCAGGTGCTGCGATTCCTCCCGGCTGGCAGGTGGTGACCAACGGGCATGCCTTTCCCCGAAGGAGCCGGGCACCGGGCTGGGCTGCCGGTGGGTCACTGTTTGAGCTGTCCCGGGTTCTCAGAGCCATGGGGTGGACTCCAGATAGACCTGAGCTTGAATCCTGCCTCTGTCTCCCCTATGTGTGTGCTGGAGGAGAGGTGGCAGGGTTTGGAGCCATAGTGGGCCCTGCCCCGGGCACCCCTTCAGGCTGGTGGGAGGCCTTTGGGAGTGTGGGCTGCAGGGGGAAGGTGGGCCTTGCCTGAGGCTTCCCACAAGTTCCGGGGAGTTCTCTGGGGGTTCAGGCCTGCAGCCGCCGTCCTCTTGGCCCTTGGGGTCCAGGCAGCCTCCGCTCGGGGAACATGGCGGTGAGGCTGTCTCCTGGCCGCCTGGGTGTCTGCCTGAGATGTAGTCAGCCTGGGAGGAGCAGCGGCCTTGCCGTGCGTTTCTTTTCTCGGAATGTTTATCTCTGCTCAGATTTGGCGGCAGCTCAGCGTGACTTGACTGGCGCTGGCACCGCCAGCCCAGAGAGGGGCTGGGTGGGGGGCAGGCAGTACCTGAGGTTGCACTGCTCAGGGTGGTCGGGGCTGACCTGGGGGCTCAACTGTGGCCCGGGACGGTTGGTGTAGTCCCCTCAAAGGTGCATGGGGGGGTGAGCACAGGACGACTTAGACCCCAGAGGCCCCTCTTGCTCAGTTGTGCTTTGAGAAGATCCTTTTTGTCTGTTCGAAAGAGGACCCTGGTCTGGAGGTGGGCACCAGAGAGTCGTGGGCACCTGGGCCAGCAAACAGCGGCCCTGGGAGAGCAGTGGTCTGTGAGCCGATTTCCCCAGCTTTTGGGGGGGGGGGGCGGGGGGGAGGGGGCTGTCAGCCGAGCCTCTGTCTCCCTTCGTGCCCTTGGGCAGAAAAAACACTAGCTGGGTCTCTGCTGGCCTCTTGCTCTCAGGTGTTTCTCCACCAGCACGTGGCCTCCGCCGCCTTCCCCCATGAGCACACATGTGGACATGCAGGCTGTCCTTGACAGAGCATGTTTTGAGGACATCTGTCCTGGCCTTGGCTTGGGAGTGGGCTCTCTCTCTTCTTTGGGGGTGAGTCTTGGAGCCTCATCCTGGGGGTTGGGGGAGGCACAGGGAGCCTTGCCTGTGTCCAGATCTTTAAGCTCTGGGAGTGTGGGTAACTAGTCCTTTAAACCAGTTTTGTCCTGTTGCTTTTCCTGGGGAAAATAGTGTACGGCTTCTTGTCTAACAGTCTGAGATTGAGAAATACCCTCCATGCCTCTCTGACTCGCTTTCTTCCACTCGGCCTGGTGGTGGCAGAAGTGATTCCTACTGCTCTGGTTCGTCCCAGACTCTCAGCCGGCGCGGGTGCCTCCACCTGATGAACCAAATGGAGCAAGAGCCACATGTGGGACTGGACTCAAACTGCACCATCCCGGCATGGGACTCTCCAGTTCCCAGGTCCCCATCCCTCATTGTGCTAGAGGCGAGAGGGGTCTTGCCTCGGGCCACACAGCCAGGGAGTGGCCCTCTGGGGCTGGAACCCAGGTATCCTGCTGCCCACTCAGTGCTCTTCCTGGAGGCTGTTGCCGAGTAGACATTTAGTACAGAGGCTCAGGGCCACCTGATGTGGCCTCGAGTTTGGGAAGATCCCTGCTAGGTGTGTCTGTGGGTCGGTCCGTAAGGTCTTGCGTGGTGGCAGCTTGCCTGGATGTCCTTGATGGCTAAGGTATCTGGTGACTTCGTTCCTCCAGTTCCGACTATGTGCCTGTCCTGTGCTGGGCCCCAGAGCTCCAGAGAGGGAGACGACCAGATACCTTCTCTTCAGGAACTCACGATTGAGGCAGAGGAGGCATACCTAGACCGCGCTGATGTCATTTAGGGAAACCAGAGCCTGTGCGTGTGTGTTTAGTCTCTCCGTCTCCTTCTCGCTCTCCATCCCTCTTTTTCTTCTTTTCTTGTTTCTTTCTCTTATTCAGAAACCCAGTGTTGATATCAAAGCTCTCTAGTTCTGGTCTGTATTCGACTGTGTGAAAATGTTCCTCTAATTCCTGAAACCTCGCATGAGCTCTGCTGGGTAATCGTTAACTTGCCGCTTTACGATGACTCTAATGAGACATCAGCAGCCATATGGCCGGGTGTTGCAGTCTCTGGGTAGCAGTGGGGTCGGGGTTCCCAGGCTGGGACGAGGCTAATTTATGGGTTGGGAATGACAGAACAGTTAATGTCGAGGCCGTCCCAGCCCTTCCCTGGATTCCACCCTGGGGACCTTCCAGATTTTGGGGGCTCTGCTGGGCTCTGCCCAGTCATCCTGTGATCGAGTCCAACCTGGTGATTTCTCCCGCCACCCAGCACCTCCTCCGCCTTGTTCCCTACTCAGTGTCCGCTCCCTCTTCTGATAAGAAGCAGAGACTGGGATTTTGCTTCAAGCCAGGTCCACCTGGAAATTCCAGTTAAGCAGCAATCCAGTTTTAGGACAAATAGTCCACCCTTTGGGCTTAAATCCTTTGAGGGCCTGGCCCTGTGGCCATTTTACATTTGGCTCTGGCATTGCCCAGGGTGGTCTCCGGGCAAGGAGGTCACTGTGGGGGCCAGCCAGCCAGACCCTGACTCCTGTGGGAACTAACAAGTCGTGGGTTTGGACTTGGTGATCTCCCCAGGGCCCCTCCTGTCCCTTCCTTGGCTAGGGTTCCTGGGAGCCAGGCTGTGGCTGTAATTGCAGAGGCCTCCATGGTGGGAGCCTCTGTGTTTACTTGGGCCCACGCAGGCCACCAGCTTGGGGAGAGATCTCGGACCCTGTTCTAAAGGTCGGAGACCGCCGGGTTGGAAGGTTGTGGTGGCTTGGGGGTAGGGGACAGAGTCTGGCTGGGAGCTGGTTCTGGGTGAACGTGGCCTAAAGGGATTTGTCCTTAGACAGCAGAGGGGCTGACTCACTCACTCAGTGTTTCAAGTTCCATTTTTCAGCCTGGCCTCGGCCCGCCCCTTCCCTGCACAAATGAAGGCCAGGGGCTGTATAATTGGCTGATGCTGAATTCTTCGGCAGTGATTTTAATGCCTGGTCTGGGTGTGTTACGTAGCTCCTTCTCTATCCCCCTGCCGTCCCTCTGAAGCCCCTTAGAAAGCCCAGGCAGAGAGGGGAGAAGGATTTGCCTCCCCGGGATGCTGGAGGCTGGGGCTGTGGGTCTCTGCTTTTGCCTGTTTTTTTGGGGAGTGGGTAATCTCTTCCTCCTTTTTATAAAAAGTAATGCAGGCTCGTTGAAAATAATCTGAAAAGTTAAAAAGAGGTGTAAAAGCACACCTGTAGTCTATCACCGTATGAAACGTGTCGGGCATCTTTCCTGCTCGTCTTTTTTCTTGTACGTGTTTAAGAAAGTAGCTGATCCTTTATAGATGGACAGAGGGATTGGCATAGATAGGTACGGGTGACCTGGTTGCCCAGCATTTGTCACTTAAGATTTTGTCACAAACTTAGTCCTACACCTTTAAAAACCACAAAGGCTGTATCGTTGTCAGCCGAATGTGCCGGAACTTTCTTTTATCATTCAACTGTTGTTGGACAAACACACACGCAGAGTTTTTGTTTTTCCTTAGAGGGCCACTGAGGCTCGTGCGTAAGGCTTTATGTACTTTTCGTAAGGCTTTATGTACTTTTTGGTTTGTTTCCATAGGAGAGTATTCTGAAAAGAAAAAGGAGTGAATGCGTTTTGAGAAGGGGGAGGTTTTCAAACCAGTCATCCTAAAGGGTAGGCCCGTTGAAAATTAGAGGTTTACTGTGTGCTGGCAGATGAGTATCATTTATTGCTAAATGAAGGATGTGTCTAGAATTCTGATTAAAAAGGAAAGTAGGCACAGGAAGCGCCTGGGGCAGGGGCAGAGGGCCAGGCGGTAGGACAGGCTCTTGGGATGAGGCTGAGCAGAAATCTGCTGGCAGCAGAAGCGGGAGGTGGCGGGGTGATGCCCCAGGAGTCAGCTTTCTCTGTGACTTCTCCATTTGTCTCCCTGGCAGTTAAGTCCCTGGGCTGGTCCTGCGTGGGCTGTGGCACTGAGGCCGTGGTCCCAGGGGAACCCCAGTTCGCTAACCCAGTGCTGCTGACACACTGAGATGTGACTGTTGCCACAGGAGGTGTGGGAACGAGCCAGCAAACCAGACTGAAACATGTAGCAGGCTCTCCCCCCTGCAGGGGTCCTCAAGTCTGGGGAGGGGCCATGAACTGAGACCCCATAGGTTTCCAGGAGTTCCTTTCAGGAGAACCCTCGGGGACCAGCAGAGCCTGACCCTCTGTTTTGGGGTTTGTCCGGGTGGGTTAGAGCAATGTAGCCTCAGGCCAGTATGCCAGGCTCTTCCCAAAGGGTCTATTTTGAAGTTATTCCAGTTTGAATGTCCTCACTGGGGCTAAATTCTCCTCTTCTGAGGGACACTTTGGGTTTGGGAATCTTCCAGGGGCCATTTGGCGCAAGCCCAAGGGTCAGGGGGAGGCTCTGTGAGGGAAGGGGCAGGGTTATGTCAGACCAGTGTGACCAGTGTGGTGTGAGGTCAGGCTCCTTCCTGCGCCACCACATGGCTCTGGGAGTCATGGAGGGGGGCCCTGGCAGGCGGTTCCATAATTGCCTGGCCCCATGACAGGGTGCGTTCTAAAAATGTCTTTAAAAATTTCTTCAAAAGTTTCTTCCTGTTTTGCATAATGTCCTTTTGCCTTTGACATCCTGAAACCACAGAGCTGTCGTTGGTGTTTCAGGACACTGCCAGCTTGAAAAAACAGGAAAGGACTCCATGTTCAGGGTGGACCTAGGAACCTGGTCTTTGCATTATAGGAGCTCGGGGGGCTTGACGGTGAGGTGTAGCCTTCAGAGGAGCACTTCAGGAAGCCTAGACAGGGTCCCTGCCTGGCTGAGAATGGGTAGACTTGAGTCTTCACCCCAAATTCAGGAGGGGCCCCAAGGAAGAGGATGAATGGAGACTCATTTGCTCATCCAGTGAACTTTTATTGGTAACTACACTGTACAAAGCACAGGAGATGCACATGGACAAGAGCCGGCCTCCGCTCTTGGGGAGCCCCTCAGCAGTGGACAGACCCTGGCAATATGGTGTCAGAGAGAGGAAGCGTGGGTGCTCCCAGGGCGCTGAGGAGGTGCACCGAGCCAGATGTGTGGTCTGGGCCAGGGCCAGAGGCAAAATGAAGGGCCTCGCTTCTGAACACCGATTTTAGCATCCCTGTCTCTCGGCATGTTTGAACAGTCTCCCTGCTTGGGAAGGGCAGGGGCCTGCTGTAATTTGTCTAGTTGCTGTCACATGGGGAGAATGCCATAGCCGAGATCCCAGCTGTTGCATACACTCCCCAGCAGGGCAGGAGAAGACAGGACGCGGAGGCAGGGTGAAGGGAAGATGATGAAAGAGGGAAGCTGGTGCTGGACAGTGGGAGGCTGAGGATAGCTAGACTGAGGGACCGAAGGAAGGAAGGTGAATGGGAGAGAGAGACAGAAAGAGGGGCTTCATGGTCTGCGGAGGGAGGGCCAAGCCTTGAAGGCCACTGGAGTGAGGATCCCAAGGTCTGGTTCTTCTCTAACCCATTATATCATTTTGGGCAAGTCCCGACTCTGCTGGTCCCTTCTCCTCTCTCTGACATTTGAGTGGGCTGGACCTGGCGGTCTTAACTCCCTTCCTTCTCTTCCTCCTGGAGTCTGCGTTGCTGTAGGGGGACATCCTGGTCATATCTGCAGCATGAAAGGTCTCTGAAATTCCCTACCCAATTCCCATGTCAGGGCTCTTGCGGTGAGGCTTCTGCTGAGGATATGTCGTCTTTGCCTAAGCAGGCATAAAGATTTCAGCAGGTGGATGACCTTTGAAACTGACTCAGCATGTTTCCGCCTGTCACGCTGGCTAGCTGATATGAGAAAGTTGTTATCCTCTCTGTGCCTCAGTGTTCTCCCCTGTAAAATGGAGATAATAATAGTTTCTATCTCATCAACGTTGTGAAATTTAGGTAGTAGCCCTGAAAAGGTCTAGAACAGACCCTGACACAGAAAAAGTTCTGAATATATGTCTATTATTGGTAGTACTAATAGTTATTATTTTTGAAGGTTTTGGCTTTTGCTATGTAGGATTTATTCCTTTTTTTCTTTTAGTTGAAAATACAATGTTACCACATTAAATGTTTTTTAAAAAATGTAATTCTCGTACCTACCATTGTAACAAAATGTGCACCTACCGCTGTAACAAAACTTGCCATTGCTTTCCAAACGCCCACATATTTTACTCTATTGCAATGAGAGTGTGAAACTGTTTTGCATTCTGCTATTTTTGTCCATCGTTGTCTTGGAACTGTCATGTGATTTATAATTATCCTAATTATCTTTTGTAGCTGCTGTCTAAAATTCTTACGGATAATCCCTTAGCATTCAACGTTCCAGTTTTCACCGCTGTAAATAATCTTGGACGTTTCTGCTGTATGTAGCTCTTCGCTTTGGTTGGATTATTTCCTTGGGATAAATTCCTGGAGAGGAATTTCTAGGCCAGAGAGTATGGTCATCTTGATGACACTGGTTCACATTGTCTCTTGGCTTTCCAGGAGGGTTGGAATACTCCACAGGCTCTAAATTGTAAATTCCTGCGCCAAGGATATTGGCTTTTAAAGAGTGTGGATTCCTAGGGAGAGTCAGATATATCTGGGATCTCACACTTAGACTCCCAGCCCTTGTGCATGCCCTGCATGTGTGTATGAGAGAGAGAGACAGTTCGCTATGTAGGACACTATGGCTGCTCAGGACCTGGACGCTCTGGACCTGGATGGGAAGCTTTTCCTATAAGCCATCGCCTTTGGGCATTTCCTGCTGAGGTTCTCGGTATCCACAAAGGAGCCTTATTGGTGGCTCTTTCAACACCTCAAACACCTTTGCCACAAGATAAGAACCTTTCCTTCTTCCTTTACTTGTGAAGCCAAACCTGTAGAATGAGGGCAGATTCTGGCTTTAAAAGCTTGGCTTAAAAATGGTGTTGATCTAAAACTTTGTGTGTTGGTTGCTGGAAACACTGCACGCAGCCATCCACAGAAACTGTGCTAGGTTTTGATGGGCTAGCCTGGGTACCTGACAATTTAACCCAAGTGGACGAACTCTGATCTGACAGCCCTGATTTGTGGGTTCCAGAAACGGGGCCCAAATGAAGAAATGCTTTTAAATTATATTGAGTGAAAATAAGTTGTTCAATAGTGCGAGGTCTACAAATGTGAATTGCCACTTCTGTCCCTATAGCCACCCCCTAGGCGCATGCCTCTTCTTTAGATAACCAGGCGCCTGCAGACTTGCGTAAATGGTAGAAGGACTTTAGAGCTAGTGATTCCAGTGACCCAGTTTACAAGGCCAGCAGTCAGGGTGCATTCTACTTGTGACAGCTGCTCCCTTCATCTTATAGCCCCTCCATGTGTCCTTTCTTCTGCATTCCACAGCAGTCAGCTGTGACTTAGAGTACTCTCTGGGTCTCTTTGGAATCAGACCAGAGCTGCTGTCCAGCATATCATTCCTGGGGGACCCGGGGCAAGACTTTCTTTTTGTGTGAGATGGAGAGATAATTCTTAGCTCAAACTGTTGATAAGAGGTTTAAATGAGAATGGGGTATGTGGTAATATCAGTACTCTGCCTTTTCATCAGTACCTAACCCATCCCCTTGGGCACAGAAGGTATACGTTCCACACAGGAGGCTGCAGAGTAAACTTTCCTCCAAATGCAGGTTTTTCACCCCCCATGGGGGCAGCCTTAAGAGGAGGAGGGAGAGGTGTGAGGCTGTAATGACAGCTTAGGGATATGGTGTAGCCTGGAGCCAGGGTTTGTTGGAGTCTGTGGCCTGGGTTATATGAAGAGACCTACCCCAGGCCACAGGGAGAAGGCCTCCATCTTGTGAATCCACAGCATGGGCACCTGGAGTGTGTGTTGCCCTGTGTCAGGTGTGCCAGGATTCTGTGGTGATCCACAGCCTTCTCTTCCCCATTGGCCATTGTTTGTCAGTGTCCTGAGGAGTGGCCATCGTAGACTACAGATAGCTGAGAGGTCAGGAGGAGGAGCTGGAAGGAGCATTGGATGTTTGGTGGAGTCTCAGGAGGTGAGAAGGGATGTGATAAAAAAAATGGGGGCTGGACGTAGGTGGGCTCAGCCTGGGGTGCCCAATGGCCTGTGCCCAGTGTGCTAGAAAAACTTAGGCACAGGCCTGTAGATAGCCCGTCATTACTCTACCCAGAGGCTGGTGTTAGGAGCCAGGATGCCAAGCCCTTCAGCCCAGCTCTGGTGCCAACCTACGGAGTGATGTCTGAGAAGTCACATCCTCTCACTGGGCCTCAGTTTACCCATCTGTAAGATGAGATGGGGCTTTGGCTTGCATGCTCTCTGGAGTCTCTTCCTGCCTGGCATCTGATGTAGGCAGGCGCTCCTGCTCAGTATGGCTAAAGGGCATCGCTGCAGGACAGTTGAATGCTGCCCCCGCTAGGGCCAGCCGTGTGGAGCTGCGGTGACTGTCAGTGGGCCCTGAGAGCCAGGCTTGAGTCTTACTGGACAAATCCACACCCACTACCCCTTCCAGCAATTCTAGTTTCTAGGCACAAAATCAAAAGTCAAGGGATGGGTGGGTAAGTTGGTCAGTTTGAAAACTCAATCGGTGGGAGCATTTGTGAATCTAGGGTCCTAGGGTCCAGCAACAGCCACGTCAGCCACTCCCACAACAGATAATGCTTGTTCAGCACTTACATGTACCGAGCATAGGGAAGGGACTTCACATGCGTGATTTTTTTATTAACTCTTACAGCAGCTCTTTTTCTTGCCTAATTGCCCTGGTTAGAACCTTTAGCACAATGTTGAATAGATGGAATAAGAGAGGATGTCCTTGTCTTGTTTCTGATCTTAGGGGGAAACATTTTCTTCTGCTATTAAGTGTGATGTTAGCTGTGGGTTTTTGTCAATGCTCTTTATCAGGTGAGGACGTTCCCTTCTGCTCCTAGTGTGTTGCGTGCTTTTATCATGAACAGGTGAAGTGTTTTGTCAAATGTATTTCTGTGTCTATTGAGATAATCATGTTGTTTTTGTCATTTATTGATATGGTGTATTATACATTGATTTTTCACGTATAAATCAATTTTGAATTCCTGGGATAAATCCTCCTTGGTCATGGTGTATAATCCTTTTTATATGCTGCTGGATTCAGCTTACTAGTATTTTGTTGAGGATTATTATTCATAAGAGATTGAGCTGTAGGTTTTTTCCCAGCTTTATTGAGGTATAATTGACAAGTTTACCTGTAGTTTTTTTCTCGTGATGTTTCTGTCTGATTAGGGAAGTGTTCTCCTCTTCAGTTTTAGGGAGACTTTGTGAAGGATTTGTATTAATTCGTCTTTAAATATCTGGTAGAATTCACTAGTGAGGCCCTAGGGGCCTGGACTTTTTGATTGCTAATTCAATGGTTTTATTTGTTGAGGTGTGTTCGGATTTTGTGTTTATTCTCGTGTCAGTGTTGGTAGTTTGTATCTCCCAGAACTTGTCCGCTTCACCGAAGTCATCAAATTTGCCGGCATACGGTTGTTCCCAGGATCCCCTTATAATCCTTTTTGTTTCTGTAATGTTGGTTGGGATATACCCTCCTTTGTTCTTGATGTTGGTAATTTGAGTCTTCTACCCTTTTTTTTTTCTTGGTCAGTCTAGCTGAAAGTCTGTCATCTTTGTTGATCTTTTCAAAGAACCAACTTTTGGTTCGTTGATTTTCTCTTCTCTATTTCATTAATTTCTGCTCTAATCTTTAGTATTTTCTTCCTTCTGCTTTTTCTAGGTTTAGTTTGCTCTTCTTTTTCCCCTGTCTTATGGTGGAAAGTTAGGTTGTTGATTGAGATCTAAAGATCGTAGACTATTAACGTTTTGCTGGATGCTGCGTAATTGCCCTCCAGTTTAGGCTGTCAGCAGTTGTATGAGAAGTGCCTGTTTCCTGCATCCATGCCCACAACGTTTTTATGTTTGCCAATATGATGGGCAAATGTGGGGGCTTGTTTTAATTTGTTTCTGTGATTACTGATGATGTTGAGCAAACTTTCATGTGTCTGTTGGCCATTTGTATTTCTTCTTACTTGTTCATGTTTTTACCCTCTTTTCTATTAGTTTTCAAAATATGTTTGTAGGAGCTTTTAATACTACGGATATTACTTCTTTATTATGTATTGTTTGCAAATATGGTCTCTCCATCTGTCACTTCTCTTTTAATTTTATCTCTGGTATCTCCACATGGAAGTTTGGCCTTTTTATGTATTTAAGTCTATCTTTCCCTTTGTGACGTCCGGTTCTGTTTACACTTAGGAAGGTCTTGATCATCCAAAGATTATAAATTTTTTCTTTTGTATTCTCTTCCAAACTGGTTCTTTAACATTTTTAATACTTGTCCCTGATGTAAAGGTGAACAGAATACTTGTTCAACCCTCGTGTGTTGCAAGAAGCCTGTATCATCCCCAAAGGACCCTTTGAGGTCCCAGACTCTTCCTCCAAATCTATCAGTGATGCTGGTGGATCAGAGTAGAAACGTGAAATTTTAGCCACTTGTGATCATAAGGCTGTAATAATCTGCAGGCTTTGAAGTTCTGGGGAGTCAGGAGAGAAGGCAGAGTAATATGTATTGAACATCTGTTAGTGCCAAGCGCTGTGATAAGTGTGTAAATGCGTTATCACATTTACCACCTGAAAAGAATGCGTTATTATCCTCACCCCTTAGAGGAGGAAATTGGAGCTGGCTGCATTTAAAGTGGCCCTGATACCAGAGAGGTATTGCCGTGAGTGCTCGGCTGGCTGACTGTCCAGGTGGCCTATAAGGCAGAAGGCTCTCCACAGTCCAAGATCTGGTTCTAGATGGAGAGAGGATGTACTTATTACCAGCGTTGCTGGTCCAGAAATTCAGTCAGGCCTCCAGAACTGATTAGAAGGGCAGCTGACTCAGTAACAAAACTCCCATGAGACTTGTTTACATGTTGGAATGCTAAATTGCTGCTTTACGGGGAAGATTAGAACTGTTGTCGAGTGGCTTAGAATTCTCTGGCTGTAGGCACCCCTACAGGGGAAGCCGCAGTGTAGTTAGGCGGCTCGAGAGTCAGAAGTCAGAGCAGGGAAGTGAGTAGTACTCTCATGTCGGATGGTGTCAGGCTATCATGGCTGATGGATCTGTCCCCACAGAGTTGCAGACCTCCCTCAGGGACCTTGGTCTGGTCCAGAGGTCAGGGCTCCTTTCTCCCCTGTACTGCCGTGGAAGGGCACGTCCAGCTCCATTCTCCACCACTCCCCTATTTATTTTCTTCTGTGCTTTCTTCCTTCTTTCCTTCCTGTCTGTCCAGCCATCAAATGTTATTTCCTGGCCCATAATCATCATAGACTCTCTTGCCTTATTTATTTCCTCTGTCCTGTCTTCGCTCACACTCCATTTCCCAGCCCCACCATGGGCAACCATTCTAATGTGCTTAATACGTGTCTGTTTTTGCTCTTGCCAAGTGGGAGCCGTTGCTTGATGTATGTGCATTTTTAAAGTAAAAAATATTTTTTTAGATTAACATACAGTAAAATTGGCCTTTGCGTGTGTATTTCTATGAATTTTAACAAATGTGTCTATTTGTATAACCACTTCCACAATCAGAATACGGAACAGTTCCAGACCAAAATAATTCCCCTTGTAGTCCCCTTCTCCTCCCACCCATGACCCTGGTCAACCACTGATCTGTTCTCCATATTGTTTTGTCTTTTTAACAGTGTCAAATAAGTGGATCGTAAAGTATATGTACATGTGTTTTTAACTTCGGTAAATGGTATTATTTTATAGCTCATTCTAATTTTTTTCTCCCAACTCTGTTTTTGTTTTCTTTTAATTTTTAAAATGTTTGACATAACTTCAAACTTATAGGAGAGTGGCTAGAATTATACAAAGTGATATCCTCTGGATTCCCCTAAATTCCCCAAATGTTAAAATTTTACTGTATTTGGTTTTTTTTTCTCTCTCTCTTTCCATATATGTGTGTGTGTGATATATTCTGAACCAGAGCCCTTTTACTCCTAAATATTCAATATGTATTTCCTAAAATTATTATAGGGGCTGGAGATCTGACTCCGTCATTCCTTCTATGTTTATTAGTTGGCATTTTCCTGTAAGGGAGGGCTTTCCCTTCTGCCCTATTAATTTGTATGTCAATGCAGACTTAGGGATTCTTACTTTATTCAATAGTTCATAATTCTTTCTTTAGCACTATTTATTTTTGATGCTCAGACTGTCCCACATTTGGCCAATGAGCTCCCCTTCCTGTGTCCTTTTTGACGTGGCCCATCATTCTTTGAGCACTTCCTTCTTTTTAGGCGCAGCAAGATGTTCCAGGCTCCTCTTCCTCTTTCCTTGACTCTGCCCTGGCATGGCCACTTCTCTCTTTAGTAGAGATTGGTATTTAGAAACCAAGAACTGGACTCCAGGTGCTCACTGTTGTTTATAAGTTGCTCTGTGTACATCCAGTGCCCATGGTGTTCGTCTATTTTCTCTCTCCCTTAACGATAGTCTCCCACGCTGTCTTCACAGCTACGCCGGGAGGACCAGCCTTCCCCGTGTCCTTTATGGACCTGTGTGTGTGTGCTTATGTTGATGGGGGAGTGCCAGATACTGCTCCCGAATGGCCGTGCCCATTCACCTTCATCAGCAGAGCGTGAGTGGCTCTGTACCTCCTCAAATCCTTGGCATTAGCCTGCTTCCTGCTTTTTGCCAAACAAATAAATGCACTGGGGTAGCTCTTGTTTGAACTTGCTTTTCTCTGATTACAGATGAGCTTGAGCATCTCTTCATATGCCTGATGGCCTTTGTGATTCTTCCTTGGTAAATTGCTTCTTCATAATAATGCTTCAGCTGTTTTTTCACTGGGATTCTTATATTTTTGTTGATGGTCTGCAGGATTTCACTATACGTCCTTGATACTAACTAATGCTGGTCTCGGCTACCTCGGATACCTTCTCTGAATCTGTCATCTGTCTGTTCACTTTGCCCGTGCTATCTTTTGTTTGAACTTCAGACTCTTTTTCCTTTGCTTTGTGCAGTCTCTCAGCAGTACTCTTTTCTTTCTGTGACTGTGTTTGTACCCTTTACTCCTCCCTATCTGAGGTGTGCTGGTATAGCTGAACTCGGCTGCTTCTCCTCAGCAGTCTTTCTCTAGGACTCCTTGGCCTGTAGTGAATTCTGTTAAGAATGACTTTGCCTCTTGGAGTGTAAGGCCCACAGGCAAGTGCTAGGCATATATTTAGTCAGCAAATATGTGTTGTAGGCCTACTGTGTGTTAGGCACTGTGCTAACACTGACAAGGTTCAGAGGTTATGAAATTTCTGTGGCTCTTCAGAGGTGGAGCAGGGATTTGAACCCTGACCTGTAACCCTTCCTACTGTACTGCTTCCCTTAGACATTGCGTTTGGTTCCTATAGAACTTTGTGTCAGATTTCTACATCTTTGCTAACAAATGGCATAAGAAGGTGCAGAGTAAAGGGTCCCCCCGCCCCAGCATCCTGAGGATGGGGAAGTAATCAGAGAGGACTGGAGGTAAATGTGGCTCCTGCCATCCTGGGCCTGGAGTTCTCAAGAGGCAGGCTCTGAGCTCCCTGCTGGTGACTGACTCCAGGCTGGCAGTGGAGGACACAGAGGAGGCAGGGAGGCTGCCCCAGCCTGCATGGGAAAGTCTTAAAATAGCATACCAGGCTGGGGCCAGCCCCGTGGCCGAATGGTTACGTTCGTGTGCTCTGCTTCACTTCAGCGGCCCAGGTTTTGCCAGTTTGGGTCCTGGGCGTGGACATGGCACTGCTCATTAAGCCATGCTGAGGTGGCGTCCCACATGCCACAACCAGAAGGACCTACAACTAGAATACACGACTATGTACTGGGGGGCTTTGGGGACAAGAAGAAAAAAAGAAGATTGGCAACAAATGTTAGTTCAGGGCCAATCTTTAAAAAAAATAAAGAAGAAAACCAGGCTTGTATTCTCTTTTCTGAGAAGCTCAAAGCCATCCCTTCCAGAAGTGTTCCAGTTCTAACAGGACGAGATGCAGCAAGATCTTCCGGGGGCTAACGCAGAATTTCCAGGCGAGTTGGCCTCCCAAGCTTTTCCTGGTGGTGCTAACTGTGGGCAAGGCGGTTTCCACAAATTCCAGCGGAGGGAGGGAAGGAAGCCAGTGTGGAGAAGAGCTGGGGAGGAGGAAATCCGCCTTTGGGCCAGGACCAAGCAAAGCAGAAATTCCTCCTGGGACGGTTTTCCCCCAGAGGACAAACACTGGGAAGCCTGTTTAGTGAGCTGTAAAAGCCTGTGGTCCCCGGCGTGGCGTCCTGACCCCAGGGCCTTGCATCTCTGCGGTTTCACTGCTAGTGGAAACCTTCTCCTCAGGTCAGCCTGGGACAGAAGTGTACTGTCTTGCCCCCAGTTCTGGGGTCTCCCAGAGGTCTCCCCCTGTTCTCTCCTTGCTTCTACTGCCCCACTAAATTTGGGAGCCGTGACCACATGTGGTTTAGAAGTACGCTTGAGAAGGGGGTTTAATCAGTGATGTCAAGTAAGACCCACTTGTATGCCACCTTGGATCAGTCGGTGGCTCCCTGGACCCCAAGGTTGAGAAGGATTCTGAGACAGACGCCCCAGGGACACAGCAGGGAGAGTAGAGGGGCCTGGGTGCTGCGATTTGCTGTCCCCTGTGTGGATGCATCCATGAACATCAGAACCCTAAAGGATTCATAAGGGGAAGATAAGGATGGCGTTTTTGCCAATCCAGGGGTGTCCTTGAGGAAGTCTGTCCATCTCCCTGGCCTTCAGTTTCCCTCGTGTGTAACCCTGCGGCTGAAACATGATTCTCAAGGTCCCTCCGGCCCTAATATGTAGGATTCTTCAGGGTTCTGGTTCGATGTGGATCCTGCCCCTTTGAGATGGTTGAATCTGACCTTGGCTCTGCTCCCTTAGGTTTAGGGCTTGGTACCCTTGGTGAGAGGATCCTGGACCAAGGACCACCCAAAGCTTTTCTGACGATCTCACAACCCATATCTGGCTTTGAGCTTTGGGGTTATTCTCTCCAAGAATAAGTGGTATTTGGTGAAGAGCCTGTTTGATGTGGCAGCGTGAGGTTTAGATGAGGAAATGCAACATTTTCATCAGGACGCTGGGCCGTCCATGGCCTCCAAGTCTCAAATTATAGGCCTAGAGCCTCGAGGAAACTTATTTTAAAATTGAGGGTGAAAATGTGTCTGTAAATCATGAATCAGGAGCTATGCTGGAAGCAAGAGGCATCTTTGGAGTCCAGAAAGGAGAGTGGTTTTGCCCTTGGTCACCTTGGCTGTAGGTGTGTCATTGGGACAACACGCTAGATTCTCGAGCATCAAAAACAAGATGGTTTCCTGCTCTGTCGGCTCAGCTTCTTAACTCATAGTTGAACAAGTGCTGGGTGGGTCAACCCACATTCGTGGATCCCGTCCTGCCAGAAGCCGTCCCAGGTACAGGAAGGAGTGGGCCACACCCCTGGCCCTCAAGGCGATGAGGGTCTCACAGAGGAAGCAGGTGGACAGACTGGCGCCCTCACCCTAAGGACCCGAGTGTAGGCTTGGAGAGGTGGTGACAGCGGTCGTGAAGGGTGCTGTGGGCATTGGCAGCAGCGACTGACTGGCCCGAGGGACTCTGGGGGAGCGTTGAAGTTCCAAGCTTGAACTTTGAAGGATTGTTACCTTACCTACTTCACAAAGTTTCGAGGTAACTCATGAGAATATGCCCCATAAAAAGGACCGATATAAATAAATTAAAACACGGAAAAGAGAAAATGTAACTTAAGAAGTTAAGACTGGGGAAGAGTTGAAAGTAGATATTCAGACCGTGGGGCCCTTCACAGTTATTACATCCGTCTCTTTGCGAAAGCCAAAAGTGAAACATGTTCTGCCACGTGATGGACGTCATCAGAGGGCAGAAATACACTGGAGTTCCTGAGAGTAAGTTGTTTTTCTTGGTACCTCACCCTTAAAGAGCTTCATGGGGGTGGGAAGGAGGTGGTGGTTAGTGAGTGGACCTGTAAACCAGTGTTTCTCAAAATACAGCCCAGGGACCCGCATCAAAGTCACCTAGAGCACTTGTGAAAATGCAGAGTCGTTGCCCCAGCCCCAGACTTACTGAATCAGAAGCTCTGATGAGTAGGGCCCAGGAATCTGCAGTTTGACCTGCTTCCCCAGGTGATTCTCCTTGCACTCCACAGTTTGAAAGTCTCTGCAGTAGATGGAAACCTCACTGGCACTTGAAAAGCCAGTGCCGTAGCTGGTGAGAGCGCCTGCCTGGCCTTTGGTTGATGGTTGAGTGGGATTTAACGAGGGAGAGAGCAGGGCACAAGAAAAGGCAGAGCCACTGAGGTGGATGGTTCACTGCTGGGCAGGTCATTTTCTGGTCATGTTTGGAAGACCTACAAAGTGTGGCAGTTCGGGCCCAGGGCAGAGCTGCTTCTGAGCACAGAGGTGGATAGAGGAGTGCTTGGCCCACTGTGCCTGGTTGGTCCAGCCTCCCTGTGGCCCCGGGACTCTGCTCTGCACACCTCCTCCGGCAGGCTCCTTTATTTTTTGAGCAAATACTTTGTTTTTCTCTAGGCCCCCAAATGCAGGGTTCTGAGACCACAAATGAGCTCTGCTTCCTGTTGAAAGAGCATTTCTCTCCCCGGGCTTTACTGGTGGCTTGGATGGTGAGTTGGCAGAAAGATCAGAGGGTGTTGAAATTGCGTTCTGTGTGAAGCGTGCCTGAGACATATCAAGTCAACCTTAGGAGTAGATTATTCCTGTTTTCTGGTCTCTGAGTTGTATGTTTTGAAAACTTTTTTCTGAAAGACACTTCCTTGTTGGGAAAGGGGTCGAAGGAGGGGTCACGTGTCTTGTCCTTGGGTTATGTTTTAAAACAGTTCTTGTTCGATTTTAAAGATATACCCAAAGGTATAAAGAAAAATACCGTGAACATCTGGTTTAAGAAGTAAGTCATTTCTGGTACCTTAGAAGCCGTCATGAGTTAGATCTTAAAACTCAATGAGAAATAGATAACCTGAGACTTGAGGAATCCCTTCTGGTGGCTCTCTGTCCCAGGGTCTTCCATCACGTTTCCTTGAGGTTTATTGAAATCCTCCGTGTTGCTTGCATCAGTGGCAGGGAAGCAGGGAGAAGAGCTGTGCACCGTCCACTCGGCTTAGATTTGCTCATGTGCTCTGTGCCTGGGGCAGCCGGCGGATACTCACGACTGAGTGAGGAGCTCCTGGAGAGGAGCTGAGGGGCCCCATTGAGGCAGCTGCTTCTCTGCAGAGCTTCCCTTGATGCTCTTCTCTGGCCTGGAGTTGACTCGGCTTCCTTTCTGCCGTTTCCGCCGTTCTCACCTCTGCACACTCACTGTCGTTTACTTTGCTGGCCTCCTTCCTCACCAAGCGCAGAGACCTCCTCTTACCCCGCTGTGCGCACCTGGCACCAGCTGGCACGTGGTGTCTGATAACTGGCTGCATGTTTGAATGGATGTGGTGCTGGGAGGACTTCAGGGAGGTGGAGGAAGAGGAAGAACCAACCTAGGGTGGTCCCAGAAGGCTTCCTGGGAGAGGTGATGTTTGAGCCGAGGCCAGGCAGCTGCTGGATTGGTGATTACGAAGTCCTTGGCCAACTGGAAAGAGCTTCTCCTCCCTGAAGGACTGGGGAGAAGGTTTGGGAAGAGCCCTGTGCGGTTGGTGGTGTTTTTCTAGTCTAAGGGGCCACAAGGGCACCGTGCGTTCATGGGACCCACTGCAAGCAGCTGTCATTCCCAAGCCTGGGGATTTTGTAGCGCCTGGCTCAGCTTCCAATGCATATCTGGCCTTTGGAAGATGGGTACAGAGGAAAATGGCCCAGCCACGTGAGCCTGTGGAACAACACTGTAGTTTAGGGGGAGATAGTTTGAGGACAGTCCGTGGCCCCCGGGCAGTGGATGGCAGGACTGATATCTGGGCAAGGAACACGTCCCAGCATCCCAACTGGTAGATCCACGAAGCTCTGGGCACCCCCTAGTCCCGCAGGTCTCAAATGTTTGAATTTCATTGCCCAGGAAAGTTTCAAAAGAAACTCAGGGGCCTGGCCCATGGCTGCCAAATAAGGATTTTCAAGGAATTGAACTTAAAAAATTAATCCAGAATCAATCTCCACCGTGATCATTTCATAAAAAAAGGACATTTTCACCTTTAAAGAGGAGGAAGCACTTAATCTTGGAAGAAGGACATTCTGATAGGTTGATTACATTCGGCTCAGTGAAGAACATTGTGCATTGTCTGCTTTTACCATCTTGTCCCAGGCTGGCGAGACCTTGTCACAGCCCAGCATCAGGCCCAGGGTCATGTCTTAAGCACTGGCCCTTTACTTGGGAAGCCGTGACTAGATGTTCCAGCCGGTTTTGCTGAGGCTGGAGGACGGAACCAGTGGTTCAGCCCTCAGGAAGGCGCAGCAGGGAGTCCGTGCTGGGTTGGCGCTAGATTAGCAGGGCCGCTATGCAGGGGAACGTGTGTGTTTGGGTTTGCCGTGCCGGGCAGTGGAGCAGTGGAATTTGTCTGAGTTGAGCTCACACATTGAAGTTATTGAGTGACTTACACGCAAGGCCGTGACCTGGACTCCCAGCCGAGAGGCCCACGTGGCGGGGCTTTAGCTGGGGGAGCCGAGGACAGGCTCACATCTGCTCCTCTGCTTACGTAACCCTGCTTCCCAGCTCCCAGAGCCAAGAAAACACACAAGGCCAGCCCAGCAGGGCCGAGGGCCTGTGGTAGCACACGCCATGCGCCGCACAGCAAGGGAGCCCTGGCTCAGCCTGAGGACTGTCATGAAGCCCTCAGCCCTCTGCTTCCTCCCCTTGCCTCTCCCTGAGGCCCCGGCTAGTGGCTCTGAGACCTGGTAGCAGGCTTGTGTGGTTCTGGGCACAGCTGGTCCCTGCCCTCCCGGAGTCCTAGCTCATTGGACTTTCTCACTGTGACAGAGCCAGGCGTGCAGCAGGGGATGGTCCCTTCACTGTGGCAGGAGATGTGCAGGGCATTCGGGAGGCTCCTGGCTAGCACTGGACCCAAGAAGGCATTTGACTCCGGGTCTGGAGCTGCCACTGATGGCCAAGTGCTGTCCAATCCCAGAGAGGTGACCCAGCTGCAGGTTTCTCAGCTGTGGAGGCTTCACAGAGAGAAGGTGTGGAAAGAATTGCCAGACTGGGCAAGGCGGGTAGGATTGGGGGTCAGGGTACTCTGGATGGGTTGGAGACGTGACGAGGGTTGTGAGAGGGGCGTAGAGGAGCAGGAGAGTGAGAACAGGCTGCTCAGTGATGAAGCTCTCCAGGGAGCACTGGAGGAGCACGTCTCTTGGCTAGCCTTGAAGCAGGTTCGAGGCTCAGCCAGGTTCACCTAGGTTCTGCCACATGCTCAGCAGGACCTCCTTGAAGTCTAGAACTGTCCTGTCCATCTCATCACCTCCTCTCCACCCCCTCGAGCTCCCTGGACCTGGCACACAGCTTGGCACACAGTAGGTGCCCAGAAAGTATTGATTGAAACAAATTGAAAGTGGCCTTGACACATACACAGGAAAAATTTGTATTAAACAAACACTTCAGAAAAGACTTGCCTTTGGCATTTGAGTAGGCTCCCATGGATTGTCATTTGCTGTTGACGCCTCCCGTGTGTGAGTGAGTGTGTGTGTGTGCTGGGGTTGGGGGAGGGGGCGGGGGAACAGAAGATGGACCACCCCAGTTATGAGCTCCTGTAATTGGGTGGACAGTGGTGTCAGTTGCTGAGGGACTCTAGAGGGAAAGCTGGTTTGGCCGTAGGTGGTGGTGGTGGAGGGGCTGAGTAACAGTTCACTGGCAGGTTGAGGTCCAGTCCCTGTAATTGACAAATGGGAAACCAGCATCCTCAGAGCCTACTTGCCCAGAGGTCATCAACAAGTCACTGGTGGAGGTGAACCAGGGCTCAGGCATCCTTTCTCCTGTTTAGACCACCTTTCTGGAACTCCTGAAGGGGCAAAACAAAGATGCTTTCCAGCCCGCAGGTGTCTCCTCCGGGCGGGGGGGCAGCTGGGCACACCGAGTGTGAATTCCTGTCTTCCGGGTTGGTTTCAGAAAGTGTGAGCAGGTTGGTAGGGGGACAGTCCAGATGCCTCTTGGGTTCCCGAAAATGGAGTTATGTTTAGCAGCATCTTCAGAACCAAGGGTAGGGTGGGGCTGGGGGGCTGCAGATGTTGTGGGGCCCTCTGAAGTGAGAAGAGCCCAAGGACAGACAGGTCTGTTGAGTTTTTCATGCCTGCACTGTGCAGCAGGGCCTCCTCGAAGCTTTTCCCAGGGTTGGGGAGTCGAACAGCCCAGGCCTGGTGGGCCCTGTGGGGACGGGCGACCTCCATGAAAGCCCTAGGGCTTGTGAGGATGGCTGGTCCGGCTCCCCGTTGTCCACCTTGCCCAATAAGAATCACGTGGGCTCCTGGTTACTCCCCAGGTCCTGCCTAAGATCTGCCCGGGCACACTCTCTGGGGGAGGGGCCTGAGATTCCATGTTTTTACAGTTGCCTCAGGAGATCCTGATGATAGATTGGGGAAAAGCTGCTTTAGGGTGACCCTTTACTTAGTCCTGGAGCACAGCACCTACTGACCTGAGGGCCCCTGGGAGGTTGGAGCTGGGTCAGCAGGCAGTCATGTCAGGGACTGATCTGTGAGGCCTTGTCCCTCCAGGGAGGGGCCAGAGCTTTTGGAGCCCTCGGGGTCCCACTTCTGTCCCAGGCTCTGTGCTAATGAGGAGAGCGGGTAAAGGACAAGCCAGATCGGGGCTTTGATTTTAAGATTCTGGCCTGGCTCCCAGGGCGGAAGTGCCTGATAGAGGAAAGAGGGAAGGGCATTTCCGGCAAACGGAAGCATGTGGACATGGGCCTGGTTTACAGGGGTGGGGGCAGATAGAACAGAGCCTAGTTGCCATGCTTGGAGGTTTGGCCTTACCTTGTCGAAGGCCGCACAGCCTTAGAGCCATCAGAGGTTTTTAGGAGGAAAGTAATGGGATCAGAGCTGTGTCTCAGAAGAAAATAAGCAAATGGGACCAGGTCCCATATGACGGACCTGGGTCAGCATCAGAGGGAGGGGGAAGGTGTGAGGAGTCCTGGTGGGATCAGAGAGGGGAGATGGGGAGGAGATGGCAACTCCGCCTGCTGACAGGTGTCATAGCTTCCTTTTCTCGGGCTGTCTCATTTCAGGAGGGCGGTGATCTCTGGGGACAGGGGTGCTTGCTGAGCCACATATAATCGATAAACAGGGCACAGAGGGCTGCACACTGGGCCTCAGTTCTCGCCCGCCTGTTTCAGGTGAACTTGCTCTGAGTTTGTGGTCAGCATTCTCACCTCTGTTCTCTGGGTTCCTTCCTTTCTTCTTCTTCTTCTTCTTTTTTTTTTTTTTTTTTTTTGAGGAAGATTAGCCCTGAGCTAACATCTGCCACCA